>NW_027363087.1:70000-635000 GCF_046119375.1 Phyllobates terribilis | reverse complement strand
GCGATTATTTTCTCATGCGAAAACGATTGTACCCGAGAATTGGATTGTACGCGCCCATATAAGTCTATGGGTGCGTGTGAAACATCACACTGCACTTGGATATCACCCGAGTGCAGTGCGATTCCCGCCGGCAACAGGAGATGGAGAAATGACTTTCTCCGTCCCCTCTCCAGCTGTGCTGCGATCCCCTCATGCGAGAGAATCCGGGCACTGACTCTCGGCTCACGCTCCCAGCAGAGCAGGAGCCCACACTCATTAGCATTTCTGATGCCATAAGCTAGTGGGACCCCGGCATAAACCTTCAGGGCAGAAAACATCTCCAATGCACAGCCTTTTTGGGTCCGAGAACAACATGGTCTGATCGAACCAACTCCATGGCCTGCAATAGTACTAAAGACTTACCTTCTGAGACATTTACTTTATATTGAAAGTATGTGCCATAAATAACAACTAGTTGCTGGATCAATTTATAGAGCTCCCACTCGTGAGGAAAATAGAGGTACCATTCTAATTGGTTTGCTGACCAGAAAGTAAGAGACCATGCATTCAGCTCTATACATTGTAGTATACAGTACAGACCAAAAGTTTGGACACACCTTCTCATTTAAAGATTTTTCTGTATTTTCAGGACTATGAAAATTGTACATTCACACTGAAGGCATCAAAACTATGAATTAACACATGTGGAATTATATACTTAACAAAAAAGTGTGAAACAACTGAAAATATGACTTATATTATAGGTTCTTCAAAGTAGCCACCTTTTGCTTTGATGACTGCTTTGCACACTCTTGGCATTCTCTTGATGAGCTACAAGAGGTAGTCACCGGAAATGGTCTTCCAACAATCTTGAAGGAGTTCCCAGAGATGCTTAGCACTTGTTGGCCCTTTTGCCTTCACTCTGCGGTCTAGCTCACCCCAAACCATCTCGATTGGGTTCAGGTCTGGTGAATGTGGAGGCCAGGTCATCTGGCGTAGCACCCCATCACTCTCTCTCTTGGTCAAATAGCCCTTACACAGCCTGGAGGTGTGTTTGGGGTCATTGTCCTGTTGATGCCTTCAGTGTGAATGGACAATTTTCATAGTCATGAAAATACAGAAAAATCTTTCAATGAGAAGGTGTGTCCAAACTTTTTGTCTGTACTGTGTGTAGGACACTGAAACAGTTTAGTGTTTCCCTTCTCCCATCATCTACAATGCATATAAGGGCCATTCACGCATGTGACATTTCTTCATCTGATCTTCTCCTTTCTGTGCTACAGGAATCAGGATTCGCACATTCTGCCACAATACGGCTCCCCCAGAAATGACCCCACAGCACACCATAATTACCTTCCCTTTCAGTGCTATGCCTCGCTGGTCTTCTCCATGACATATAAAATACATATGACCAAGCACATGGTTGAGGGCACACTGAAGGGTATCCTGGGCCACAGATTATGCACTTTTGATCTAGAGCAAGAACTTTTTTTTTAAATTAGCCAATGGCCTTGTTGGATAGGTCATCAAATTTGTTGTGACCGAACAACCCCCTTAACTAATAAATGTTTTGCTGCAATTGTCACGATTTTCTTGACCAAAACAAAATGAATGTACTGTTTGTTTTTCATTTTGCTATATACTTGTGTTTATTCTCCCTTTTTTTTCCTTGTTCATTCTGTCAGATGGAGCCGTGCAGTTGACCAGGCCATACTACAATTATCAACTGGTTCAGCACTACTATGCTGAGCGTCGGAAAAAGTTGGAGCATTTGTCTAGGTAGTGAAAATGTTGCTCTGATTTCTGTAATACGGACTTCAGTTCCCTACCACTTTTTCTAGTCAGTTTGTCAGAAATCCCTATTGGAGCTCATTCAGACGTCCATAAAAACTGTCTGAGATGGAACTGCAATGCACATTCTGGCCACTGCTCTCCAGACTCGAGAGTGACCGGCTCATAGAAATACATGAAGCTGTCACGCTTGGGTCTGGAGACCCGCAGCCAGTCTGTGCATTAGCGTCTGTGCTTAGACGTCTGAATAAGCCCTTTGCTGATGGTGTTTTTTTTTTTTTTTTCCCTTGACACAAAATTGAAAAATCTAAAGGAAAGAGTCTTGCTCCTTTTATTGGATTTATTCCCCAAAAATTGCATGCTAGGTAACACATTCATCCTTCTCCATCACCCCATTTCTGCCGCATGAAAGTGCACACGTTTTAGTTGGAGCAGAGAGCTTTTGGTGTAAATGCCATCATTGGGACCGGATTGGATTAGGTTCTTCTGTATAGATCAGAGGCTGTTAATTGCTGTCCGACCTACATGTTACTTTGTGCTGCTGGAAAGCCACAATTACAAGGTTCTAGAAGCGCTGGAGTGTCCAGGTCTGACCGTATATAAATGACCCTGGGCTGAATACTTATTGACAACATCCAAATCTGAGACTGTTAAGGGGGAGAAAAAAAGTAACATTTAATTAATATAAGAAAACATTTTAAATTTGTAAATGTATATGGCCATGATAACAGATGAATAAAACTTCTCAGACATTTTCAGAAGGCAGAGATTACAAAATTAAAAAATTGTTCTGAAGGCCAAACGTGACCCTTGCCTTTAAGGAGTTATACAAACTGATTAATAATATTGCGCAACATTTTTTTTATTGCTTTTAGGGGTATAAAGGTAACACTTTTTATGTTTCCTATGTTACAGAGGTAAATGGAATTCTACCTTGATGATCGATAACCTGATTTCTCGGCTTGGAGAAAGAGTTGAGCATTTATGGAAGAGAGACGGTGGCTCAGGCAAATATCCACCTGCTACCTTGCATGTAAGAAAAACCAATAAGGCAATCTTATGTTTATGCCATAACTGTTTAGTACTGTTCCAATCACTTCAAACCCATTTAACTATACATCACAGGCCAAGTTCTTTCTCTTCCAAAGTGTTAATGCTAATTGGGTGCTGAAGTGGAACTTACAACTGAACCTCATTGAAATGCATGTTCAGTGTAAAACAGCATGGAAAGTATCTGATCTGTTTCTGCTGTGGACTCTTCATTATGATCAGTAAAGGTTCTGGTGTGTGGTCCTCTTTAAGCGTTTGAAAACATTTTCATACCATCTTTTTATCGATTACTTCAATAAATTCTTGGATGTTAGAAGCTGGAACATTTTTCCCTCCTTTTTTCCATTGCAGTTTTAGACCTTTATACTTTATCCGGTAGCTTTAACAAAAGTTATTGGATATATCGCTACTATTTCAAATGTCTGCCTCTGAAGTTGATGTAAAGTTCCTAATGCTTAGCGGGCAACAGAAGGTTGTCCAGCAACTCAATGAAATAACTTTTATTCCTCATCCATCTCCGCCGGTCATCGATCCACCAAGGCTGATGCTGCAGTGGAGTGCTATTGAGCCCCTAATCCGTAGAGGTTCCTGAAGGGTTTAGCCTGTGGACTTCCAAAAAAAATTGGAAGGATGAGTATTATAACCCACCCTCCCCCAAATCGCACTGTTGCCTACTGAATTGCTCCTCCAAACCTCTGCCTTAGGGGCTTCCTCCTGGGTTTGTTTGGGGATTGTCTCCTTTTTATTTCCTAATTTTCAAAATGTAATTTGTAGTGCTATATCATAAAACTATTTTATCTCGCTCTCCCTGCTCGGGATAATCTGAGGCTTGACTTTTTGTTGTCAATGGGCACTTTTCACGCTGTTTGTGGGACGGTCACTTTTTTTTTTTTTACTGGCTTTCAGTCCTGGGCTTCTCCTTTGCCTCCATCTGATCTTCCTGTTCGTCTACACCTCCTTTCTACAGCTCCAGCCACCTTTCTGCTGCCAACATAATTTTGGGACGCAGTTCTGTGATTTTACGGCTCTTGAACCTCTCCCTGGTACTTTTAGGCGTCGTCCTGGTCCTATTTAATTTTTTTCTATGTGCCATGTCCTTTTCCAAGGGAGAACTTATTTTAGGAAGCTTTCCCCCTGTTGCACTGGTCACCTATTTTGTTTGTTTGCTCTGTGACAAATGTTTATCATGTGGTCAGTGAGGCTGCCTTAACGCTTCGCCTACTCACAACCCCTTAGATTCCCCTAAAGAACTGAGCAGCATGTGCCAGATCTTTGACTTTGGCTCAAAGTAACCTGGCCACCCTCTCCCAGTCCACAGTTGATTTCTCTAGATCGCTTGCTAGCCCAACTTGCGTGTCAATGTTTTCTTTCCTAAGTCGAGTAATTCTGCCCTGTCTCACATAGAAATTGAGGCGCATACTTCCCTATGCACAGATGCTTTCACAAGACATAGGATTTCTTCCCACACATCCTCTGGCATTCCTCGGACAGTGCCACCGCGGATGAGATTGCGTCTGCCCCTGCCCAGTCTGATTCTCCAGGGGTTACCTCTGAGTGATTCTGAGTCTGAGCAGAATACTAAGCTAGCCTCTGCATTGCATGACCTTTGCTGGGCAATGAGGGCCACCCTCGAAGTCAAGTAAGTAGTGTCCTCCTCTCCTTCCCAAAAAGTAGTTTCCTTCCGTCAAGTCCGGCAACCATTCTCTTTTCCAACCATGAAGACTTGGTGATGCTCTTACCAAAGAATGGCAGTACGGACTAACTCGTGCCTTCCTCTAGGAGGTTTGAGGTAATTTTCTCCTTGCAGAGTAATTAGTTGTCAAATTTTCTATACCTCCCTCTGTTGAAGCCCAGGTAGCTAGTGTCTAGAGCCACTACCTTGCTCTTCTCTCATTCAGTATCCCTCAGATAAAAGTTCAGGACTCTAAAAAGTGGCAGCAAGTTGATGTCATGCTTCTGTGGCGTGTCTCGTATTTACAAAAGGTGTGATTTCTTGTGGCAATAACCTCCATTGATAGCGTGCCTGAGCACACTTCCCTTTCCTGCGGGGCTCTCTTATTTTGTTCCCTATCAGGACAAGCTGTTCTTGTTCTCTGTGCTACATTGTTTTCCAAAAGTTGATCAAGTCATTCCCCATTAATGATAACATTGTTCTCCCCTCCTTGTGCCTATCCTCCTGCTGGTCCCTGTGAGTGTTTTCCCTCTGTCTAGATATGGTCAGAGCCATTAGGGCCTATCTTTCTTATGGAAATCTTCCAGAGATCCAATTCTCTTTTTGTGATCCCTGATGGGTCACACTAGGCTGGTCAACCTCCAAGACAACCATTCCCATATTGATCAGTTTCGCTATTATGCAAGCTAACAAGACCAAGGGTAAATCTCCACTGTTCAAGATTACTGCTGATTCCACAAGGTTGGTCGGAGCCTCCTGGGCAGTCTGGTTGGCTGCTATCTGGCCTCTGTCCACACTTTTTGTAAAATTTTACAAGATTTACACTATGGCTTCTGCCAACTTGTGATATATGATGCTGCAGTCTGGTATGCGGTTTGTTATTTGTTGTTTTTCCCCAACCATTGGGCGTTCTCTGGGATGCTCACGGTCCTGTAACTCGCAATTATAGAATTGTGAAAATTGCATTTTTCTTACTGTAAAATCCCTTTCTCATTGAATATACTGGGTCACATTGCTGTTGTCTTCCCATTTTTCAGTACTTTATATGGTATGTTGAACATCTTTTTTGATTTTTTTTCTTATTCTTTCAATATAGTAGTATGAAAAATTTAAAAAAAAAGTAAAGCTGAAACTTACAAATGTTCAATTTCTTCATAATAGTCCTATGCTACTTTTTATCTCCCTAAAGCATCTCTCTCAACTAGTTTTAACCGGACAGCCCCTTTATCACTTATTTGCAGTATGGGTGATGACTTGCTAATCGGTTGGTGTCTGGGTGTTGGGACCCACACCAACGTGGAACTTTCATTCCCAAAGAGGAACATTTATCCCCGATTAGAAATGGAGCATCATATCGGATGTCTGAACCCCTCCCGAGATGGCTGCCCCTATAATCATGCACAGAAAATATGATAGTCATACAACTTAACTCGGAAGAAGAATGATATACGATATGGTATTATTTACCCCTTCACAACATCTGCCATATATGTACGGCACTTAGGGTAGTGCATTCCCGCAAACTGCTGTTCATGTACGCCGCTGCGAGGTCCTGTCACTGCGCTGAATCACGATGGCTGCTGTCTCTTACAGCTGACCATCCCTGCACGTTGTCAGTTGTCATTCCAGTAACTTGGGTATCTATGGTTATGATAAATCATATAGTGAGTTAGTTGCTAGTGGTATTATCCATGGATGCACATGAGGTAAGCGACATAGTGAATCTGAAGAACTATACTTAATTTTTAATTGGAGGTATTTGCTAATATTATAACTACTGCTTGATCTTTGTGATGGGAATACCCCTTTTTAACTTTTTTCGTTCTTGCTAACTGATCTTTAACACTGTGTGTTGCAGGCACTTCTAGACGTGTATCTACTAGAAGATACAGATGAAATAAACAAACACACAATTGTATCCTTTTTCCGTTTACCAGATGACCTAAAACAAAAAGGTCTCATGATTTCCACCATATTTGTGATTTATGCCAGACAAAGGCGTATGGTTTAGTGGAAAAGGCCTGGCTTAAAGTGCAACACTGTGGGCCAAAAGTTCACCAATTTCTTTCACAAATTAAGCTAGAGTTCTCTTGTCTAAACCAAAACATATAGTTTTGTGCAAAACATTTATAATTATTTACAAGACTATGTATTGCAAATAACCTTAACCACTTGTATACCAGATGGTCTATTTTTTGTTGGATGTCATGTACTCGTTCTCAGATAAGCCGGATTCTTCCATAGAATCATTTCCCGCAGCTTTTTCCATCCCTTGTGGTCTAATAAAACTTACTCAAGGCTTTTGGCTTCTGGATCACAATGATTATCAGGTATTGTTTTTACTGTTTACTTGTATTTTTAATTATTATAGTACCCTTAAGGTTGTGTAGATATCTGGGCTGGTAATATCATCCTGGTAATTCTACTGAACTCAACCGGTTCAGTAAAAATACCTTTTCACTTTGCTTTATAAAGAAGAAACCCCTTCAGAAATGCTGATATGTAGCTGATCTGGCTCTAATAGAAAACGGAGAATTTAGAGTTTTGTCCTTCCACACAATCCATACCATTTTACTTCAGATACACACTTCATTTACAGGGGTTGTCCACTACCGACAAACCCTTAACTCCATTCCCCCTAGAAATGAAAAGTAATGTATATTAGTCTTCCGCAACGGTTGGCAGTCAAGCGAGATAGGCGCTGCTATTCCTGGCAGGTGACATTGTTGTTTCACATGACTGCCGCAGCAAATCCGCAGCGTATTGACTGCAGCCTTTACTATTTTGTCAGAGCAGACGTCTGCGATTCTTGTCTTGTGTCCACATCAACCTGTCACCCGCTGGGAACTACAGCATCGTCATTGCTCAAGGCGCTGCGGCAATTGAATATACAGTGTGTGTCTATGTATATATAGTCTATAATTGATGTTATGTATGTTAAAGGGTTTGGGACTTTAATATTGATTCACAATCTTTAGGATAGGTCACCAGTTTCCAATCATTGGGGGTGAGACTCTCCACACCCCCACTTATCAGCTCTTCCAGTTGCCAGTGGCAGCCAGACGTACTCAGTTGTGAAGCGGAATTACACAGTCCGACAACTGCACAGTAGTCTCTTCCGTGTACTGTACAGGCGGCAAATGTGTAGTACCAGGTTGTGGCCACTTTATAGTTGATGGCGCTGTGCAGCTCCACAGCTGACACTTAAAGCATCTGATTGGTGGGGGGGGAGTTAAATGTCACACCCCCAGCATTCAGATATTGATGACCTATCGTAACGATAATCCGTCACTAGCAAAGTCCCAGACAACTGCTTTTAAGGATTTTATTACTCATTTCTCTGAGCTGCCGGCTTCTGCACATCTTTAAGGTAACCTGTCACCTCCAAAAAAATATGCTATTTATCTGCATATATAGTGGTAATCTGCAGGTAAGTGGCTATGGAATCATGTCTGGAAAGCTTACTGGAGAAAGGGATGAAAAAAAGTTAATTTTCCAGAATTAGGACATGAATTCACATCCTAGGAAGGGGTCCGCATGTGTGGAGGGGACTTAGGAGCTGAGCGTCTTCCACACTTGGCTAATGCTGGCTGTAAGACATAGCTGACATCAGTCTCTAACAGCCGCTGCCGGAGAGAAGTTTCCGTTGCGATGGTTACCAATTTAAACACTGCTGCCAATCTGGTGGGGACCGATTAGTTACTATGACAGCCGGTGGTATGCTGAAGATTCTGTCATTGTCCTCTTAATACCACGATCTCAACTACAGTGGGGAAAAAAAGTATTTAGTCAGCCACCAATTGTGCAAGTTCTCCCACTTAAAAAGATGCGAGAGGCCTGTAATTGTCATCATAGGTAGACCTCAACTATGAGAGACAAAATGAGAAAGCAAATCCTGAAAATCACATTGTCTGATTTGGAAAGATTTTTTTTTTAAATTTTGGTGGAAAATAAATATTTGGTCAATAACAAAAGTTCATCTCAATACTTTGTTATATATCCTTTGTTGGCAATGACAGAGGTCAAACGTTTTCTGTAAGTCTTCACAAGGTTGGCACACACTGTTGCTGGTATGTTGGCCCTTTCCTCCATGCAGATCTCCTCTAGAGCAGTGATGTTTTGGGGCTGTCACTGGGCAACACGGACTTTCAACTCCCTCCAAAGATTTTCTATAGAGTTTAGATCTGGAGACTGGCTAGGCCACTCCAGGACCTTTAAAAATGCTTCTTACGAAGAAACTTCTTCTTTGCCCTGGCGGTGTGCTTAGTATCATGGTCATGCTGAAAGACCCAGCCACGTTTCATCTTCAATGCCCTTGCTGATGGAAGGAGGTTTTCACTCAAAATCTCATGATACTTGGCCCCATTCATTCTTTCTTGTACACGGATCAGTCGCCCTGGTCCCTTGGCAGAGAAACAGCCCCAAAGCATGACGTTGCAACCCCCATGCTTCACAGTAGGTATGGTGTTCTTTGGATGCAACTCCACATTCTTTCTCCTCCAAACACGCTGAGTTGTGCTTCTACCAAACAGTTCTACTTTGGTTTCAGATGACCATATGACATTCTCCCAATACTCTTCTGGATCATCCAAATGCTCTCTAGCAAACTTCAGACGGGCCCGGACATGTAATGGCTTATGCAGGGGGACACGTCTGGCACTTCAGGATCTGAGTCCCTGGTGGCGTAGTGTGTTACTGATGGTAGCCTGTAAAGTTGGTCCCAGCTATCTGCAGGTCATTCACTAGGTCCCCCCGTGTGGTTCTGGGATTTTTGCTCACCATTCTGGAGATCATTTTAACCCCACGGGGTGAGATCTTGTGTGGAGCCCCAGATGGAGGGAGAATATCCGTGGTCTTTGTATGTGTTCCATTTTCTGATTATTGCTCCCACAGTTGATTTCTTCACACCAAGCTGCTTGCCTATTGCAGATTCAGTCTTCCCAGCCTAGTGCAGGGCTACAATTTTGTTTCTGGTGTCCTTCGCCAGCTCTTTCGTCTTCACCGTAGTGAAGTTTGGAGTGTGACTGTTTGAGGTTATGGACAGGTGTCTTTTATAATGATAACAAGTTCAAACAGGAGCCAGTACTACAGGTAATGAGTGGAGGACAGAGGAGCCTCTTAAAGAAGAAGTTACAGGTCTGTGAGAGCCAGAAATCTTGCTTGTTTGTAATTGACAAATACTTATTTTCCACCAAAATGTGAAAAAAAAAATCTTTCCAAATCAGACAATGTGATTTTCAGGATTTGTTTTGTCATGTTGTCTCTCATAGTTGAGGTCTACCTATGATGTCAATTACAGGCCTCTCATCTTATTAAGTGGGAGAACTTGCACAATTGGTGACTAAATACTTTTTCCCCACTGTATATACTGCATTACTGTATGTGCTATAAACGATCACCGGTTTCACAAAAATGTGAATAAAAAGTTTTTAAAAGTTGAATAAATTAAAATCGCCCCCTTTTCCTCAGTTTAAAAATAAAGGAACAAAAACATTTGTTGTTGCTGCATTCATAAAAGTACAGTCCATTAAAATACGTAACGAATTAACCCATTAACCCATAAAAAAAAAAAGCTAGAATTTCATTTTTTTGGGTCACCTCACCAACCTGGAAAAAAGTAATTAATAAGCAAACCGTGCATTATATGTACACAAAATTGGTTTCAATAAAAATGTCAGGATAGCACACAAGAGTCTAGGAAAATGGCAACACAAAATAATGTTTTGCTTTCTAAGACCACTTAGAGGACCGGTCACCAAATTTTCCATGTTCAACTGGATATAATAATGGTTGCAGAGCAGTATAAAATGTTTTTTTTTTTTGTGTGTTTTTTCCTTTTTTTTTTCTTAAATTTTACCCCTAATGAGTTATCACAGAGATGTCACTGGTGACGTATGGTTCTTACACCTGTATGATGCTGACCAATCCATAAGCCGGCAGCAACATAGCAAACACGCCCCACCATAGCGTAGAGCAGGTTTGTCAGTGAGTAGGATGTAATCCCGTTTATGTCTGCAGTGCGATCAGTGATTAGAAAAGAGCTGACAGAAGGGTTTATGGGACACATTTAAAGGGAACCGGTCACCCCCCCCCCGGTGATATCAGACCTCTACTATGGGCATGCAGGTGATAGAAAAGTAACTCTATACTACCTGTATGGCCCATAGTAGAGGTCTGATGGGAACCTGTCACCCCCCCCCCCGGTGATATCAGACCTCTACTATGGGCATGCAGGTTATAGAAAAGTAACTCTATACTACCTGTATGGCCCATAGTAGAGGTCTGATGGGAATCTGTCACCCCCCCGGTGATATCAGACCTCTACTATGGGCATGCAGGTTATAGAAAAGTAACTCCATACTACCTGTATGGCCCATAGTAGAGGTCTGATGGGAATCTGTCACCCCCCCGGTGATATCAGACCTCTACTATGGGCATGCAGGTTATAGAAAAGTAACTCTATACTACCTGTATGGCCCATAGTAGAGGTCTGATGGGAATCTGTCACCCCCCCGGTGATATCAGACCTCTACTATGGGCATGCAGGTTATAGAAAAGTAACTCTATACTACCTGTATGGCCCATAGTAGAGGTCTGATTGCAGAGATATGTGTTTTTATAAAAGCACGTTTTCTATCCCCTGTATGGCCATATTAGAGGTCTGCTATCTCCCAGGGGGTGGCAGATTCCCTTTAAACTCCGCTGTTCTGCCCCTCCCTGCACACTGCCACTCATGCAGGAGGTTAGGCTAGAAGAGGTACATCGCACACTGAGAAACCTGCTCTCAGCTATGGTGGGGGGTGTTCTTTATATGCTTTGTTGCTGCCTGCTTATGATTGGAGGAAAAGTGCACAACCCCCTGTGGAAACAAGAACACCCCCTTGCACTTAACAATTGTTAACTTGTTAGGTGCAAAATACATTGCTAATATCATCGCAACAGAGCCAAAATGAGAAAAAAAACATATTTATTCCTCACTGCAACCATTGTGTCCAGTTACACATGAAACATGTTCTCAAAGTCTCTAGTTAAATATAGAGAAATTGCTGCATGTTTGGTATCACTGTAATCGGACTGCCGTCAACCGCCAAATGAACACCCTCAAAAAAAATAAAATCCAATAATGGAGGATTGGGATGCATTTTTTTTCCTCCATTTGAACCCACTTGAAGCTTGTTTTACCATTATTCAGTATATTGTGTGGTAAAATGAATGGCACTATTCAAAATTAAAATTTGTCCTGTAAAAAATAAGCCCTCATACATTTTTTGATGGCGAAAGGTAAAAAAAATGACTGCAAAAATAAAAAAATCACCATGTCCTGAAAGGGTTAAGTTTTATTGTAGATTTTTTTCCTTTTTCTTTGCTCTCTTCCATAGGATGGTGCAGGGAGCTGCTAGTCCATACAGTGAGCGTGACTGGAATCACTGTCCCTGCAGTTGACGCTCTGCAGAGCAGCCAGTCAGTCTGCAGAGGGCCATTATTACCACTCATTTTGCAGAGAAATATGTTTTTTGGAGGTGATAGGTTCCCTTTAAGAAAGAATAACAGATCTTTTTTCCACTTCTAGAATTCAGTGGACTGTCTGCTCCATCCTGCCACAAGTAAGGTAATGCCATGGCAGCACAATCTGATTATAGAGACCTTAATGTGCCATGGAGACCACAGACTGGCCCTACGCTATATTCTAGCTATGAAGCCTCCAATATTCAACAGTGCAGAGGTCAAACGTCACATGACTGTATTTTTAGAAAACAGGTAAGTTTTGTTGCCTTTGTCACATGTTAATTTCTAGTTGTCTTTAGACAATTAAAGAATCATGATGAATTGGGGCACAGCGATAGGTTTATGGTATCCACTGGCTGTATATTTAATGACCTATCACAATTTGTAGGCACATTTTTGAGGCCTGGAATCTGCAAAAGCTCCACTCCAGCCGATTGAATGTTGAAGAGCTGCTGAAACATATGTATGAAACATGTCAAGAAATGGGGCTTGTGGAAGATTTGCTGAAGCTTGCCTTCACAGATTCTGAACAAGTAAGAGGCCATAAAGCCAGCATAACCATGACTGTAGAAAGTTTCTTTACTCTGTCTGTCTCGTTCTCGCTATCGCAGCTTTTAGAAGCCCTCTCCCACCCAATCAGCACCCCTGCGACACAAACACGGGCTCCTGATGGCAGTCATGGCAATCTGAGGTCAAATAATGACCTCCGTCTGCCAGCTACAGTGGCCTGTTAGACCATGCAAGAAGGATGGCCTAAAAGTCTTTTGTTTGTGTAACACTGACAGGTGTAATGCATTATCCCAGTGATCAGAGTAATAAAAGGTAAAATCCCATAAAGGAATGAAGTAAAGTAAAAAAACTAAAAAATTTAAAAAATATTTTTAAATAAGAACAAAAAATTAAAAATAATTCAATAAATATGTATATGTCTGTAAAGAGAAACGAAAAAGTGCTCATTTTGTATTACCACATCCAAAACGACCCGAACTATAAAACTCACTATTTAACCCCTTCAGTGAACACCATAAAATGTCAAACTATGCTTTTTCATCATACCATTGAAAAAAGTGGAACAAAATGCAATAAAAAAGACGTATTTAAATAGCTGGTAACGTCGTCATCTTCTCCCTCAAAAAAAAGACGCCATACAGCTTCATCAGTGGAGAAATAAAAAAAAAAAAAAGCTATAGTCCTCACATGACTGTCAGCAGAAATATACAAACATTATAGTTCTCAAAATATGGGGATGCAAAAACTGTTGTGTTTTTTTTAATAAAAGGGGGGGGGGTTTAGGGCGCAAAAGTGGCCAAACACAAAAAAAGTAATAAACCTGGTGTCTCTGTAATCATGCTGACCCACAGTGAAGGCGTTAAAAATAAAACCAATTCTGTTGATTTGTTCACTTTGCCTCCTAAAGATTTAAGTAAGGCTCAGCTCACATTTATCCTGCTCTCTATGATGAGAGACCAGACCGAGTACAGAGGAACTCTGTTGCATCATCATAGAGGAGAATGGATCCCTCAGGGGTTTCATCTGAATCACATCATTCGGAGATTTCGATGGAAACCCCAATGTAAGTGCTCAACGTAGAGCACAGTATAGATGTGATCCCAAATGTTATGTAAAATGTTCCCAATAAAAGCTTTGATTTAATTCACAAAAAAACAAGTCCCCACTCAGGTCCGTCACCTGTCAGTGGAAATATAGAGGGTTTCCACCTTACTGGTTGCACAAAGGCTCTGGAAAAGTGAAATTGCTCACCGCAAAAGAAATCCAGCAAATTCTGCACTCCCAGATCCAAATGCCCCCCTCCGTCTAAGCTGCACAATGTGCCTAAACCACGTTTAGCGTCCACAAATTTGGCACTTCTGTAGCGTTGAGGGCCCGCTTAAATTACGGGGTACATGTTTCCGGAAGCACAGGTTGGGCATAATGTATGGGCACTACAATGGCAGGTTTGCATTTTTAACTCTGTATCATCCATTAAAATTGTCACTACACCTGTAAATAAATTCCCAATTGGGTGTAATTTCCAAAATAGGGTTACTCGAGGGGGAGGTTCTGCCCTTCTGGTACGTTGGGCTCTGTATGTGGAGTCCACAAACTATTCTACAATAATTTATTCTCAAAGAGTCCTAGCGCTTCCTCCCCCCGAGTCTCACCATGTGGGTAAGCAGTACTGTATAGCCACATATGAGGTATTGCTTGGTCAGCAGAAATTGTGTGATAAACTTTGGTACCATTTCTACCCATTTTCCCTCGTAAAACAACATTTTTGTGGTATGAATACAGGATAAAAAATATCTTTTTACTGTGTTAGACAGTAGATAGAAAAATATTCAAATTTAAGAGTCCTCAGTGGTTGATGCCTTTTAATTGCTAACTGAAAAGATGGTAACAAATAGCAATCTTTTGAGACTGCTCGGGTGTCTTCATCAGGTATTATTCTGTGACACATTCTACTATAACTTGTTCACAGAGAGACAAATAATGCTCCTTCCATCCTGAGTCTCGCTGTATGGCTAAGCAGTGCTGTATTGCCACATTCAGAAGAAATTGTGTGGCAAATTTTGGTACCATTTTTACCCATTTTCCTGTGTGAAAATGGAAAATTAAATTATTTTTCTTCACTGCTCAATGGTATAAAATTCTGTGACACACCCGTGGTGTAGGGTGAATTCACTGAAGTGTAGTTTGTAAAATGTGGGTCACTATTGGTAAGGTTCTGCTGTTCTGGCACCTCAGGGGCTCTTCCAGTGGGTCATGGCACCCGTAAATCATAACAGTAAAATCTGTACTACAATATGGTGCTCTTTCCCTTCTGAGCTTTCCACTGTGCCTGAAATGTAGTTCCTGCTACATGTTGGGTATTGGTGCTCTGGGGGAAAAATGGACCTCACAGGTAGTTGTGCAATTTTTCCTATTAATTCTTATAAAAATGTAAAATTTAAGGCTAAAACAACATTATAGTGTTAAAAATGTGATAATTGTTTCTTCACCACCCAATGGTATAAAATGCTGTGAGACACATGTGATGTCCACATGTTAACTGCACCCTTGCATGAATTTATTGAGGGGTGTAGTTTGTAATGTGTGGAAATTTATTGGTGGTGTCTGTTTAACTGGCAATGTAAGGGACACTGCCAATGAAACATGGCACCCTCAAACCATTCCAGCAAATCTGCACTCCTATGGTGCTCCTTCCCTTCTGAGCCTTGCACTCTGCCTTAAAACTAGCTTTCAACCACATATGGGGTATTGGCAAACTCGAAAAATTTATCCAATTTGTTAATCAATTTCTTCAATTTACTCAGTCCAATATTATACAATTCTGTGAGTCACCTGAGGGTTAAAAATGCTCATTTCACCCCTAGATGAATTTCTCAAGTGGTGTAGTTTCCAAAATGGGGTCACTTGTGGGGGGTTTCTCCAATAAATTCCAGTCAAAATGGCACACCAAAATTCAAATATGTCTCCTTTACTTCCGAGCACTGCCTGTAGTTTTCCCCTAAATATGGGTTATCGACGTACTCGGGAGAAATTGCACAACAAATTTTGTTGCCCAATTACTCCTGCTTCTCTTGTGAAAATGAAAAGTTTGGGGCAAAACCAACATATTTGATGGAAAATGTGATCTTTCATTTTCACGGGTTAGCGTTATAAAATTCTGTGAAGCACTTCTGGGTTCAAGGTGCTCACCAAACCTCTAGAAATATTCATTGAGGTGTGTAATTTCCAAACTTGGGTCACTTGTCAGGGGGATTCCACTGTTTAGGCACATAGGGGCTCTGCAAACACGACATGGAGTTAACTATCTATTGAAGGCAATTTTGTAGTCAAATGGTGCTCTATCCCTTCCAAGCCCTGCCGTGCGCCCAAATAGTAGTTTTCCTCCACATATGGAGTATCTGTGTACTTGGGAGAAATTACAACAAATTTTGGGGTACATTCTTTCCTTTTTCTCGATTTAAATGAAACATTTGGGACCACAGCAACATTTTTGTGGGAAAAATGTAAAATTGTATTTATTCTTTCTTCCATATTGCTTTAATTCCGGCGAAGCACCTAAAGAGTTAATAAACTTCTTGAATGTGGCTTTGAAGACTTTGAGGGGTGCAGTTTTTAAAAGGTGTTACTTTTGGGTATTTTCTGTCACATAGGCACCTCAAAGTCACTTAATTTACAAAACCAACATTTTTTATTTTGTTGGAAAAATGAAAAATTGCTGATAAACTTTTAACAATTGTAACGTAACAAAAAAATTGTTTTAAAAAAAAGTTGCTTATGTAAAGTAGACATGTGGCAAATATTAGTTTATTTATTTTTAGTGGTATGACCATCTTTTTTTAAAGGCATAAAAATGAAAAGTTTGACTTTTTTTTTAATTTGTCAAATTTCCAATCTTTTCATAAACACAAAGCATATTGACCTAAATTTACCACTAATATGTGTCATAATTACTGAGATATGATGTCGCATTCCAGAATTATTGCCACACATCGGTCAGAATTGAAAAATGTTGCCTGGTCAGGAAGGGGACACCATGACTTTTTGAGGGTTTCCAATATAAATGCCCCTCAGTCACTTCAAAAATAGATTTTGTAAATGTCTATAAAAAATTTCTGCTTAACTTTTAAGCCTTCTAACAGCCAAGCAAAATAAAGAAATGTTGGAAAAATTATGTTAACGTCTTAAATGCTTAACTATTTTTTTGTGACCTAGCTATCTGGCTCCATGACAGTAAATTCTGAGTTTCAAAATTTCTAATTTTCCAAATTCTAAATCATGCAGCTCTCAGATTACATAGCAAAAATTTGGTGACAGATTCTTTAACCCCCCGAGGGTGGTCGGCTCATTAATGACCAGGCCAGTTTTTACAATTCTGACCACTGTCACTTTATGAGGTAATAACTCTGGAACGCTTCAACGGATCCCCCTGATTCTGAGAATGTTTTTTCATGACATATTGTACTTCATGATTGTGGTAAAATTTCTTCAGTATGACTTGCATTTATTTGTAAAAAAAAAAGACATTTTCAAACTTTGAATTTTCATGCCCTTAAATCAGAGCGATATGTAGCACAATATAGTTAATAAATAACATTTCCCACGTTTCTACTTTTACATTTCCCACGTTTCTACTTTTACATTTCCCACATGTCTACTTTTACATTTCCCACGTGTCTACTTTTACATTTCCCACGTGTCGACTTTTACATTTCCCACGTGTCTACTTTTACATTTCCCACGTGTCTACTTTTACATTTCCCACGTGTCGACTTTTACATCAGCACAATTTTAGAACCAATTTTTTTTTTTGTTAGGAAGTTATAAGGGTTAAAAGTTGACCAGTGATTTCTCTTTTTTCCAACAAAATTTACAGAACCATTTTTTTTAGGGACCACATCACATTTGAAGTGACTTTGAAGGGCCTTTATGACAGAAAATACTCAAAAGGGACACCATTCTAAAAACTGCACCCCTCAACGTGCTCAAAACCACATTCAAGAAGTTTATTAACCCTTCAGGTGCTTCACACAAATTTTTGGAATGTGGAAGAAAAAAATGAACATTTTTATTTTTTTTTCACAAAAATTTTACTTTAGACCACAATTTTTATTTTCGCAAGTGTAACAGAAAAAATAAAGCCCAAAATTTGTTGTGCAATTTTCTCCTCAGCACGCCGATACCCATTATGTGGGGGAAAACCACTGTTTGGGCGCACGGCAGGATTCAGAAAGAAAGGAGCGCCATTTGAGTTTTTGAATGTAAAATTTGCTTGAATAATTAGCGGATGCCATGTTGTGTTTGGAGAGCCCCTGATGTGCCTAAACAGTGGAAACTTCCCACAAGTGACACAATTTTGGAAACTAGACCCCTCAGGGAACTTATCTAGATGTGTAGTGAGCACCCTGAACCCCAAGGTGCTTCACAGTAGTTTAGAACATGGAGCCGTGAAAATAAAAAAAGCTAACTTTTTCCACAAAAATGATCTTTTAGCCCCAAATTTTTCATTTTCACAAAGGTAAGAGGTGAAAATTGACCCCAAAAACTGTTGTGCAATTTCTCCTGAGTGCACCGATACCCCATATGTGGGGAAAATAGACTGTTTTGGCGCACGGCATGGTTCAGAAAGGAAGGAACACAAAATTGGCTGGAATTGAGAGTGGAAGCCATGTCGCGTTTGGAGAGCCCCTGATGTGCCTAAATAGTGGAAACCCCCCACAAGTGACCCCATTTTAAAAACTAGACCCCTCAAGGATTTTATCAAGGGGTATAGTGAACATTTTGAACTTAGAGGTACGACACAGAATTTGATAACATTAGGTCATCAAGTTGTCATTAGTCTTGAGTGCAAGTGCTCGCTACTTGAGTACTCGGGTATGCACCATGTATCGCGAGTGCTCGAGTGACATGTTCGAGTCCCCGCTCGCATGTTTCATGGTTGTTAGACACCCAAAAAAAAAAAAACATGCGGGGACCACTCGTGCATGGCAGGCAATCAACGCAACTTTTTTTTTTTGGCAACGAAGCATATGGGGCGGAGACTTGAGCATGTCACTCGAGCATCCGCGATACTCAGCGCATACCTGAGCACCCGATGCAGACTCAAGTAGTGAGCACTTCCGCTCAACACTAGTCACCATATCATCTTTTTTTTTTTTTTTTTTCACTTTTAAAAAAATCCCAACCCTAACCCTAGCGTTTATTTTTTACATCGTTCCTCGTGCGGTATAAGTGATTAGACGACCTTATTCTTCGGGTCGGTGCGATTACAGCGATACCAGATTCATATCAGATTTTTATGATTGATAGCTGTCACACACTAAGACGCTTTTTTTTTTTTTTTTTTTTTTTTTTTTTTTTGCATAGACTAGTTTTAGAATTGCCATATTTTGAGAGCTATAATTTTTCCATATTTTGGCCGACAGTCATGTGATGGCTTGTTTTTTATTGGTACCATTTTTGGACACGTGACATTTTGTGATCGCTTTTTTCTTCCGATTTTTAGGAGGCAGAATAAACAAAAAGCAACAATTCAGGAATTGGTTTTTTTTTTTTTTTTTTTTTTTTTTTTTTGTTTTTTTTAATGCATTTCCACATGTGGTAAAATTGATAAGGCAGCGTTATTCTTTGGGTCAGTACGTTTTCATCAGTGCCACATTTTATATATTTTTTTTATGTTTTGGCGCTTTTACACAATAAAGAGTGTTTTATTGAAAAAAAAATTTTGTATCGCTTTTTTCTGTGACCTATAACTTTTTTTTTATTTTTTGGCTGATGGAGTCTTCTACATCTCCCTTCTCCACTGGTAGAATCTCCTAGCAGGTTATCCAGTATGCATTCAATCAGACAACGCCACAGCCGTGGCATACATACACCGACAGGGCTTAACACGCCGCAAATCCGTTATCACGGCGGTCTCATGGATTCTGGTCTGGGCCGAGTGACACGTGCCAGCAATATCGTCAGTACACATTCTGGGGGTGGACAATTGGGCCGCCGACTTCCTTAGTCATCAGACTCTCCTCGGGCGAGTGGACACTCAACCCCATCGTGTTCGATAAGATCTGTCACAGATGGGGCACCACCGACGTCTATCTAATGGTGCCTCACTTCGTAGCCAGGTCTCGCTACCCCTCTGGCAGTCGGTTATGACACCCTCCTCATTCCATGATTTCATTTTCATCTTCCTTACCTCTTTCCGCCTCTGCCACTGATCCCGAGAGTCATCAAGAAGATCAAGGCAGAGGGAGTCCCAGTAATCTTGGTGGCTGTAGACTGGCCCAGAAGGGACTTACTCTCTCTCTCTCAGGGTCCCCTCTTCCACCAGAATTCTCGGTCTCTGAATTTAATGGCATTGGTTTTGAGAGAAGCATGTTTTTCATCCCAGGTCATACAGACCATGGTCAGAGCAAGAAAGCCCGTGTCCTCACGCATTTAACATCGGACTTGGAAGGCCTTTTTTTTTTCTTTCTTTTTTTTTTTTTGATGGTGTGAAAACAACCTTTTCTGCTCACATGTCTTTTTCTCTTCCATCCATCTTGGCTTTTCTCCAGTTGGGACTCGACTCCGGGCTTTCTATCAGTACTCTCAAGGTTCAGATCTCTGCACTCTCAATTCTTTTTAAACGGAATTTGGCTTCTCGTCCCAAGCTCAAGACCTTCCTTCATGGAGTTGCTCGCCTGGCTTTGCCATATTCCCCTCCTGTAGGCCTTTGGGACCTAAAATAAGCAAGCCCCCTTCGAACCTATCCATGACATCTTGTCGTCATTCCTTTCCTGGAAGGTTGCCTTTTTGGTAGCCATCACGTCCATCAGAAGAGTTTGAGCTGGCATCTCTCTAGTCGCTCTCCTTTTCTCATTCTCCATCAGGACAAGGTAGTTTTCAGACCAGTTCCTCCTTTCTTAAGGTAGTCTCCTCATTCCACATCAACGAGGACATTGTTCTGCCTTCTTTCTGGTCATCTCTGGTTCATCCCCTTGAAAGATCCCTTCACAATCTGGACCTGAGCAGAGCTCTGTGTCTACCTATCAAGGACCGCTTCATTCAGATGTTCTGACACCTTGTTTGTCATCTGAGGGTCATCGCAAGGATCTCCCTGCTACAAAATCTACCCATCGCTGAATTCGCTCGGCTATACTGGAGGCATATCGCGCTACACACAGGCCACCCCTTCCGGGAGTAAGAGCGCTCTCCACCCAAGTGTTGGGGGCTTCCTGGGCTGTTTGCAAATCTGGGTTTCAGAGGCCTGTTGGCAAAGCTGATGCCTGGTCATCTCGTTACACTTTCACAAGGTTCTACAGAGTAGATATCTATGCCTCGGTTGATGCTGGCCTAGGTATGAAGATTCTGCAAACGGCGGTCGCCTGCCGTCCAAGCTGATTTGTCAATTATTCTATTCCCTCCTTGGGACTGATTTAGGACATCCCATGGTTACCTGTGTCCCCCAATGAAGCAATAACGAAAGAAGGATTTTTTGTACTCACTGTAAAATCTTTCTTAGAGCCTTCACTGGGGGACACAGCATCCTCCCTGGTTTATGCCTATGTTGCGCCTATGTGCCTCTGTTGGGCCTGTATATAGTTCGGTTGTTTGTTGCTTCTCTTACTGCTTGTTCACTAACTGACGAGCTTTGTGCCAGTCGATGGGTGTATACTGCTGAGGAGGAGCTAATTCTTTTTTTGCCTAGCGGCCTCCCAGCGACAGATGCATACACTCATGGCTACCTGTGTCCACCAATAAAGGCTCAAAGAAAGAGCTTTTACGGTGAGTACCAAAAATCCCTCTTTTGCGGGACGAGTTACAGATTTTTTTGTTACCATTTTGGGGCACATAATGTTTTATGATTGCTTTTTATTCAGATATTCAGACACAATGAACAAAAAACAGTAATTTAGTTATTTATGTTTTTTATTTTTTGCGCCGTTCACTGTGTGGTAAGTGATAAGACTGATTTGTCCATTGGGTCGGTACGATTACAGAGATACCAGATTTATATTGTTTTTTTATGCTTTGCTATTTTTACACACTAAAAACAATGTTTTACAAAAATGAATTAGTTTTTACATTGCCATATTCTGAGAACTGTAACTTTTTTTTTTTTTGCTGAATGAGCCATATTGCAGTTTTTGTTTTGCGGGACGGTTTGGCGATTTTAATTTATACCATTCTTTTTTTCTTCATATGACTTTTTGAAAGCTTTTTATTAAAATTTTTGTGAGTCAGTCTGATGAAAAAGTGACATTTTTGGTGGTTTTTTTATTTTCTTAACGCTGTTCGCCATAAGGAATAAATAACGTACCAGTTTTATAAAGTGGGTCGTTCTGGATACGGTGTTAACAATTGTGGGGGTTTTGGGGTTGTTTTTTTTTTCACAAACACTGCTTTTTGAGTGGCAAAATGACTTTTTGTGATTTGGGTGTGCTTTTTTGGGTGTGTTTTTTACATATTTTATTTTACTTTTTCACTTTTCTTTGTACTTCGTCCCACTGTGGGACATGTATCATTTTTCGTGTACTGCAGTGCATGAGACGGTCAGTGAGTCACGGAGTGTGCTTGTGAGACCAGGCTTATAGCTAGATCTTACGGACCATCGTACCCTGGGGTCATCAGATGACCTCTAGGTACCATGATAACCATCGGTACCCGCAGTTTTCATTTTGTGGGTCCCATGGTTACAAAGGGGATCTTGCAACTCCCTTACAACCAGTTAAATAGCTCTGTTGCGATTGACAGCAGTATTTGAGGGGTTAATTTGCCCGATCAGTTACAAAAGCGGCCAGGGCCGATTATAGCAGGGTGTCAGCTGTCGCATACAGCCGACGGGCAGCGCTACAATCTTATTCCCAATCGCCGTTTTAAAAGCAAATCGGGAATAAGGCCCCTTTACAACTGCCGTTTTAATACGTATCGGCAGTCGTTAAGGGGTTAAAGTTTCAGATGTTTTCAAGACATATCCACCTAAATTTACCCCTGAAATAAAGCACAGTGTCACGAAAAACCCTTTATATGGCCTATTCAGAAATGCTAAAACTGGCAGTGACAGGAAAAGGTTAACTGCCACAAATTGTAGGACATTTTCCCTGTGCGATTATACGACGTTTCTTTTAGAATTGTCACTTTTGTTCCGGTAGGAACAGTGATTCAGACAGAACGTGAAGGTTTCCTTTTGCCTTATGCTTTAATAAATCTTTATTTTTATTATAGGATTACTTGCATACATATTTGCGCACAAACGGAGGTATTCAAAATCAAGAGATCTTGTTGGTACATCATTTACAGAGAGCAAATTACATACCAGCTTTGCGGCTAAACCAGTCACTGAACAATTATCACCTAGTAAGTCCTCTGTTTCATTTTAAAGAGTATCATGAATATATATGTAAGTAATAACAATAAGTGAAAGTGATTCCATAGTTCTGTCTTTTAAGGACTGGAAGGGCTATCTCTCCTTTTCAAAAATAGTTTCTCTGACTGTTCTGTCTGAACACTGAGATGGTGAGGTGCCAGCGCCGAATACATGCCTTATAATGCCCCTTTTAAATACAGTATATAGATGCTTGCAGCTTCACCCCCAGTTGGAGGTGTCTGTTTTCAGGAAACATAGGAAAGGGTTCTTTACAGTCAGAGCAGTCAGACTGTGGAATGCCCGACCACAAGAGGTAGTAATGGCAGACACTATAACAGCTTTTATACAAGGCTGGATGATTTCCTTGATACACGTAACTGTGGGTTATAGTTAATTTACTGACAAAATGTACAATTGGTGGAAGACGGTTGATGGACCTAGGTCTTTTTTGCAACCTATGTAATTATGTAAAATATCTTTTTATTTTGTGTTTCACACATTTTTTAACATCATTAAAAAAAATTTTCTTTTTTTAATTGTTGGCTTGGCATATTATCCCCCATTACAGAGCAAATCTATCGCATCAATGCATTGTAAAGCTCATCTCGATCTGGTCTGGCTCCTTCCTGACACTAATTGGTCATATAATCGCTGGGATCAAAGTGTAATGGGATATTACGGCTTCCTAAATGGCATACATCCCTGACTTGAGTAAGAAATCAGTCCAATGTTGAAACATGTAGCCTTGTATTCCTTTAATAATTTCTGTTCATAACTTTACCTGCCTGTCATACTCTGCAACGCTCGTATCACCCCTTTTTTTCATTTAATTTATAAACTTTTTGTTTGATCTGTATACATTGCTTTTTTCAGCAATGTATACAGCGATCGTGTAATTTCTGCCTTCTTTACGGGGAGTTCTCCATTCCTGCTGCTGCACATCTCCATGCAGCTGCTGATTCTGCAAGGATGTTCCAAAACTAAATTGCAGAGTCATATGCAGACCTCACAGACAATTTTGGCAATCAGCAGGTTATTAATTATGTAATAATTGTTGGCTAAAGCAATCCCCCATAGTCATTTTGCTATGTAAAGATTACGTTGCATTTCGTGAGGAGAGTATCTGAAAAATGTGTTCAGCTATGGATGTATTTTTATACTTTTTCTTTTCTGTGCAGAATGATTTTGACAGATGCCAGCTGGAAAGAGGAGCTGCCAGAAACTCTATAGTGGATCACTATGTCAAAATACTCCCAAGTGTGCAGCAAACTCTGGCCAGATCCTATCCTTCTATTGTTTGGAAGAAAGGTAACTGAAAGTTGTAGCTTTCGGCTGTATGTAATATCTTATTAACTTCACCTTCATTAATTTTGAGGGGACAGATATTGGAATTGCTTTGGCATTTGCTGGAAATTCATAGTTTTCAAGTCAGATGAACTTGAGGTTACTTTGCTTACTTTCTATTACAGCTGTTTAAAAAACATTTAAAGGGATACTGTCACGTTAAATAATGGTATAAACCTGGCAATATAGCGTTAATCTGCAATCTGACTTAAAGGAGTTGTCCACTACTTTAACATTGATGCCCTATCCGTAGGATAGGGCATGAATGTATGATCGGCCAGGGTCCCGCCCGCGGCATCCCCACCGACCAGCTGTTATCGGTGCAGCGGCCGCCGGCCGGAAGTCCTTGCCTGCGGTGCTTGGCTGTCTGTCTGTAGTGGCCGCCGCTTGTAACTGCACATCCTCCTCCCATTCATCGGGAGGCCGATGTGCAGTTACAAGCGGCGGGCACTGCAGGTAGAGCCTTCCGGCTGGCGACACCTGACACCGATAACAGCCGATCGGCAGGGGTGCCGCGTGCGGGACCCCAGCCAATCATACATTGATGCTCTATCCTACAGATAGGGCATCAATGTAAAGTAGTGGATAACCCCTTTAAAGCTACTTTGTCCTGAAAGTGCAGCTTCTTAGAGAAAATGAACTATATTACTCCAGGGAGTCGCTGACTTTAAGCCATACAGACAGGTGTGCCCGGCCAGTCACCGCTCACAGCACTTTGACTGACATCTGGCTCTGCACTGATGCACATAAGTAATATAAAGCCTCAAATGTTCCACCCCTCGCTCCAGGTCTGATCTGAGCTCTGCAAGAAATGACCGATCAATACACCACATGGGTCTGTTAGGGGCACCGACGTGTGACGTACAAATAAAAACAATATGCATGTGTCAGAGATGACTAATGGAAGTACCAAATGTAAATGTATAATGTACAGGTAAGAGCAATGCGTATTCAGTGAAAAGAAAGCGATATATAGTGGGACTGCGCATATGACCTTGATCTCCAGCTTGATAAATAGTGTTCAATTCTTATGTGCAAAAGTTCTGCCCATAGACCAATGTGTAAATGCCAAGACAGGAACATTATGGATTGTCGTCTGCCTATTAATACTAAAATGTATGCATAAAATAAACAGAAATGTAGTATCAACATATACTAGCGCCAAAGGAGATGGTAAGGAAGAAATACTAGGCTGCAGCCAGAAGCACGGGTCCTGTGTGACGGCCCGTAAATAGTCATAAATAGATGGTACTGTCGCACTGATTGGAGGTAGCAGAGAATAGAAAAGAGGAGCACGCAAAACAGAAAGTAATATCTAGAATTTATATTAAACAAATTTCACAATGGAAATTAACTTGGACAATAAAATAATATTCCTAAGGAGACCAGCTATATATGATATTTAGGCAAAGCGTTAATAAATATAATGTTTCTCTGTTTAACGTCCATTTGCATGGTAAGAAATGCTGCTGCTATTGGAAACGTGCCTGCTATGCCGCTAAATAGCTCATAGTCTGTAAGAATGAATACACGGTGCTTAGTAAAAGCATACAGTTAGTGGGGCTGGTCCCTTGATTAGAGGTGTGAATTCCTGGTGAGTAAAGAGTGCGGGGTGTCTACTCCCCTGTACGTACTCCGAAGCCCACAGTTACCTGCTGTCAGGTCCTGGGCCATACAGTAAAGCAGGGAGCTGTAATCTCCTAAGTGGTATGTAGAGCCAGGGCACTCCGTCCGGTAGCATCCCTGGTAACCACACGGGCGGAAGGAGCTGGTGACGTCATAGCTGCTGACTATGGTGTCCTATGAAGGCCAGAAAAGAGGCTTCATTATTCATCATTCTTCAGATGATTTGTCAGTGTAGATGAAATAGTATTAAAGGAGTTTTCCAGGCTAAAAAGAACTCTGCAGTCTGTGACTGCACATTGCCGAATTGTGATAAGTTTACAATGCGCACACTGCCACAATTTCCCTTTCAATTGGGTATTTATACAATTTGCATAGTTGCAGCCAGTTTGACTCTCTCGGCCACTACTCTCAATGAAGTTGGCACATGACCACCCACTCTTGTTTAGAATATAGGAGAATTGTTAATTTGTGCTGATTGCACTCAGTCATGATTCGGCAGTCTTCAGTTACATGGTGACGGCAGACAGTTCTAGCGGGCAGCAGAGTTGTCACCGGATAGCGGCCTGTAATGTCTGTAGGTTTGACTACTCTACCATTGTTAAAATACAAATACATATCCAAAATATTCAACACTAAGCAACAGTTTCTTGTTTATTCTAGTGACAAGACCCAAACCTTTATCTACTGTTGCAAAACCGGCTCCCTCAGGGAGTGTGATTACCGAAGCTGACTTTATCCGTAACGTGCTGCTGAAAATAAAGGAAGTGTCTGCAGCTAGTGAGAGTAGAGACTTCTCTCCTTATAAAAGGTAAGAAATGTGCCTGGGCTTTCATCTGAGAATCCGTTTATGGTACTCCCATTCCTACACAGTACTTAAGCTCTTCTATGTTTGAACCAATGTATCTTTTGTGGCACAGTGACATTAAAATGCTTTTGGTAGGAGACCATTTCTGTAGAGTTCTGTAGCTGTAGTCAAGAGACTTGTCTTGTTCTGCTTAGTCATGTAAAACTCAAATGGTATAAATTAATAGAATAGTGAGACATTAAAGGGGTTGTCTGATATAGAAATATCATTTAAGTATGTTTCTCTTATGAAGTGCTCTTGGTCCCCTGACTGCAGCAGTCAGCCTGGACTGGACATGTAATGTGCTGGAAAGTGAGTATGCCTTTTTTTTTTAAATACATATTTTAAGTGCATACATGCATTGCAAATATATATTTTTCCAATACCGGACAACCCCTTTAACTGACTTGTTTAAAACAAAAGGTTTTTTTTGTTTTTTTTTTAAAGTGGTTGCCCATTAAAAGACTCCTTTATTGCTGGCCCCATAAATTAAAAAATTCTCTACTTCCTGGATCTGCATGGCTCATAGATTGTGTACTCCGCCAGTGTCTTGATGAACAATGTCTCATGACTCATGTAAGCCACTGATTGACTACAATCTTCATAATTACATCTTTGCAAAAAGTTTATTCGCCTCAGGATAGAAATGTGAAGGCTGCTGTCAGTCTGCAGCCACCGATTGACTGCGGCAGTCATGTGACCTCAGGAGACATGAAGATGAGTGTCCGTCCTGCTTCGTGTGTGCTCAAGTAGGATTCTACCCTAAATATTTATATAGCAACATTGATTCCATGGTGCTGTACATGAGAAGGGGTTACATGCAAAATACATATCACTTACAGTAAAGAAGCTAACAATGATAGACTGATACAGGAGGAAGAGGGCCCTGCCCTTGCGGCTTACATTCTACAGGATGATGGGGAAGGAGACAGTAGGTTGAGGGGTTGCAGTAGCTCTGGTGTTGGTGAGGTGGCAGCAAGGTCATGGCAGCCTGTAAGCTTTCTTGAAAAGATGGGTTTTCGGGTTCTGTCTGAAGGATCCGAATGTGATGGCTAATCAAACGTGTTGGGGCCAGATTTCCAGAGGATGGGGAATATTGGGGACAAGTCTTTTAGGCGATTGGGTGAAAAACTAATGAGTGTGGAGGAGAGAAGGTGGTCTTGGGAGGACTGGAGTTTACGTGAGGGAAGATATCGGGATATTAGTTTGGAGATGTACGGAGGAGAAAGGTTATGGATGCCTTTGTAGGTCAGTGTTAGTAGAAGTTTGAACTGGATATGCTGGGGAATTGGGAGCCAGTAAAGGGACTTGCAAAGAGGGGAAGCAGAAGAGTAGCGAGGAGAGAGATAAACTAGTCAGGCAGCAGAGTTAAGGATGGTCTGGAGAGGTACAAGAGTGTTAGCAGGTAGGCCACAGAGGAGGATGTTGCAGTAGTTGAGGCGGGCGATGATGGGGTATGCACAAGCATGTAGTAGATTGAGGGTTTAGGAAAGGACGGATTCTGGAAATATTTTTAAGCTGGAGGCTACAGGAGGTGGCGAGAGCTTGGATGTGCTGTTTGAAGGATAGGGCAGATTCAAGGGTTACTCCGAGGCAGCGGATTTCCGGTACGGGTGGAAGCGTGATGTAGTTTATTACTACAGATAGATCAGGTGGGGAAGATATGTGAGATGGAGGAAAGATAATGAGTTCAGATTTATCCACATTAAGCTTGAAGCGAGAGGAGGAGGATATGGCAAATAGATACTCAGGGATTCTGGACAGCAGAGGTGGATCTGAGTGTCGTCAGCGTGCAGATGGTACTGGAAGCCATGGGAATTTGAGTTGTCTCCAGCCAAGGGTATAGATGGAGAAGAGTAGGGGTCCTAGGACAGAGCCTTGAGGGACTTCAACAGAGTGAGGGCCGGATGAGGAGGTAGCGTGGGAGATTCTAAATGTGTGGTTGGAAAGGTATGATTTGAGGGCAAGGTCTTTGATGCCAAAGGAAGAGAGGATTTGTAGTAGATGGCAGTGGTCAACTGTGTCGAAGGCAGATGACAAATCAAGGAGGAGTATTGATAATTGTCTGTTAGCTTTGGCTATAAGTAAGTTAGTGATTTTGGTCAGGGCCGTTTCAGTGGAATGGTGAGGACAGAAGCCAGATTGTAGGTCGTCGAAGAGAGTTAGATGAGAGGAAAGTTCAGCGTGAACTGCTGTTCAAGGAGTTTGGAGGCGAATGGGAGCAGCAATATGGAGCGATAGCTGGACTTAGCAGTTGGGTCGAGCAATGTTTATTTGAGGATAGACGTGATTGTGGCATGTTTGAAAGCAGAGGGGAAGGTAGCAGATGTTAGTGATAGGTTGAAGAGATGGGTTAGGGATGGAATAAGTGTGGTGGTGAGGTTGGGGAGGAGGTGGAATGTGATGGGGTAAAGTGCACAAGTAGTGAGGTGTGATTTGGAGAGGAGATAAGGAAGTTCACCTTCATTGATGATCGAGAGGGTGGTTATGGTGTAAGGGCATTAGTCTGGTATACAAAGGAGTTTGTGGTGGTCGAACAATAAAGACTTGCCTTGTTTGGTCAATCTTATTTTTGCAGTGTGTGGCAAAGTCCTCAGCAGCGATTAGGGAGGTCGGAGGGGACAGTGCTGGGCGGAGGAGGGGAGTTAAGTGTTGAATAACTGTTTGGGTTTGTAGAATAAGGAAGATACAAGGGATGTAAAGTGGGCCTGTTTAGCAGAGGTGAGGGCTGATTTGAGTGCGAGTGTTGCGTGTTTGAATGCAGTGAAGTCATCTTTCGAATGTGTTTTCCTCCAACACCGCTCCGCAACCCTGGACACTTGCCGAAGCTTTTTAGTGAGGTTATTGTGTTAGGGTTTTCTTTTGATTTGTCGCACTCTGCCATGCACGAGTAGGGCGACCACGACAATAGCTGATGTGAGAGTGGCATTGTAGAAAGCAGTGGCGCTGACTGTGTCGTGGAGTGAAGATATGGATGCTAGTGGTAGAATAGAGTCAGAGTGTGTGAGTGTCTAGATGTGCGAGGTTTCTGCGGGGGGTGTTATGGTTGCTGGACATGGCTGACAGGTGAAGAGGACAGGGATGAGAACGTGAGTAGATGGTGGCCAGATAAGGGGAGAGGGGAGGTTGTGAGGTTAGATAGGGAGCAGAGTCGAGTGAAGATGAGGTCTAGTGTGTGTCCGTCTGTGTGGGTGGCTCAGGAGGACCAAGTCCAAAAGATGAAGTAAGCAACAAGAGTTTGGAGACTGCTGACTGGCGGGTGTCGGTGGGGATGTTGAAGTTACCCATGATGATGGTGGGAATGTCAGCAGAGAAAAAGTGAAGCAGCCAGGTGGAGAATTGTTCAATAAAGGCAGTGGCAGGGCCAGGAGGACGGTATATGACGGCCTCTTGGAGGTTGGAAAGAGAGTAGATGCGGACAGTGTGGACTTTAAAAGAAGGGAGGTTTAGGGACTGTAGAGGTGATATTGGGTTGAAGGTCCAGTTGGTAGAAAGAAGACCCACTCCTCAACCATGCCTGTTACCAGGGTGAGGAGTATGGGTGAAGTGGAGGCCGCTGTAGCACAGCGCAGCAGGGGAGGCAGTGTCGGAGGGTGTCAGCCCAGGAAGGATAGATTGCGAGAGTTAAAGAGGTCATGAATCACATGGAGCTTATTGTAGACAGAGCAGGCATTCCAGAGTGCTCCAGAGAGGGGGAGCAGGGGGTGGACGTCAGGACGGGTTTAATGTAGGAGAGATTGCGGAAGTTCATATTAGGTAGGCAGCGATATGAGGGGGCATAAGAGGGAGGTAGCAGTTGTGTGGGGGTCCAGGATTGGGAGATATGTCGCCAGCAGTGAGGACAAGCAGAGAGCAAGAAAGCAGGTGAAAGGAAAGAGGCCGGCTTGTTTTATGTTTTAGTAGGCGAGATCTGAGGTTGAGGAGCAGGTCTGCAGATGAGGTCAGGTGGGAGGTAAGAGGGATTGAGAGATTATTTGGATAGAGGATGCTGGGGTTTGGGGATAGCAAAGGAGTGAGGATTAGTGGAACAAAAACTGTAAGGGTATATACAAGCATGGTGGTATAGTAAGTGTGGGGGAAAAAGAAAAGCGAAGTACATTTAGTGAACAGTGTTAGGCTGAGTTCACACGATGCGTATTTCATGCGTTTTCCGCGGCGTTTTTGCAGTTGCGGAAACGCATGAAAAACGCATGGTAGAAGGGAAGCAATGTTCCCCAATGGAAATCCGCATGTGCTGTGCCCATGATGCGGATTTTTCCGCAGCGTCAACGCTGCGGTCAAAAATCCGCAGCATGTCAATTAATTTTGCGGAAACGCGGCGATTTCGCCGCCATTGACTTGCATTAGAACGCGCCAATTCCGCAAGACCGCATTTGTACTTGCGTTATTGGCGCGTTCTAATATGCGGATGGTACCCGAGTGTGGAGGAGAGGAGAGTCTCATCCACACCCAGGTACCATTAAAAAAGCTGTAAAAAAAAAGAATAAAATAAAAAATAAATGTATACTTACCATCTGTCGGCCCGCGCAGCGCTCCCGCTTGGTTCCCGGCACTTGCAGTGAGTTGTAGGACCTGCGGTGACGTCAGAGTCATGTGACGGGTCATGTGACGCTGACGTCGGCAGGTCTTTCAATTCAAAGTTGTCGGCAGCCGGGAACTTTGTAAAGCAGGACAGCGCGGGCCATCGGAGGTAAGTATATACACGCTCTCGGGTCACACTATATAAATCCATGCTGTTTGCATGGATTATATAGTGTGACCTAGTTGTCAAGCACTTTCCAGGTGATGCTAAAATCGCCTGGAAAGCGCATGTCAATCTGCATGTGGATCCGCATGTATTCTGCAGGAAAAACGCATGCACAATCTGCATGCGTTTTTTCTGCCAGGGAGATGCAGAAATGATGCAGAAATTTTCTGCTTCATTTCTGCATCGTGTGCACATACCCTAACAAAGAACTTGGCACTCCAGGCTAAATGCTGATGAACAATACTTTTTATTTAGAAAAGCAATCCACTGTAAAAAAAAAAAATTGACACTTCAGTCTAAAATTAGACATTTATCAATACTGAAAGATACAAAAGAAAACAAAATAATCAAAAATTTAACAAATGAGGCATAACAAGTATAAGTATATACCTGGTATGCATGAGATACAAAGAAATGTAAGAACATAATTCCCAATTGGCTTTGGGATGCGGTAGAATAATAATTAAAAAGTACATTACTATTACATACTATCGCCCAGTGGTAGCTCAGTAGACTATTAAATAGGGAGGCAGAGTATTTTAATAGCATGGTAGGGTATAAATCCCATAAATTATAGTGTATCATGTACAGTGGGTACGGAAAGTATTCAGACCCCTTTAAATTTTTCACTTTGTTTCATTGCAGCCATTTGGTAAATTCTAAAAAGTTCATTTTTTTTCTCATTAAAGTACGCTCTGCACAACATCTTGACTGAAAAAAATAGAAATGTAGAAATTTTTGCAAATTTATTAAAGAAAAATTGAAATATCACATGGTGATAAGTATTCAGACCCTTTGCTCATTTAAGTCACATGCTGTCCATTTCCTTGTGATCCTCCTTGAGATGGTTCTACTCCTTAATTGGAGTCCAGCTGTGTTTAATTAACCTGATAGGACTTGATTTGGAAAGGCACACGCCTGTCTATATAACACCTCACAGCTCACAGTGCATGTCAGACCAAATGAGAATCATGAGCTCAAAGGAACTACCCAAGGAGCTCAAAGACAGAATTGTGGCAAGTCACAGATCTGGCCAAGGTTACAAAAGAATTTCTGCATTACTCAAGGTTCCTTAGAGTACAGTGGTTTCCATAATCCTTAAATGGAAGAAGTTTGGGACCACCAGAAGTCTTCCTAGACCTGGCCGTCCAGCCAAACTGAGCAATCGTGGGAGAAGAGCCATGGTGAGAGAGGTAAAGAATAACCCCAAGATCACTGTGGCTGAGCTCCAGAGATGCAGTAGGAAGATAGGAGAAAGTTCCACAAAGTCAACTATCACTGCAGCCCTCCACCAGTCGGGCCTTTATGGCAGAGTGGCCCGACAGAAGCCTCTCCTCAGTGCAAGACATAGGAAAGCCCGCATAGAGTTTGCTCAAAAACACATGAAAGACTCCCAGGCTATGAGAAATAAGATTCTCTGGTCTGATGAAATGAAGATAGAACTTTTTGGTGATAATTCTAAGCGGTACGTGTGGAGAAAACCAGGCATTGCTCATCACCTGAACAATACAATCCCAACAGTGAAACATGGTGGTGGCAGCATCATGCTTTGGGGGTGTTTTTCAGCTGCAGGGATAGTACGACTGGTTGCAATTAAAGGAAACATGAATGCGGCCAAGTACAGAGAGATCCTGGATGAAAACCTCTTCCATAGTGCTCTGGACCTCAGACTTGGCCGAAGGTGCACCTTCCAACAAGACAATGACCGTAAGAACACAGCTAAAATAACAAAGGAGTGGCTTCAGAACAACTGTGACCATTCTTGACTGGCCCAACCAGAGCCCTGACCTAAACCCAATTGAGCATCTCTGGAGAGACCTGAAAATGGCTGTCCACCAACGTTCACCATCCAAGCTGACGGAACTGGAGAGGATCTGCAAGGAAGAATGGCAGAGGATCCCCAAATCCAGGTGTGAAAACTTGTTGCATCATTCCCAAGAAGACTTATGGCTGTACTAGCTGAAAAGGGTGCTTCTACTCAATACTGAGCAAAGGGTCTGAATACTTATGACCATGAGATATTTCAGTTTTTCTTTAATAAATATGCAAAAATTTCTACATTTCTGTTTTTTTTCAGTCAAGATGGGGTGCAGAGTGTACATTAATGAGAAAAAAAAAATTTACTTTTTAGAATTTACCAAATGGCTGCAATGAAACAGAGTGAAAAATGTAAAGGGGTCTGAATACTTTCCGTACCCACTGTAGATTGTTTTTGTAGCTTGCTATGAGCTATGCCAGTCACGTCATCCAGAAACAGAGCGTATATAGAACAACCAGAATTGCCAGAAACACATGAATCAAAGAATAAGTTGGAATCGCATCTGAATATCATCCTCTGAGAAACAAAACAACGGAAACTCCCTTGATCTGGTCTTTGTACGGCTTTGTTCAATCCCCTACCTAGATAACTCCCCTCTTCCCCTCTCTGATCATAACAGTCTCTCCTTCACGCTCACAAATCCTTGCCCACCCCAGCACACTCCTACCTATCACACATTCAGAAATTTACAAGCCATTAACCCTCTTAGACTCCCTTCACTCATCACTGTCCCCAATCTCCTCTTTTTCCTGTCCTTATCTGGCTGTAAATCACTACAATGACACTCTCAGAAGCACCCTGGACCAAGTAGCGCCCCTCACCCTCAGAACATCTAAACACAAAGTAAAACAGCCCTGGCTGACACCACGAACCCGATTTCTCCAATTATGCTCTAGGAGTGCTGAACGCCTATGGAGGAAAACTCGCACACTAGAAAACTTTATCCACTATGAATTTGTTAAAAACCTATAACTCTTCACGTTGCCAAACAGACATACTTCACCACCCTGATCTCTTCACTATCCAACAACCCAAAAAAACTCTTCGACACCTTTCACTCCCTCCTCAGTCCTAAAGTGCTGGCCCCTATCTCGGACATTTGTGCTGAGGACCTGGCCTCCTACTTCGCAGAGAACATTCATCAGGAAATCAGCTCCCAGCCACCATGTTCCATGACTCCCATCCCTCCCCACATCTCCTCTGGATCACTCTCCACATTTGACCCAGTCACACAAGAAGTAGTCTCCAGGCTCCTCTCTTCTTCTCATGCCAGTCCATGCACCCTATTCTCTCACACCCACTCCAGTCTCTCTCTTCAGTCATCACTACTCTCCTAACTAAAATCTTCAACCTCTCCCTCTCATCTGGTAACTTCCCCTCCTCCTTCAAACATGTCATCATTACTCCATTATTAAAAGAGCCCTCTCTTGACCCTTCCTGCACAAACTACTACAGACCAGTCTCCAATCTCCCCTTTATCTCTAAACTCTTGGAGCGCCTGGTCTACTCCCACCTTACCCTTTACCTCTCCATTCACTCTCTTCTAGACCCATCACAGACCGGCTTCTGTCCTCTACATTCTACAGAAACTGCACTCCTCAAAGTAACCAATGACCTTTTGACAGCAAAACGGAACGGTGACTACTCTCTGCTCATTCTTCTGGACTTTTCTGCAGCTTTCGACACCGTTGACCACCACCTCCTCTCTATGCTCCACTCAATTGGCTTAAAAAGCACTGCTTTCTCCTGGTTCTCCTCTTATCTATCTGACCGCTCTTTGTGTATCATTCGCTGGCTCCACTTCTCCCCCCCCCCTTCCTCTTGCTTTTTGGGTTCCTCAGGGTTCAGTCCTTGGCCCACTTCTCTTCTCTCTCTACACTGCCCCAATTGGAAAGACCATCAGCAAATTTGGCTTTCAGTAACATCTTTATCCTGATGACACACAACTATACACCTCATCCCCCGACTTTACCCCCACTGTACTACAGAATACCAGTGACTGTCTGTCCACAGTTTCCAACATAATGTCCGTTCTTTATCTGAAACTCAACCTTTCTAAAACTGAACAACTTCTGCTCCCACCGTTTACTCACCTCCCTAAATCTGACATATCCCTCTCCGTGTGTGGCACCACAATGATGCCGAGCCAGCAGACGCGCTGTCTGGGCGTTGTGTTTGACACCAATCTTTCCTTCACCTTCCATATACAATTTCTTTCCCGGTCTTGTCGCTTGCACCTGAAGAACATCTTTAGAATCCGCCCCTTTCTCTCCTTGGAAACCACAAAAACCCTCACTTTTGCCCTGATCCAGTCCCGCCTTGACTACTGTAATTCTCTATTAATTGGCCTCCCCCTCACTCAACTTTCCCCTCTCCAGTCCATCCTTAATGCTGCAGCCAGGGTCATCTATCTGGCTAATCGTTACTCAGATTCTTCCGCTCTATGCCAGTCATTGCACTGGCTGCCTATACATTATAGGATCCAATTTAAATTGCTTATTCTCACCCGCAAAGCTCTACACAGTGCAGCACCCCCCTACATCTCCTCCCTCATTTCTGTTTATCAGCCTACTCGTTCTCTACGCTCCGCAAGCGACCATCGACTAACATCCGCACTAATCCATACGTCCCACTCCCGGCTCCAAGACTTCTCCCAAGCTGCACCTATTCTTTGGAATGCTCTACCCCAAGAAATTAGGACGAGCCACAACTTACACGGTTTTAGGTGCTTCCTAAAAACACACCTGTTTAGGGTGGCCTATCGCGTTCCCTAATCGAAGTGTTTTTATATTTTTATAGCCCATTCATTATTTCTCCAAACATAAGTCTCCACCGAACCCAAAAGCTCTACAGATTCTGGCTGGTGACGAGCTCATGCAGCCTTTATCTATCGCTCATCCCCTCAAGATGGCTGGACGATTATTGTGAATAGGCCCCTGCACTTTGTGTCACCCCCCACCTCATTGTAGATTGTAAGCTCTTACGAGCAGGGTCATTATTATTTTTGCTTTAATTATTGTATTATCTTTAGCTTTGTTACTTGTGACTGTTGTGTGTGAACCTCTGAATTGTAAAGCGCTGCAGAATAGGTTGGCGCTATATAAGTAAAGATTATTATTATTTACTAGATTGCAGGACTGAGAGAAAAGACATAGCACAAGGTCTGTGGCAACAGCGCTGAGGAATGGCATAACTTTCAGTGCGTAGAGCGCAAAGTGTTATCTGCTGCTTTATCTAGAAAGCTGATAATGTGGGCCGCGCCATGTTTAAGGCGTGTGACCTCTAATGACATGTGACGTTGCGCTCCAGCACAACACGTGTCGCCTTAATGGAGCATTAGGTGGAGATCATGTGACCAGAGGTGACATATCACTATGTCTCAAGTGGTCACTTAAGAAGATGCCCCCTGCAGTGAGATCCTCCCACAGGAGAGAATGGAGAATATTTTCCTGGCATGTGTATGTGGATATGGATATGTGGAATGAGTTGTGTAGGGGAAGCAATGAAAAGATAGAATGCCAAGGTAAAATAAAGCCGAGAAAATACCAGAAGGTAAAAGAAAGGGAGTAGAAAAATAAAGTAAAGCGGAAATAATAATAAAATAGAAATAGAAAAAAAAGATTTTTTCCTTTTGTGCAGCACCATTCTGGGACCATTTAATAGTGGGTTGTCCATTCATGAAAAAACTCTTTAATTACTTTTCCATTCCATAACCCTATTAGAGATGGAAATAGCTGAATGTGATTTTTCTGCTCTTCAGTTTGACAGATGAAAGCCCAAGTCCAGTTTCTCAAGATGCCAAAATGGAAATACATGATGCTTTTGTTGGTAAACCAATATTGAAAACTAGAAGAGACTCCAGGTTAGTGGTACATTTTTTTTCCATGCTGCTGCCTACTGTGCTTTTGGATTGGTTTGTACACACAGAAGGGCTCCCCGTCCGTAATCAGTTATGTCCTGTGTGGACCAACCTTGTTAATTGTTATAGCATTTTTTTATCATGTGTAATTGTGATGCCTTTTATAAACCTAGTTGTTTGTATGTTACAGGCTGTTGGACTCTCCCGTCCACCCTGTCCTGGCAGAACCCTCCTTTGGCACAGATTTTGCAAATGTCCGTTACAAAACACCTTGCAGATCTTTCCTGCTGACTTCCAGCCCTGTCCAATCAAGTCTTCTCAAATCTACACCGATAAAAAACCTTTCCAAAGCATCGGAGTTTAGCTTGCTGCAGACACCTCTGGTGGTAAAGGTAAGGGTTCAGCATCATACATTTTTAGTTTGTTTAGCAAAGGATTGAGATGCATCGCATAATAGCTTTATGCTCTACTCCATTAATTACTCGGGCTTTGAGTCCTAACATTTGTTCTACGGTCTGTTCATTTGTTGATGCTGCTCATCAAATCTTATTGTAGTAACGTTTTTTTTGTGCGTTTCTCTCTAGAAGGCAAAAGCCTTGATGGCAAGCACAAGGGCTTCTGACTATATTGCACGCACTCGCCAATCTGTTCTGAGGTCCAGTACACACACAACTCCTTTGGCCTCTCCTTCAGTTTCCCCTGGAAGATCAATTGCACCTCCTTTACGGTCCAGACAACTAAAAATCTCTTTTATGGAGCAAATTAGCAAGAAATTTAGTAAAGGGGTAAGTCTCGCATTATGCATAGTGGTCTGATTTGATGTGGGCATGCTTAACGTAAGTATATTACACTGTTTTTAACATTTATGAATTGAGCACCTTTTTATGTCATGTTAAAAAAAAAAATTGTGTTCGTTAACACCTTAAATAGTTTTCCTCTAGTTCTTTTTTTGTCGCATCATTTTTTTTTAATACTAAGCAATATTTTACTAACAGATTTTGTCAACTGAGCAAGAAGAGCCCAGAATTTCTCCTGTTCTGAAGTCTGGTCGAGACACTATGTGGGCAGAAAGAGTGGCTATGCTTACCGAAAATTATGCCAATACAGACAATGATGAAATGGATGAATCTTCATCTGGAATTCAAGATGGAAGCCCAAGCAAAATGGAGGCTAGCAAAGACGCAAGCCATGTGTCTGCAAGGTCTAACCAGACAACACTAGAGTATCATGATGCTCCAACACCTGAGGACAAGGTGGTTTCAACAACTGTGAATTCTTCAGGTAGTGAACAGCAGCCACATGCTGAGCTGGACCGTGTGCTAGTAACTGGAGATGTCCACCACCCAATTGTGGAAGCCCTGGAGACACCAGAGAAAGGTATGTCACATCCATGATGTCCTGTGTGTGCTCATGTTTGATTGCAGGTAGAGCAGCGCATAAAATACTCACACACCATTGTATAGAGGCGGCAGAGATTGACATGTGGCTTTGGAGGAAATCTTTACCATAATTAGCAATGTAATTATATCTCCTCTGCCACATTTATGCCTATGAGGTTGTTCATATCAAGGTGTGAGACCCGCAGATAACTTGTGCATTATGGTCTGCGCTCAGACCAAGTTTCAAGAACCTCTGCATGAGCATTAAATAAGACTAAGAATTAATTTAGAGTCCCCCTCTTTTTTTTTTGTGCACAAAAAAAGCCAGACTACATCAGTTTGTTTCAATTCTCATCCATTTAGAGCACATGGATCCGAGGGTTCGCTTTTATTTTGTATGGATCCATTTAGGGGACGAATTTGATGTACAAATTAGATCAGAAGCAGACATGTTTCTATTCGTATATTTGTCTTCAATTTTTTTTTGCAGGCAATCGGTCCACAAAAAAATTGATGTCAGCATGCTCATCGACTACAATGGGTGTTATGCATACTCACGGTCAGAGCGGCTGCATCACTAGATGAGGCGCGGCCTCGCTGCATACAAGTGTATGAAGCAAGGCTGCGCCCACTGGACGGCTGCGTCACTAGACGAGGCCTCGCTCCATACAAGTGTATGAAGCAAGGCTGCTCCCACTGAACGGCTGCGTCACTAGACGAGGCGCGGCTTCGCTCCATACAAGTGTATGAAGCAAGGCTGCACCCACTGGAAGACTGCGTCACTAGACGAGGAGCTGCTTCGCTCCATACAAGTGTATGAAGCAAGGCTGCGCCCACTGGACAGCTGCGTCACTAGACGAGGCACAGCCTCACTCCATATAAGTGTATGAAGCAAGGCTGCGCCCACTGAACGGCTGCGTCACTAGACGAGGCGCGGCCTCGCTCCATACAAGTGTATGAAGCAAGGCTGCGCCCACTGGACGGCTGCGTCACTACACGAGGCGCGGCTTCGCTCCATACAAGTGTGTGAAGCAAGACTGCGCCCACTGGATGGCTGCGTCACTAGATGAGACGCGGCCTCGCTCCATACCAGTGTATGAAGCAAGGCTGCACCCACTGGACAGCTGCGTCACTACACGAGGCGCGGCCTCGCTCCATACAAGTGTATGAAGCAAGGCTGCGCCCACTGGACGGCTGTGTCACTACACGAGGCGCGGCTTCGCTCCATACAAGTGTATGAAGCAAGGCTGCGCCCACTGGATGGCTGCGTCACTAGATGAGACGCGGCCTCGCTCCATACAAGTGTATGAAGCAAGGCTGCGCCCACTGGACGGCTGCGTCACTACACGAGGCGCAGCTTCGCTCCATACAAGTGTATGAAGCAAGGCTGCGCCCACTGGACTGCTGCGTCACTACACGAGGCGCGGCCTCGCTCCATACAAGTGTATGAAGCAAGGCTGCGCTCACTGGACGGCTGCATCACTACACGAGGCGCAGCTTCGCTCCATACAAGTGTATGAAGCAAGGCTGCGCTCACTGGACGGCTGCGTCACTAGATGTATGGAGCTGAATAAATATGGAGTAAGTATGGAGCTGAAGAATAAAGCTGCCTTATCAATTTTACCACACCCGGAGTAGAATAAAAAAAATTAAAAAAAAAAACAATTCCTGAATTGTTGGTTTTTGTTTATTCTGCCTCCCAAAAGCTGGAATAGAAAGCGATCAAAAAATGTCACGTGCCTGAAAATGGTACCAATAAAAAACGTCAACTCATCCCGCAAAAAGCAAGCAGTCACATGACTGCCGACCAAAATATGGAAAAATTATAGCTCTCAAAATATGGCGATGCAAAAACTAGATTTTACAAAATATGTGTCTTTTAGTGTGTGACAGCTGTCAATCATAAAAACCCGATATGATTCTGGTATCTCTGTAGTCGCACCGACCCGAAAAATAAAGTCGTCTAATCACTTATACCGCACTAGGAACGGCGTGAAAAATAAACGCTGGGGTTGGGGTTGAGGTTAGGGTTGTGCTAATGTTAGGGTTGTTTTTTTTTTTTTTTTCAAAAGAAAAAAAAAAATGACGATATGGCAACTAGTGTTGAACGCAAGTGGTCGCTACTTGAGTTTGCATTCGGTGCTCGGGTATGCATTGAGTATCGCGGGTGCTCGAGTCTCCGGCCCACATACTTCGTGGCCAAAAAAACCTCGTGGGGATTGCCTGCCATGCATGAGCGATCCCAGCATGTTTTTTTGGGGGTGTCTAATAACCGTGAAACATGCGGGCAGGGACTCGAGCATTTCACTTGAGCACCCGTGATACATGGTGCATACCCGAGTACCCGATGCAAACTCAAGCAGCGAGCACTTTTTCTCAAGACTAATGACAGCTTATTCAATATGATGACCTAATGTCATCAAATTCTGTCTCGTACCTCTGGGTTCAAAATGTTCACTATAACCCTTGATAAAATCCTTGAGGAGTGTAGTTTCCCAAATGGTGTCACTTGTGGGGGTTTCCACTATTTAGGCACATCAGGGGCTCTCCAAACGCGACATGGGGTCCGCTCTCGATTCCAGACGATTTTGCGTTCAAAAAGTCACACAGTGCTCCTTCCCTTCTGAACTCTGCCGTGCGCCCAAACACTGTATTTTCCCCACATATGGGGTATTGGCGTACTCAGGAGAAATTGCACAAAAGTTTTTGGGGTCCTTTTTCTCCTCCTACCCTTGTGAAAATAAAAAAATTGGGGCTAAAACATCCTTTTTGTGGAAAAAGTTTGATTTTTTTATTTTCATGGCTCCATGTTATAAACTTCTGTAAAGGACTTGGGGGTTCAAGGTGCTCACCACACATCTAGATAAGTTCCCTGAGGGGTCTAGTTTCCAAAATGGTGTCACTTGTGGGGGGTTTCCACTATTTAGGCACATCAGGGGCTCTCCAAATGCAACATGGCATCCACTAATTATTCAAGCAAATTTTACATTCAAAAAGTCAAATGGCGCTCCTTCCCTTCCGAACCCTGCCGTGCGCCCAAACAGTGGTTTTCCCCCACATATGGGGTATCTGCTTACTCAGGAGAAACTGCACAACAAATTTTGGGGTCCATTTTTTCCTGTTACCCCTGCGAAAATAAAAAAAATTGGGTCTAAAGTAACATTTTTGTGAAAAAAGTTAAATGTTAATTTTTTTTCAACCACATTCCAAAAATTCCTGTGAAGCACCTGAAGGGTTAATAAAGTTCTTGAATGTGGTTTTGAGCACCTTGAGGGGTGCAGTTTTTAGAATGCTGTCACTTTTGGGTATTTTCTGTCATAAAGACCCCTCAAAGTGACTTTAAATATGATGTGGTCCCTAAAAAAATGGTTTTGTCAATTTTGTTGGAAAAATGAGAAATCGCTGGTCAACTTTTAACCCTTATAGCTCCCCAATAAAAAAAATTTTGGTTCCAAAATTGTGCTGATGTAAAGTAGACATGTGGGAAATGTTATTTATTAACTATTTTGTGTGACATATCGCTCTGATTTAAGGGCATAAAAATTCAAATTTTGAAAACTGCTAAATTTTCAAAATTTTTGCCAAATTTCCATTTTTTTCACAAATAAACGCAAGTGATATTGAAGAAATGTTACCACTATCATGAAGTACAATATGTCACGAAAAAACAATCTCAGAATCAGTGGGATCCGTTGAAGCGTTTCAGAGTAATTACCTCATAAAGTGACAGTGGTCAGAATTGTAAAAATTGGCCTGGTGATTAATGTGCAAACCACCTTGGGTTGTAAAGGGGTTAAAGCCCTATTCACACTTTGCAGAGGAATGGTGTTGATTTGAGGACAGTCTTTGAGTAATGAAATGCACAGCATGTCCATTTTGTTGCAGATACTAAGCAGATATGCTGGGTCCTCTGTAAAATCAGCCTGTCAATACAATGTGCAAAGTGTGGCTGTGCATGATAAGACCATGTCATTTCCCCTTACACTTGCCATTTCTTGAATGCATGTGATCATATGCGAGCTGACCCTCAAAGAACACTAAAGCAAACCATTAGGGATATCCTGAATGGCTCGTCTGTCATGGTTGCACTGTAAAGATGGTCGTTTTAGAAGATTGATCAGCAATTTGTATTTATAAAATATGATGCGGTCTCTGCTGTTATCTGTGGCCTAGTGTCAGCATAAATTTATGCGATGCAGATCTGCCATCGAAACACTATTCAACTACAGCCAGCACCCAACAACATCCCCTCAAAAAATCCAAAACTTACTTGCATTTTTCTTAAGATATCTGCATTCAATCTTCATCTGTCATAAAAAGGCATCAAAATGGAGTTTAATCTTAATGGGCTTTTCCAGCCATCTAGAACCTGAAGCGTATGGCCTATTTTATCTACAACTATCTATGCAGTGCAAACTCGATTCAGGGTTTATGTTCTACAACAGTCTTCCCCAAACTGAAGTGCTCAAGGCCCACCAACAGGTCACGTTTTCAGGATTTCATTAGTATTGCTCAGGTGATAATTACATTACCTGCGCAGGCAGTAATTCCATCACCTGTGTAAGGGTATTTGCGCACGATGCGGATTTGAAGCTGAAATTTCCTGAGCGTTTTTGTCTCTCCCTGGCAGATAAATCGCATGCGGATTTTACATGCAGATTTTACATGCGTTTTTTCCCCTCACCCATGACAGCACACCTTGAGAGGGATCCGCCCCACCAAGGACAGGAAACTGTCTGAAATAAAGGGGCGGTACCTCTCCCTCGCTTCAGTTGGTCTCCTGTCCTTGATGGGAACCTGTCTGTGGAAGAAAAGAATGCTGTACCTGGGTCTGTTCCGGTGTGGAAGAGCGGGCGCCGGCCTGTGCATCGGGTTCCAGGCTCCAGAAGCGCCGTCCATGGTTCCCTGGGGCTGTGTCTGAGCGTGCGCAGGCGGTGAGCAGGGCTACAGCTCCCCGCAGACCGCTGCACCTTGGATGGCGCTTCTGAAGCCTGGAACCCGGTGCACAGGCCGGCACCCGCTCTTCCACACCGGAACAGATCCAGGTACAGCATTCTTTTCTTCCACAGACAGGTTACCATCAAGGACAGGAAACCAACTGAAGCGAGAGAGGTACCTCCCTTTTATTTCAGACAATTTCCTGTCCTTGGTGGGGCGGAACCCTCTCAAGGTGTGCTGTCATGGGTTCAGGATAAACCAGCTACCGGTAAGTAACCTTGGTGTTTTACATGCGTTTTTTACAGCGTTTTTGTACATCAAAAGCTAGTCACATTCACCCAGTCTTAATTAGCATTTCTATTCATGTAAATTATGCGGCTGCTGTGAGCTGGTATTTTTAGCCTGGGAAGGTGCCTGGTCCCTGGCCATTAAATAACATCTCACTGCTGGTTCATTAGCCGCTACGTCCCTCCGATCAGCACTCAGCAGCACTTTGCATGCAGCATATTTTTGTTGCGTCCAAAACGCTGAAAACATGATCTGCTGGTGGGCCTTAAGGACTGGAGTTGGGGAACCCTGTTCTACAAGATTGGAAATGAAAATGGTAAAATGGACAGGGGTATCTGCACTTCTCAGTATTAACAGCTTGTATGTATTTGAATGGCGGCCCTTTTTTTGAAAAAAAAATTAAAATTACATATATTTCTTTTCTTCAGCTGTGATTAGTATTCATAATAGTGAAGAAATTGAGAGTACCCATTCTGAAAATCTTGGTCAAGAAAAGAAAGAGCATGAATCTGAGCTGCAAATTATGGAGGAGAATGTTCTACTTGTTGAGGAAATTCCTTCTATCGCACCCCTATTTTCTCACTTTGCGGAGATTCAGGTAATGATAATGGTTACCACAGTTTGCTTCTAAGCTTACTGTAGAAGTGTGAGAAAAAGTTAGGCTTCGATGCATTGTCTATCTTTTTTTTTGTTGTTTTTTTTTATGTAAAATTTGTTTCTTACAGGGTTTTTTTGTTCATTTTTTATTAAAACCATTTTACCTAGAGCTTTCAGTTTTGTATTTTTTCCAAACAGGAAAAGGAAAACAAAAACATAAGATATTGACATAGTTACAGTTCAGTTAAAAGCAATCATAATATTTTTTTATTTTATATATATATATATATATATATATATATATATATATATATATATATATATATATATATATATATATATATATATATATATATATATATATATATATATATATATATAGATGTCAATTAATCAAAAACAACAATAAATCAACAGGAATTGGTATGCACTAGCCCTTTGAGTAGAGAGAATATCCATCTATCTAACAAAGAGCTGATTCTCATTGATTGTTCTGTCATAGGGTCCTAATTTCGATTATTCCTTCCTTTCTCCTTTTTTTCAAGGCCTAAGTGTAAAAGGATGGAGAATAGCAAGGATCTCTTACTCCCGGTTTGCATTCCTACATACTAGTATCTAACCAGGGTCCCCACAGCGACTCGTATATGCATAGCGTTTCTCTTCTGATACACTACTTTTTTCATAAATATAATATTATTAATTTTATTCTTAAATTCTGTTAAGGTTGGAGGGTTTGGATCTAGCCAATGATATGGCAGCAGTTTACGTGCCTGAAAGAGAATCCTTGAGATGCACAGTGTTTGTTGCTTCCCATTCATTATTTATATTGCACATTTTAAAGCCATCTATGCTTAGTTTTGTCTTTTGTTTTTTACAATGTGTGTGTGGTTTTCTTTATACTGATGTTTTAGTCCTCATTTGTGACTTCTCGAAATGCCAGTTTTTGTGTAATGTATTCATGTACCCCTAGCAGAGAACACAATGTATATAGCTTTATTTTGTGCAGTTGAAGACTAACATGCAACATTTCTTTTTAAGATTGTGACTTTTGGCTCTAAAAAGTGACTTTAAAAAACCTGCAAATGATGAATTGGAGCCTTAGAATTTTAAAGGCAATCTGTCACTCAAATGATACTGCCCCAAACCATTGGAAATGTGAATCGAATCTTGGCTGCATGATTACAGCCAGGTATGTCATTCTTTTAAACACAATGGTGTTTGAGAGAACAATTAGTTTGAAGAGCCAGTCAGGGACCATAAGGAGAGACCTGACTAGTACGACGCCATGCCCCAGCCGACTTCTCCTTGCGCTGCTCTCGTCGATTGAACTTTCCCATCTGTGTGCCTTTCAATCAACTAAACCAGTAGGAGGAGAAGCCGGCTCTGAAATGTCAGAGCAGTTACTGGAAGAACATACCTGACTGCAATCATAGAGCCCGATTCACTGGTGACCGCTTCCCTTTAAACACTATAATATTTAAATAAAATCAAACCTTACCGCTGTGGTTTAACCTACAACGACCTTGTATTCATATAATGCTAGCTTTCTGGTGTGCAGTGCTGGTTGTCATAAGTGTATCTACAAGAGTTTCCATTATTATAGTGTTCTTATGTTGTATTGTGTTACTGATATTAGCTGCTATTTTCTGTTACCTAGCACCACACCTTTATTCCTTTACTCTGATTGCAGACCATTATTTTTTCTCTTGCTTGCCTCTGTTCTTCTGCTGTAGCCCCATTTGTTTGCAAATCTAATGACATAATTTTGATTGAATTGGCAACAGGACAGTTTTCACCCGTCAGTATGGGGACTGTCCAACTGGCCTCAGTGGTGTGATCCCGTGAAATCGTTATCGTGAGATTATTTTATCTGTACCTGGAGCTTTTGATTCTCCTTGGTGGCATCCAAATCTTCTATGTCTTCTGCTAAATTGCTTTGGTCTGATGTCCTAAGAGGACACAAAATAGTCTAAATGTCAAAATATTACTCTGCTGGCGCTGCTATGATGATTGTCAGCGTCTTTTTCATGCTTCTTTGACACTCTGCACTACATTCATCAGACAAATGAATGAGTAATATTAACAGAGGTGCAAACAAAAAAATGCTTTGCAATCAGGGGACATAAAGGGATGGTTTTACTTTTTTTGTGGCCAAGACCAATATTCTATTACGCCTCTGTATTGCATGAATAATTTCATATACTTGTTGACTTTGAATTATATTTCCACTTATAAGGAAGAGCAAGTAGTCATCTAGACAACCGGATGACACCAAGTTCCTCTCCTGCAGACAGCAAAGCAAAATGACTGCTAACTTGTCTTTTCTTTTACTTATCAACTGTCACTATGTGTTATAAACACTATAAGTTGTTTTTTTCTCAGGATTTGGATTACACCGTGAATATTAAAGCCCCTGAACCAGAGGTGACATATCAACAAATAAGTTCAGCCGCTGAAGACCCTAATGGGGAGAATAATGCTGACCGTTATTATTGCAACAATTATGAATCTGCCTTAAAAACCTTAAAAGCACCATCAATGGATCCATGTGATCTCAGTGATGAAAAGGTCAATTTGACAGCTACAGTTAGCAGTGATGAAACTTGTGATAATGCCTTGGCTCTTGGCACTGAGGAAGGGACTAAGGTTACTGAAACACTGCCTTTTATGCCTGAACCTATCAATGCAGCCATTGCAGAAAACGTGCTCGATGCTCTTAAAGAAAATAGGGATAAGGATTTTACAGAAGAAGTTAATAGTGATTCAGTTTCTGAAAGGAAACTCAGAAATGCACACGATATCGCTAGGACACCTGTAAACAAGGTTAAGCAAACAAACTCTAACACAGTTCTAAGGATAACACCCCCTGAAAAAGTAGATGAGCAGAAGCTTAATCTGGATGAATTTCAGACTTCTCCAACTGAAGGCAAATCTACTATACTACTAAAGCCTCCAACCCCTCGCAGAAGTATCAGGAGAACTACTAAGGTATCTGACAATACCAACAATACCCTTCCACTTCCTACAACCCCTAAAAGAGGCAGTAGAAAAACCAAGGATAATCCTGAAAACTTAAGTACAACATTACCAATCCAACAAGAGGACCAACCATCCATTACTACCACAAGAATTTCTAGAAGAACTAAAAATTCTGCTTCTGATCAAACTCAGTCCACAGAAAGGGAAACCACTGTTACTGAAGAAATTGTAACAAAGATGCCAGCCTCTCCTGCTAGAACCCGCAGAGGAAAAGCTGCAGCATTGGATAACCACATAAATACAGGAGATATTGTGGATGTAAAAACTGTAATGCCGACAACACCTACTAGAATTACTAGATCGTCCAAAGTACTACAAGAGAGGGAAAGTGAATCAAACATTGAGAATGTTGAGACTGAACCACTTGTTTCTACACGTACAAGGGGACTAACGAACAAACAAGTTGTGAATGAGTTGGTCAAACACTTTGAGCTTGGTGCCTCACAGGCTTCCAACAAACCTGACTCCAGCCCTCCTCATTCTCCTAAAAGGTTACTCTTAAGATGGTCTAGAGTCAAATCAGAAAATCAGATTGATAAAAAAGATACAGATGACAATATTGTCACAGCACAAGAGGTGATCACAGTCAATTCTAGAAAAACTGCAAAAAAGTCTATTGGTAAAACAGATATAGAGGATTCTGCTGATGTCGATGAAGAGCAGAAGAGAACAACCCGTTCAACAAGGACTAAATCTAACATTGTTACAATGCCAGATGCCACTCCTGTTGAATTTGCATTCTCATCACTTACACCAAGACGTGGAAGAAAACCAAAAGGTTTGTTTAGACCTCCGTTTCCTGTTAAAATAATGGTTCCATGCTAAGAAACTTTAATGTTGACGCAACATGTGGATCATGGTACTACTGGGTAAAACTCTGATCCCCATAGAACCATCATGGTTTAGTAGACTCATACTATGTATAGGTGCTGAACCTGTGAAATAGTCCCTAACGTGCAGGAGTATTTCAGCCATCTGATATTCTCCATGATATCCGGCTTCTAGACAAATACATTTTTTCTTTAAAATTCTTTTTATTAGGAAATTTTTACAGTATAGCGAACAAGGGGTCTGGAAAGGGATGAAGGGAAAGGAAAGGCAACCAAATAAAGGGAAAGAGAAAATGGGGTAGGGAGGAAGAGTAAAGGAAATGAGGAAGATCGTCTTAACATAATTGCACCACAGTGTTCACATAGCAAGTGCAAAAACAACATAGAATGAAGTATAGATTAAAAGAATTCTGGCAAAGTAATAAAACATCATATAAAGAGTCTTCTCTTGCTTGGAGGAAAAATTGCGTTCCAAAAGGACCATTTGGAAAATGCATTGATTTTTAAAACCACTTATTTGTTTCATGAATCAAAAGTAAAAATAGAGATCAGAAACTTTTTGTAATATATCTTATTAGAGAAAAATGATTCTTTCTCCACTTATCAGCCACTTTGTTTCCCAGCACTGATGTATTCTCAATACTGCTCAAATCAGTCTACTGATCTGTCTGTGGTGAGATAACAAATTACACTTGCTGTTATAAAAGGGCAGGCAAGGGAAACTGTAGGGAAATAAAAGCCGAAAAGCACATGGGAAATTGCTGCATCTTCTAGTTCAGAGGTAAAAACTGCTGAAAATGCCTGTGCAAGTCATAATGGCTAGAAATAGTGTTCCTAATGTACTGTACCCTCATCAGTTTGTTCTGAAAGGTCACCTGAAAATGCAGTGAAACCATTAGTGTTTCACTTCTTTCTTTTGGGTGTCTGAAACATGTATGGTTTACAAAGCATTGGATGTAAAGTTTACTGTTGAACTGTTTGATTTTGTTAATTTGTAGGGGAAAGCTTGTCTACTTGTATATATACTAAAGCAGGGGTCCTCAAACTTTTTAAACAGGGGGCCAGTTCACTGTCCCTCAGACCATTGGAGGGCCGGAATATAGTTTTTAAAAAAACTATTAACAAATTACTATGCACACTGCACATATCTTATTTTGAAGTAAAAAAAAAAACAATACAGGAACAAATACAATATTTAAAATGAAGAACAAGTAAAGTTAAATCAACCGGTATTTCAATAGGTAGGTAACTGTACCCAATAGGCAGCATAGGTCCCCAATAGGCAGGTAAATATCCCCAATAGGCAGCATAGGTCCCCAATAGGCAGGTAAATGTACCCAATAGGCAGCATAGGTCCCCAATAGGCAGGTAAATATCCCCAATAGGCAGCATAGGTCCCCAATAGGCAGGTAAATGTACCCAATAGGCAGGTAAATATCCCCAATAGGCAGCATAGGTCCCCAATAGGCAGGTAAATGTACCCAATAGGCAGCATAGGTCCTTAATAGGCAGGCTGTTTCCCCCTTATAATGCCCTATGCAGGCTGTCCCCCCCCCCCCCCCTTATTATGCCCCATGCAGGATTTCCCTTTCTCCCACCATATAATGCCCCGTGCAAGATATCACTCCCCTGTCTTTATAATGCCCCATTCAGGATGTCACCCCCCCCCCATATAATGCCCCATTCAGGATGTCACCCCCCCCCCCATATAATGCCCCATTCAGGATATCACCCCCCCCATATAATGCCCCATTCAGGATATCACCCCCCCCCATATAATGCCCCATTCAGGATATCACCCCCCCCATATAATGCCCCATTCAGGATATCACCCCCCCATATAATTCCCCATTCAGGATATCACCCCCCCATATAATGCCCCATTCAGGATGTCACCCCCCCCCCCCATATAATGCCCTATTCAGGATGTCACCCCCTCCCCCCCCATATAATGACACATGCAGGATATCACTCCCCTGTCTTTATAATGCCCCATGCAGAACGTCACCCCCCCCCCCATATAATGCCCCATGCAGAACGTCACCCCCCCCCCATATAATGCCCCATTCAGGATGTCACCCCCCCCCCCCCATATAATGACCCATGCAGGATATCACTCCCCTGTCTTTATAATGCCCCATTCAGGATGTCACCCCCCCATATAATGACCCATGCTGGATATCACTCCCCTGTCTTTATAATGCCCCATTCAGGATGTCACCCCCCCCATATAATGCCCCATTCAGGATGTCAACCCCCCCCCATATAATGATACATGCAGGATATCACTCCCCTGTCTTTATAATGCCCCATTCAGGATGTCACCCCCCCCCCCCCCCATATAATGACCCATGCTGGATGTCACCCCCATATAATGCCCCATTCAGGATGTCACCCCCCCCCCATATAATGCCACATGCAGGATGTCAACCCCCCCCCATATAATGATACATGCAGGATATCACTCCCCTGTCTTTATAATGCCCCATGCAGAACGTCACCCCCCCCCATATAATGCCCCATTCAGGATGTCACCCCCCCAATATAATGACCCATGCAGGATATCACTCCCCTGTCTTTATAATGCCCCATGCTGGATGTCACCCCCATATAATGCCCCATTCAGGATGTCACCCCCCCCCCCCCCCCCCCATATAATGCCACATGCAGGATGTCACCCCTAATATTATGTCCCATGCCTCCATACATTAAAAAAAAAATCCAATACTCACCTCCCTCCTTGCCTGCTGCCGCTGCTCAGGTCCGGACTCCAGCGTCTCCGGCGTTGTCCCTCTCTGCGCTCCCTGTGACGGCTCAGGGGAGGGCGCGGTGTAAAGATGTCACCGCACCCTCTGATCTGAGACGTCTTAGGGAGCGCAGACCAGGAAGACAGCGGCTCTGCGGAGGCACGGGGAGAGGTAAGTATCCGCCTGCCGGGGCTCTGAGAAAGCTGGGGGAAGGGCGGGCGCTGACACCGCTCTCCCCTGCCCACAGCCCGGCGGGCCGGATAAAAGTCCTCCACGGGCCGTAGTTTGAGGACCCCTGTACTAAAGTATGGCCTGTTAAATTGTATCCTTCAGTTGAGGTTTTAAAACTGTGTATTTGCAGCTAATAGCAATTCCTAACTGTTACAGCAGTTCTGTGCATGTGGGAACTACCTGTAGTACAACACATGGGTGCAGAAATCCCACACATATATTGTTTCATAGACACGCTGCATTCATTTAATCATTTAAAGCTTTGCTAGAGGAACATTTGCGATATTGGTGGGCTCCTACTCTTCATCCATGGCTGTAGTTACGAAACGAGACACAAGATGCAACTTGACCACAGAAGATGTATTGCGTTTTAGAGTTGCTAGAGAAGTATAAGGCCTTAAAGGGAACCTGTCACCCCCTGGGCGATATCAGACCTCTACTATGGGCATACAGGTTATAGAAAAGTAACTCTATACTACCTGTATGGCCCATAGTAGAGGTCTGATGGGAATCTGTCCCCCCTGGGCGATATCAGACCTCTACTATGGGCATACAGGTTATAGAAAAGTAACTCTATACTACCTGTATGGCCCATAGTAGAGGTCTGATGGGAACCTGTCACACCCCCGGTGATATCAGACCTCTACTATGGGCATGCAGGTTATAGAAAAGTAACTCTATACTACCTGTATGGCCCATAGTAGAGGTCTGATGGGAATCTGTCCCCCCTGGGCGATATCAGACCTCTACTATGGGCATACAGGTTATAGAAAAGTAACTCTATACTACCTGTATGGCCCATAGTAGAGGTCTGATGGGAATCTATCACCCCCCTGGGCGATATCAGACCTCTACCATGGCCATACAGGGTATAGAAAAGTGAATCTATACTACCTGTATGGCCCATAGTAGAGGTCTGATTGCAGAGAAAAGCGCTTTAATAAATTCTTTTTTCCACAGGCTTGGCGTCCGGGGGACACCAAGCAATCCCCGCCTATCTGCTTATTATTCCCTCAAATCCCCACCTCTCTGCTTAATTATCATATCCCCCCCCCCCTTCCCTGCACGTCACAGGGCCCTGTGACAGACCCTGTGACGTGCACTGTGCTCCCTGACTTCCGGGCATGCGCAGAGGGCCGCTCACATAGAGCGCGCTTTGCTTCATCCCGGCCCCGTCTACCTGTGCTCTGCGCCGCAGGTTTCTATTGCGCAGGCGCCGGAAAGTGACAATGACCCCCGGCGCCTGCGCAATAGAGCCCTGCGGCGCAGTGCGCGTAGAGACGGGGCCGGGATGAAGCAAAGCGCGCTCTATGTGAGCGGCCCTCTGCGCATGCCTGGAAAGTCAGCGAGCACAGTGCACCACACAGGGTCCTGTGACATGCAGGGGAGTGGGGGGATATGATAATTAACCAGAGAGGCTGGGATTTTGGGGAATAATAAGCACATAGACGGGGTTTGCTTGGAGTTCCCGGACGCCAAGTCTGTACAAAATAGAATTGATTAAAGTGGTTTTCTCTGCAATCAGACCTCTGCTATGGGCCATACAGGTATGTATAGATTTATTTTTCTATACCCTGCATGGCCATAGTTGAGGTCTGATATCGCCCAGGGGGTGACAGATTCCCATCAGACCTCTGCTATGGGCCATACAGGTATGTATAGATTTATTTTTCTATACCCGGTATGCCCATAGTTGAGGTCTGATATCGCCCAGGGGGGTGACAGATTCCCTTTAAATGTCTGTTTTATTTCATCAGCATTTTGAATCGGACATTCCTCAGTTTTTGGTCATTATGTCCCTTTTTACAGTCCGTGTTTCAGCAGTAATTTTCTTGTATGCATTAAAAAAATCACAGCCTTTTCTACCTTCCAAATGTTAAAAACTGCATATTGATAGCATTTTCAGATCCATATATTTGTATTGATTGGATTTTATCCGTGATTTTAAACAAAATCAGACACACAAAAACGTGATCCTCACCATAGACTATTAGGCTATGTGCATATGTTGCCATTTTTGCTGCGTTTTTCAGTGCAGATTTGTCACAACCTGAAGGATTTCCTGAAGCCAGCAAAGTGAATGAGAATCCTGAAGTCTCATGCAGACATTGCTTATTTGTGACTTGCAGATTTGGTGCAGCTTTAAATCTGCAGCATGTCAATTATTTCAGTGTAAGGGTACGTGCGCACAATCAGTAATCGCTGCGGATTGGAAGCAGCGCACTAGCGCTGCGTGCAATCCGGAGTGGCCAGATGTTACAGTATAGTGGATGGGATTTCAAGATATCCCATTCCCACTATGCGTCTCTGTGCACCTGCGGATCACCCTCGGACATGCGGTGCGTCTTTCCAGACCACAGCATGTTAATTTCTCTTGCAGAGCCGCTAGTCTCCGCAACAGAAATTAGATCACTACAATTTATTGATTGCGGTGAATCCGCATGGTTCAATTTACACATGCGGATTCACCTGCGTGCAGCGATTTGGACGCAGCATAAAGTATGCTGCTTTCAAAGTTTTGCCAGTCCCAACCGTGTGCACATACCCCCTAGGCTGTGTGCACATGTTGCAGATTTAGTGCTTTCTTTTGTTGTGGGGTTTTTTGTGCGCGAATTTGTGATAAAACCTGGTGCTAGCAAAGTGAATGAGAAACCTGAAGTGTCATGCACACGTTGAGTATTTTTGACTTGCAGGTCTGGTGCAGAAAATAATCTGCAGCATGTCAATTCTCTGTGCGTTTTTGCCTGCGTTTTTCAACCATTGAATGCACTGAAAAAACTAGGCAAAATCGCAACATTTTTGATGGTGCGTTTTCCTGCCAAGAGATACAGAATTTTCTGCACCAAATACTCAACGCGTGCACACCCTTAGGCTGTGTGCACACTGTTCGTTTTAGCAACATTTTTTCCGCTCAGAATTGGGCAAAAAACACTAGTCAGGATTTGCAATGCGTTTAAAACTGCTGCATGTCAACTTTGTGTGGTTTTGCCTAATTCCCTTTGCCCATGTCACCTGTAAACAATAATAAACCATTATATACTCACATATCTGCCATAATCCCGAGTGTCCCACGGCAATCAGATCATCCAGGAGTGTGATCGCTCCCGGCAGTGTATAGCGCTGATCTGCCGGGAGAGAGGTCACCAGAGTACAAATCAGCTGATGAGCTCCGGTGACCTCACTCACTGCACCGTTGCTGTGTCAGAAAATTCTCATGCAGCGGTGATGCCGTGAGGTCACCAGAGCTTATCAGCTGATTGAACTCCGGTGACTTCTCTCCCTGCAGCTCAGTGCTGTGCACTGTCACAGGAGCGATTTTATACTCCTGTGTCCATGTGTAGCCTGCTGTGACTGCTCTAGAACTGACCCAAATCTTCATGGGACACTGTGGATAATGTCATCACCTCGAACAGATGAGGGATGGTTGTGGTTTTATTTTATTTTTTTCAGGTGACTGGCTTCAACGGATTGGACGTTAGGTGAGTATTTTTATTTTCTGTTTCTTTTACAGATGACAATGGCTTCAGGGGATTAGGCGTTAGGTAAATATAACTGTTTATTTTTAAATAAATGATTAAAACCATGTGGACTTTTATTTCAAATAAAGGATTTTTTTCAGTCCGTGTGTTTTTCAAAACCATACTATGTGGTTAGTAATGGGGGTGTCTTATAGACGCCCGGTTTTACTAACCTGGGCTTCATGCCAGCTGCTAATGCAAGGCTGACATAAACCCCAACATTATTACCCCACTTGCCACCGCCACAGGGCAAGTGGGAAGAGCGGAGACTAAGCACCAGATTTGGCGCATCTTACGGATGCGCAATTTCTAGGGCTGATACTATTAGCCTCGGAGGGAGCCAGTATCCATGGCCCCTTCCTTGGCTATTAATATCTGCTCACAGCTGTCTGTTTAGCCTTTGCTGGTCAGATTTTATATGGGGACCCTACGTCAATTTTTTTCAGGGGTCCTTCTTGTATCTAGCCAGTAAACGCTAAGGTAACAGCTGTGGGCTGTTAATAGGCAGGGAACATTTTTGGCTAATTGCCCCTTCCCTGCCTAGTAATATAAGCCCCCAGGTTTCCCTCTGCTGGATATGAAAATGACGCGGGAGCCCACACCATTTATTTTACTTAATTCATTTTATTTCATAAGAAATCCCATGCCCACTGCTTGTTTTTGACGCTGTGTAAACTCACCCGCAGCATGTCAATTTGCAGATTTTGACCGATTGAAATGTCATTACATACAGTGGATCCACATGTACTGACAAAACAAGTGCAGCATTAGAATGCAGCATTTTGGGCATAGTCCAAGCGCGCTGCTGGTTCCTGATCGTGGGGACGTACCCTATAAAGGCTTAACCAAACAGCTGTGAGCTGTTAATAGCCAGGGGACATATTGGCCTAATAGCTCTTTCTAAGCTAAAAAATACCAGCCTTCCGCTGCCCCAGAAATGACACTTCATATTTAATGTTCCAATTCTGGCACTTAGCCCAGATTCTTCCTGATGCATCAGGGTAATGGGATTAGGTGTCGCTGACATAAAGCCCAAGGTTTAGTAATGAAGAGGTGTCAGCTAGACACCCTTATTACTAAATTTGTAAGTAAACCGTGAAATAAACATACACGCCAAGAATAAAACACTTTATTTGAAATAAAACCGACACATTCTTATCCCCTTCACGACATGCGCCGTACATGTACAGCGCATGTCGTGTCTCCCCTTTTGGTGCGGGCTCCGGTGCTGAGCCTGCACCTTTCCGGGCAAATGACAGCTGATCTGGACATGCCCCTAACAGCCGCAGGTGGAATCGCGATCTACCCTCAGCTGTTAACATGATAAATGCCGCTGTCAAATTCTGACAAAAGCATTTAACATGATCATGCCGGAAGCGTGTCACATGATCGGGGGTCTCCGATGGGTTGTCATGACAACCCGGAGTCTACAGGAGACCTCTGTGGTTGTCATAGCCAATCTGCTATGAGCGCCACTCGGTGGCCGGCGTTCATAGCCGATGAGCAGTTTTGTTACACATAGCGGGACTAATGCCCTGCTATGTGTAACACAGGTGATCGGAAGATGGAGACTATTGAAGCAAGTAAAAAGTAGAAAAAAAATGTTTTTAAAAGTTTAAATCACTCCCACCCCCACTTTTGCCCTATTCAAAATAAAACCATAAAAAAATCAAATATACACATATTTGGTATCCCGCTTTCAGAAGCGCCCGATCTATCAATATAAAAAAAGTGTTCATCAGATCGGTAAATGGCGTAACGAGAACAAAAATCCAAATGCCAGAATGAAATTTTTTTTTAGTCGCCGCAACATTGCAATAAAATGCAATAACAGGTTATCAAAAGATCGTATCTACACCAAAGTGGTATCAATAAAAACATCAGCTCGATGCACAAAAAATAAGCCCTCACCCAGTCCACGAAAAATAGTCTCGACTGGTCTCGGAAAATGGCGCCTTTTTTTTTTTTTTTATAACAAAGTTTGGATTTTTTTTTCCACTCAAATAAGAGAACATATACATATTTGGTATCTACGAACTCGTATTGACCTGTAGAATCATAATGGCAAGTGAGTTTTAGCTTTGAGTGAACATGGTAAAAAAAAAAGGCGGAATTGCACTTTTTTGCAATTTCGCCGCACTTGGAATTTTTTTCCTGTTTTTCAGTACACAATATGGTAAAACCAATGGTGTCGTTCAAAAGTGCAACTCGTCTTGCAAAACACAAGCCCTCACATGGACATGTTGAAAAAAAATAAAAGTTATGGCTCATGGAATAAGGTGCGCAAAACCAGAGAAGGGTTAAAGCCATGTCCCACGTATCTTTTTTCAAATATCTTTAGCTCCAAAAGGCATTCCTTGCTGTAAAAAAAAGCGCATGCAAAAACCGTGCTTTTTTTCTGCCAAGAGATGCAGAAATATCTGCACCCAAATACTGAACGTGTGCACATACACTTATGGCTGCATGATCTATTTGTGATTATGGAGACCATGTTAAACAGATGTCTGAATGAGACTTTACTGGTTCATCTAAGGCACCAAGTTTTAGGTTTAGCATAGTTTTGTTTAAACATTATCTTACAGTTAGAATGATAAATGTTACATTTGTGTGCTGATTCCCAGTTACTCTGCATCATCACCCAGAGCCGCACTAACGGCTCAGCTAGTTCTGTGCTGTCATTTTTTCACTGAATTTTATGTACATGCATAAGAGACAAAAGGACAGTGAAAAAAGCGCACCAAAAAACAAGCAAAAAAGCAAGAAAATCCTGAACAAACCTCCTGGCAAGAGATCAGGTTTTGCTGCAGAAAAAAAAACCACGCAGCAAAAAACGCAATGTGTGAACATAGCCTCATCTAAATTGTGTGTAAAACTCCATGTTCACACTGGAGAAGCCGCCCCAGGAAGCTTTATGGAGCAGATTTGATGCCTCCGACACCTACTACATATCTGCTGCATGTGAGCAGAACTCTAGCTATATGAGTGCCGCTCATTTATGTAGAATGTAACTCTGGATCAATAATCGGGATAATTAAGTGGCATTTACAAACCAAACTTTTCTTATGTTATCAATAATGGGTGAACCTACACTTCTGGCTACATTAATTTGTGAAACCTGATGTGGAAGAAACCAGTTTGTTCCAATCTTGTGTCTTCAGGTCCAACAAATAAACTAGAAAAAAAGCCGCTGTGTTGCTGTTTTCATAAATTTCAATCTTTGTGCTCCATGGGCACATTTTTAGCTTTCCAGTACTTTAAAAAACATGGACATACTTGTAACAATAACTGAACAGCTATTTCTCACGTAATGAACTTGTTTGTTCCCTCTGCAGCTCAGCAAACAGCTCTCCTTATTTCTCCCACTAAGACGCCAGCACCAATAGCTTCAGAGTACCTGTTTTCTCCACCATCTCGAAGTACAAGGAGGACAACAAGGACAAAACTCTCTACCAGTGTAATGCTGGAAGAAAAGGTCGGATATCATTGTTTTATGTTGCTGGGCTTTCCTTTCCTTTTACATTGCAGAAAATCTTAAGCCCTAATTATGCGTTTCCCTAATTTTTAGGATGTAACTGTTAAGGAGTCGCATGAAATAGCTCATGTTCCTGACACACCAGAACTAAAGCGACCAAGAGGCAGACCTTCAAAATGCCGAGTAAAGGAAGACGACCAGTAAGTATTTGTTGTAGTGTTTTCCTTCCTTCTTAATTTCGGTAAAATCATCTAACCTGTTACATATATACACACTTTTGGGCCTGATTCATCAATGTGTAACCACCAGAATTCAGCCTTAAAATACCTTAGATGTTGCAGTTTTCACAGCAGTTTTGGCCGCTACACCAAATTACTTGGAACTGGGGCGAGACAGAATATTGCAACACCTGCTTGACAAATTTATTACAAATTGCTCATACCTTACAGCAGAAATGTTACTTCAGTTTGTCTGGATTCGCGATCTAATCCAATTGGAGTCATATTATTAAAATCTAACTATTATTAGTTCTATTAAGAAATAAGGTGATTCTGAATCACAAATATCTAGAAATGTTGTACCAAATGTAGTCTGTGAATGCTGTATTAAATATTAGTCTCAATTATGAAAGTCTTCTCCCATGAGCGACTAACATTAACTCCCTTTTTTAAAAGTTTGTTCCCATTAATAGTTAGTGGGTCCTATATTATTTGATTCTATACGTTATCTAATCAACCAGTCTCAGTTGTGAGACCATCTATTCCCATATCGCACTCTCATCAGTGGATCATTATTGGTTGGCTAGTAAATATGTAGCATTGAGAGTGATCCAGTTATGAACTCCCTGATCACTTCCTATGTAAGAACAGACTAGCACATTCAAACATTGGCACTGGAGATAAAGCCCTACGCTTTTCTTCAATGATTGATTACTGCTTTGAGTATATAAACAGTATAAAATGCGCAGTAATCCATGAGAACGTATTGGCATGATTGCTGGCTGGAGTAGCATATTTGGCAAGATGCATGTCCGTGATGAGGTGTACCGAATTCATAAGGGGTTTGCACATTTTAATTCTGCACACCCATCATTAAGACTGGTGTACAAAATTCCAGTTTTAATGAATCTGGCCCTTTATTCTGACAGGGTAAGTATGCTTAACAGCAGATGCTAAAATATATTTGTGCCACCTCCATGGGATGGCTTCAATAAGGCACATTGGTGATTGACAGCAGTCTTGCGTGTTAGTCTACTTTTCCACTCCTCATCTTTTTTTATAGTCAGTGGCTTTAGGAGCAATGTCCATTACCTTATACTGTTGGGCGCCGTCAGTGTTCATGTCTGGCATTTCAAACATCACCCTTCACCAAGTTATATAGAGAAGTCTATAGAAAGTTATAATAAAATTATTAAACAGATTATGGACTTAAAGCAACTAAACCACTGCTAAGAAAAAAGGACTATTAGGATATCACCTAGGGATCTGCTTTACCAGTAGAATCTGGCATTACTGATTGACGTCTATTTAATAGGAGCAAAATATCTAGGTGGTCTGACCTGATTGCTGAAAATTTACGGATTATAGAATAAAGGGGAAGAGGGAAAAAATACAAGGAATAGGTTTGCAGAAAATAAATGTTTCAATTTTGACAGTTTTTTATGAACACCTATTTATTAATTCCATTAAAGGGATTGTCTGGTTTAAAATGAAAAGTGTGCAGTCACTCTGTGCGACTGCAGACTTGTGAATCCTCCCAGGGCACGCACTGTGTGTTGTGAGGATTCGTCGTTTCCTGCCCCGGAAACGGCGGTAAGGTACTCTACATGCATTCTCCATGGCAAAACCCATCTAGTGGGCGCGACCTCGCTCAATACAGTTGTATTGAGCGAGGTCGCGCCCACTAGACTGGTTCAGCCTGGAAGCATGCATATTACATACCTGACCGCTGTTCCCGGAGCAGAGAACGGCGAATCTTCGCAGCACACAGTGCGTGCCCTGGGAGGATTCACAAGTCTGCAGTCTCAGTCATACCTGACCACTTCGACACCCACCATCCGATTCACTTTTCTGCATCGCTGCGTGCTGTTTCTCCGGTCTCTTCACCATAGACCAGTAATTCCATACAAGACCTTATGACATGCAGTGACCTGCGGTCTGGATGTGTCATGAAGTCCTAATCCATAATGAAAAGGCCTTAGAAGCAACGCGCAATGGCAAAAAGAGGAGGATCAGACAATAGCCGGAGAGGTCAGCTTTAATCATGTGTGTTTTTGTTTAACAGGCATACGTAATTAGGGGTCATACGTAAGTTGGATGTTTGGAAGTCGGGGACTTCCTCTATACTACTTAAACTTATTTTGTTGTTCAAAGTCTGGATATAGTATATCATTAATACTGTAATATATTCACTCATGCTTCTTATACAGATTTCTCCATATAATACACTGTATCAAAGTTCCTGAACATTTCAATTTGTAGGAAATAAAGTGCAACATTGTTCTCTATTGGGTGGCACTTCAATAACTGTCTCAATCATATTGCTATCCTTTAAAGGATCAATACACACTAGCTATTGAACCCGTTCTACGCCCTGGTGGCGAGCATTTTTATTGGTATATGGTCTCCCATGCTGGTATGTCCTGCCCCCTCCTGTCCCCACCATCCTATCCTGGTATGCATGGCACTCCTCACCCCCAATCCTGGTATGCATGGCACCCCTCACCCCCCCAATCCTGGTATGCATGGCACCCCTCACTCCTATCCTGGTATGTATGTATGGTACCCCTCACCCCCCCCCCCCAATCTTTGTATGCATGGCACCCCTCATCCCCCAGTCCTGGTATGCATGGCACCCCTCATCCCCCAGTCCTGGTATGCATGGCACCCCTCATCCCCCAGTCCTGGTATGCATGGCACCCCTCATCCCCCAGTCCTGGTATGCATGGCACCCCTCATCCCCCAGTCCTGGTATGCATGGCACCCCTCATCCCCCAGTCCTGGTATGCATGGCACCCCTCATCCCCCAGTCCTGGTATGCATGGCACCCCTCATCCCCCAGTCCTGGTATGCATGGCACCCCTCATCCCCCAGTCCTGGTATGCATGGCACCCCTCATCCCCCAGTCCTGGTATGCATGGCACCCCTCATCCCCCAGTCCTGGTATGCATGGCACCCCTCATCCCCCAGTCCTGGTATGCATGGCACCCCTCATCCCCCAGTCCTGGTATGCATGGCACCCCTCATCCCCCAGTCCTGGTATGCATGGCACCCCTCATCCCCCAGTACTGGTATGCATGACACCCCTCATCCCCCAGTCCTGGTATGCATGACACCCCTCATCCCCCAGTCCTGGTATGCATGGCACCCCTCATCCCCCAGTCCTGGTATGCATGGCACCCCTCATCCCCCAGTCCTGGTATGCATGGCACCCCTCATCCCCCAGTCCTGGTATGCATGGCACCCCTCATCCCCCAATCCTGGTATGCATGGCACCCCTCATCCCCCAATCCTGGTATATATGTATGGTACCCCTCACCCCCCCAATCCTGGTATGCATGGTCCCCTCGCCCCCAATCCTGGTATGCATGGTCCCCTCGCCCCCCAATCCTGGTATGCATGGTCCCCTCGCCCCCCAATCCTGGTATGCATGGTCCCCTCGCCCCCCAGTCCTGGTATGCATGGCACCCCTCGCCCCCCAGTCCCGTTATGCATGGCACCCCTCACCCCCCCAATCCTGGTATGCATGGTCCCCTCGCCCCCCAATCCTGGTATGCATGGTCCCCTCGCCCCCCAATCCTGGTATGCATGGTCCCCTCGCCCCCCAATCCTGGTATGCATGGTCCCCTCGCCCCCCAATCCTGGTATGCATGGTCCCCTCGCCCCCCAATCCTGGTATGCATGGTCCCCTCGCCCCCCAATCCTGGTATGCATGGTCCCCTCGCCCCCCAATCCTGGTATGCATGGTCCCCTCGCCCCCCAATCCTGGTATGCATGGTCCCCTCGCCCCCCAATCCTGGTATGCATGGTCCCCTCACCCACCCCCCAATCCTGGTATGCATGGTCCCCTCACCCCCCCCCCCAATCTTTGTATGCATGGTACCCCTCAGCCCCCCCCCCAATCTTTGTATGCATGGTACCCCTCAGCCCCCCAATCTTTGTATGCGTTCTACCCCTCACCCCCCCCCAATCTTTGTATGCATGGTACCCCTCACCCCCCCCCCCCCAATCTTTGTATTCGTGTTACCCCTCATCAGTTTCACGCTGTACGCATACAAAAAAATAAACACTTATACTCGCCTTTCTTCCTTGTGCTCCAGCGCTGCTGTGTCCTGTTCTGCCGGAGGCCGGTGGAGGAGTGCGGCGCGTGCCCATACCGCGCTGTCCGGCGCCATTTTGCTGTAGACACACTGTAAATGTGTCTTCAGTAAAATGCCGCCGGATAGCTCTATGCGCATGTGCCGATTCCGATGCCTCACTCCTGCCCCGATCTCTGGGTCAAGAGAGGCGCCGCAGCAGCGCTCCTCCCGGTCAGGTAAATATGGCGCTGAAGATCGTGGTATGTGCTCAGTGTCTACGCATACCGTGATCTCCGGTGCCATACCCTCCTCTTACCTGTAACGGCTGGATGCGTTCTTCTGTCTGGAGCCAGACTGCACAGGCGTGTCGCGCTTGCACAGTCTATCGAGGCTTCAGACAGAGGGACACTTGTAGTGTTATATTATAGATATCAAGTGATGCTTAAAATCGCTTGGAAAAGTGCATGTAAAAACGCTTAAACGCTTCTCCCTGGCAGAAAAACCGCATGTAAAATCTGTATGCCTTTTTCTGCCAGGGAGAGGAAAAAACGCTCAGGAAATTTCTGCTTAAAGTCTGCATCATGGGCACATACCCTTATAGTCCGAAAAATACCGTATTTTAATATTTTATTTAATTAACAAAATAACTTTCATTTTATTCACTTTCTTTACTCCCAGACCCTTTTCTCCCCCTTTTTTTCTCATTTATTCTATATTTATTCTAAGTGGTATATGCTAATGTGAATAGTTTAATAACAAAGGTGGGATTTCTGCATACACTAACATTTTACAGTTTAGGGAACACTTATGTACTAAGTGAACTAACATCTGGATGTAAATTTGGTAGTTTGACGCAGTATTGAGAGATGGTGCTCACCAATATGACAAAGGGGATACGGGATTCGAAAAAAAAAAAGTGCCTAACCACGGACAGGCAGGTAGTTGCGATGTACCTTTCTGTTGTGCCCAAAGCAGTCACAGGCTTCTACTGAGGTCACCGCAGCAGAGCAGCAGTTTCTCCTCCTGTTGACTGGACGGGACCACTGGTGTCATGCTGATTGACAGCTGGCGCTCTGCTGCCTATTTGGGGGAAGCCGGCCGTCAATCAGCATGACACCAGTGGTCCCGTCCTGTCAACAGGAGGAGAAACTGCTGCTCTGCTGACAGGGGGAAGCAGACTCTCCAGCAGGAGCGGTCAATGACCGGCGCCGCGTACAACAGGCAGGTAGTAGCCTGATTCAGCAACTTCATTCCTATTTTTAATGTCCCAGATATCCCCTTTAATGAACTTAATGAAATGGTTTGCTCTCTGTCCTCCACACTACTTTCTCCAAATGTATGAGCTATATGGACCTACTCTGCTGTCTTTACCAGAAACGTCAAAGGGCTCGTTTGATATGATTCTGTATATATTTGCATTTTAGACACATTGAACATAGTAAGTTTTGGCTAATAAGTTTTAGAAGGGGCACAGTAAAGGATATTCAGATGTGACTTTTTTCACATCTGTGGTGCAGTTTCCATAAGTAACTGCAACCACTACCCAGTGTCAGATTATTTATTTGACCTCAATAGCACCCCCCACTGGCCTTGTTGATTTCTAATGGGCACTGTTGTGGTGTTCCTCACTTTTGATAGTGCTGCATGCAGAGTTATTCGTCCTGCGTCTACTATGTGTCTGCTATGGCAATCCGTGATGCAGAGCCATACCTGTATACATAGAAAATGTTAACACATCGTTGTTCACTATAGGCATGTAATGTACTTACTACTCCTGTGCACTTCAACTTGTTACTTCTGGAATATTATAGGGCAGAAGATCACCCTCCTATAAAGATTCAGCTGCTGTCACCCCCAGAAAAGGCAACTGGTGATTCAGAAAGTACAAAGCCTTCATCTTTAAAATCTAAAGCTTCTGATCGAAAGCAGTCCAGGAAAACCAGGAGAAGGAAAATTATATCAAAACCAGTCAATCGCAGGAACATCAGATGATTGATGAACGTTGTTGATTTTAATGTGCTGTGTAAAATAAAATAAACTGTGTAAAATATTAAAATCGGCTCACTGGGAAGAATAATTTATATAAATTATTGTAAATGGTCTTAAAAGCTTGAAGTTTAATATTTCATTAGAATTTTCTTCCCAGACATTTTTTCTATTTTGTATCGTTTTGTAAAAAATGTATCTATAGCTTCTTAATATGTTAAATAAATGAGAGAATTAACAATATTTTACTTTTATTATAAAACTCAGTTTCATTTTCTTAACTTAATCATTGTTTTCCATAATGACTCTCTGAAATTTACTGCATCCTTGACCTTTTTAAGGCAAAGGCCATAAATCCACTTAATGTAAATGTTGCATTTTTTCTGATGTGTTATTTTGTGCACAGAAAGTCTGCTACATTTTAAAGGAACATTCACACGGTTTTTGAAAGTTGGCCCATTAAAAAAAACCTGCAATATCACTTAAATGCTTGAGACTCTTCCTATTCATTTCTATTGTAGAACCTGTTTACTGTTTCTATATGCAGTTTTTTTCCGCTTCAGGTTTTAAAAAATGTTTGGTGGAATAAAAGTGCATGACACTACTTTTGAAGTGGCTTCTGATGACATCCGATCCAAACTACTAGACACTGTGAATCAAATAGCTGCAACAAAGAAAAAGTTTTCAAAACACTTCAATAACTCTTCAAAAATACTTACAAAAATACTTACAAGATTGTCCCATAAACAAAGTGTATTTTAATCAATGTCTATTGGTATAATAATAAGTTCCACAATTTGATTTGTTAAAATGTTCCTGTGCTGAGATAATCTTATAAATGTGCACCTGCTACATACTATTAAATGGCTGTGTCTGATCATACCACAGCACCTTGCTAGGGAAGGATACAAAAAAGTATACGGACAGGACAGCATGGGATTGCAGCGGATTCTTTTTGTGAGGCAAAACATTTCCTTACCTGTTTTATTACAGGAATCAGTTCTTTTGCTGCGTCTCTAGCACTCTGCTCATATTGGAAATCAAGTCAGTGACACCTAATGTCAGCTTACTTGATTTATGATGAACTCCACACCCACGCACAAAGACGGCCACACACTGGACCTCATCTTCACCCGCCTCTGTTCCCTATCTAACCTCTCTAGCTCACCTCTCCCTCTTTCTGACCACAACCTACTCACATTCTCTTCTCTCTCCTCTCCAGGGCAACAATCCCCACTCCACAAAGTTGCATACCCTCGCAGACATCTCAAACACCTTGACCTACACTCACTCTCTGAATCCCTCCTCCCTCTTACAGACATTAGTTCCTTACATGATGCAGATGTTGCTGCCACTTTATACAACACCACAACCGCTGCAGCTCTCGATTCGGTCGCCCCCCCTCACACATACCAAGGCTCGCACAATCAACAGACAACCGTGGCACACCAGCCTAACTGAAGAACTGCGACGGGCCTCCAGGGTTGCTGAACGTAGATGGAAAAGGTCCCAGTCCAATGAGCACTTCATCGCATTCAAACAGTCCCTCACTACCTTCAAGGCCACATTCACTGCAGCAAAACAAACATACTTCTCATATCTTCCCTGTCTCACAACCCTAAACAACTATTGAACACCTTCAACTCTCTCCTCCCCCAGTGCCTCCTCCCTCTCCTCTTATTTCAGCCAAAGACTTTGCCTCATTCTTTAAGTAGAAGATTGACACCATCAGACAAAGCTCTTGCCTAAAGCCCCGACAGCCCCTCCCCACACCTACTCAACCCTCTTCCTCCAAAACCACCTTCTCCACCATTTCTGAAGATAAACTTTCCTCTTTACTCTCCAAATCACACCTCACCACCTGTGAACTTGACCCAATCCCATCCCACCTCATCCCAAACCTTACCACTATCTTCATCCCAACCCTAGCCCACCTCTTCAACCTGTCACTAACAACTGGTGTCTTCCCCTCATGCTTCAAACATGCCTCAATCTCACCCATCCTCAAAAAACCCTCCCTTGACCCATCCTCTGTGTCTAGCTATCGCCCCATATCACTTCTCCCCTATGCCTCAAAACTACTGGAACAACATGTCCACTCTGAGCTGTCCTCCCACCTCTCCTCCTGCTCCCTGTTCGACCGCCTACAATCTGGTTTCCGACCGCACCATTCTACTGAAACTGCACTGACTAAAGTCACCAATGACCTACTAACCGCCAAAGCTAAGCGACACTACTCTGTCCTCCTCCTCCTAGACCTGTCATCTGCCTTTGACACAGTGGACCATTCCATATTACTACACTCTCTCATCTCTCGGCATCACAGACTTGGCCCTATCCTGGATCTCCTCATACCTAACAGACAGGACATTCAGTGTCTCCCACTCACACACCACCTCCTTATCTCGCCCCCTATCTGTCGGTGTCCCCCAAGGTTCAGTTCTAGGACCGCTGCTCTTCTCCATCTACACCTTAGGCCTGGGACAGCTCATAGAATCTCATGGCTTTCATTATCACCTCTATGCTGATGACACACAGATCTACCTCTCTGGACCCGATATCACCTCCTTACTAACCAAAATCCCACAATGTCTGTCTGCTATCTCATCCTTCTTCTCTGCCAGATTTCTAAAACTTAACATGGACAAAATGGAATTCATCATCTTTCCGCCATCTCATTCAACCCCCCCAACTGACCTATCTATCAACGTCTATGGCTGCCCACTCTCCCCAGTCCCTCAAGCTCACTGCCTTGGGGTAACCCTGGACTCAACTCTCCTTCAAACCACATATCCAAGCCCTTTCCACTTCCTGCCGATTCCAACTCCAAAATATCTCCCGGATCCGCACATTGATAAACCATGCATCTGCAAAAAAACTAGTGCACGCCCTCCTCATCTCCCGCCTTGACTACTGCAACCTCTTACTCTGTGACCTCCCCTCTAACACTCTCGCACCCCTCCAATCTATCCTAAGCTCTGCTGCCCGACTAATCCACCTGTCGTCTCCCCCCCACCGCGCTATTCCCCGGCCTTTCCTCTCTGTCAATCTCTCCACTGGCTCCCCATTGCTCAGAGACTCCAGTTCAAAACCATAACCATGACATACAAAGCCATTCACAACCTGTCTCCTCCATATATCTCTGACCTAGTCTCCCGATACATACCCGCACGCAACCTCCGATCCTCACAAGATGTCCTTCTCTACTCCCCTCTGATCTCCTCCTCCCACAACCGTATACAAGATTTCTCCTGTGCATCCCCCCCCTACTCTGGAACTCTCTACCCCAACGTATCAGACTCTCGCCTACCGTGGAAACCTTCAAAAGGAACCTGAAGACCCACCTCTTCCGACAAGCCTACAACCTGCAGTAACCACCGCTGCACGACCAGCTCTACCGTCACCTACTGTATACTCGCCCATCCCTTGTAGATTGTGAGCCCTTGCGGGCAGGGTCCTCGCTCCACCATACCGCTGCACGACCAGCTCTACCCTCACCTACTGTATCCTCACCCATCCCTTGTAGATTGTGAGCCCTCGCGGGCAGGGTCCTCGCTCCACCATACCGCTGCACGACCAGCTCTACCCTCACCTACTGTATACTCACCCATCCCTTGTAGATTGTGAGCCCTTGCGGGCAGGGTCCTCGCTTCTCCTGTACCAGTCGCTGTCACATTGTGTTCAAGTTTATTGTAATTGTTCTTGTATTATACTGCTTTTTCACATGTAAAGCGCCATGGAATAAATGGCGCTATAATAATAAATAACTCTGGAGACTAGTGATTTGGGCAAAAACACTCACTTCTATGATAAAACATAGGGGCAATGTTTTACCTCGCAGAAAGCAGCAGCTGCAAACCATAGTTATGTCATCTGTATAATCGCTTATTCTTCCTTCCTTGGCCAGGAATTGTAATATGTGCTGACCATCTTCCTACTTGGTCAGACACATCAAATGCTGCTACGTACTATATAATGGCTGTAAGTTTACGTCATGGTCTGGAAGGGGTTCTTGACTTGAGCTATGCCTGCACGATCGCCGCCGCAAGTTCAGCTTAATGGGGTTGTCCACTACTAGGACAACCCCTTCTTAATGTTCAGCCCCGATAAAATAAACCTTTACTCGCCTCCCATGCTGGCTCTGTTCCAGTGGTATCTGTACTCTGTCCCAGTGCTGTGATGTGGTGGAATGACACGTGATGCCTGGTGTCACTGTCCCCACCTCCTGTCGAAATGAACATGAAGAGGAAGTCCAGGATCAGCTGCAGCCGGACTTCCGCTTCATGTTCAGTTTGTACGAAGGCGGGGACAGAGATACCAGCGCTGATTGGGCGTCACGTGTCATTACACCGCATCATAGCCCTGGGACCGCGAGGTTTGTTTGTTTATCTGGGCCATACATTTAGTTTAAGAAGGGGTTGTCCTAGTAGCGGATAACCCCTTTGAAGAAGTGCTCCCATCAACTTTTATCCTCTTAATATATTGGAATCATATTGTATAGCACTGTGTACTTATAATTGCTCATTTTACCCAGCTAATTATTCTCTTTTCCATTAGTTCTTCGACATCACGTGATTAAAAACTGACTTAGTGAATCGTTAAAAGTAGTGATGAGCACAAGAGCTCATTAATCAAGTTTGGCCAGGGTGCTCGGGTATGCTCCGAGTATCGTGGGTGCTCGATTGACACGTTTGTGTCCCCACGGCCGCATGTTTGGTGATTGTCCAACAGCCGCGAAACATGCAGCTGCGAGGACTCAAACATGTAACTCGAGCACCCGCGATACTCTGTGCATACCCGAGCACCCTAGGCAAACTCGAGTAACGCTCAGTGGCGCTCATCGTTGCTTAAAAGGATTTAGTAAGTCAGTTTTTAAGTCCTGTGTGTAATGCTGTGGTTGAAATATAGAAATTTACATGCAGCAAAATGGCCCCGCTGTATACGCAGTAGCATTTCTTGTTTGCCGATAGATGCTACTGCGCAAGCGCGGCCGGCGGAGCCATATTGATACAAGCAAAAAAAAATTTCCTCCAGCAAAACGGCTCCCATGTGTGTGCAGTAGCATCTATCGCTTGCCGGCGCCATTTTGTTGGAGGAAAAAAAGTTGCAGCATTATGGTGCTGCACTTGCGCAGTAGCATCTATCGGCAAGCGAGATATGCTACTGCACATGCGCGGGCAGCAGGGCCATCTTGCTTCATGTCAATTTATACATTTCAACCACAGAATTACACATGCAGTATTAAAAATAGGAGGCAGGTTACTGAGGGCATAATGACCTGTCAGAAGGCATACAGTGGAATACATAAGCAGAGCACCAGATAAAGCCCCTCCCCAAAGGCTGCCCCAAAGCCCGAGAATATAATTTTACCAGGTCCTCTAGGGACAGGAAACACATGAGAGGTTAAAAGCCCCCCTTCACCTCACCCTCAGTGTTTTTCCAGTCCCTAGCAGGACAGGACGGTAGAAGACCATTGAAAAGGGTACCTGTGAGCTAGGGAGTTTGGGGGGGGATCCATTTCTCCCCTTCCCCCTGTCAAGATGCTCCATGCTGATACCCCACTGGGCGGGGGTCTCTCAGCCAAGTTAGTGGAAGCAGGGGGGCTCCCAACTGCGCCTTTCCCTCTCATAGAGGGCTCTCGGCTGTACGCCAGCAGACTTCTAGGTCTTGCCTGATTGTATTCCAGGGGTGGAGCGCATGCCATGCCTGCCGGCAGTCTTCCGGCCTGCGCGTGCGTTCCGGTAAGGAGGTCATGCGATATCCACCAGACGAACTTCTCGATTCCGGCATGCGCTCCGGGGGCGTAACGCGCTTCCGGGACGCACTTTCATGAGTCGTGGGTTCCAGACTGGAACGCACTCTGGATTTACACAAATGTCGCTTGATTCTGGACAGCAGGGCATACATCCCTGCAAGGTATTGTGGGGGATAACGAGTTGGAATGTGCCACAACCACCTTGACCAGGTAATACTCTATAAAAGGGTATTCTTACAAGTGTGCACATTCTGATACGATGGATTCCAATCCTGCACGTTCAGAAACCAGCAGAGTCCCCGGGTAGTGTGAGTATAGGCCCTGTTTATTGTGCCTCAATCTACTGAAACACACAGAACAAATTTTAAATAAAGTTCCCGTGTCTCCTTCTAAAAAAAACAAGATAGAGGAACCCAGAGGTCCGGATCTTCCTCACGGAAGAAACCCCGAAAATGCTTATGTGGCTCTAAGCGCCAAGATTGCTACAAAAATCAGCTGTGTAAAGAATGCATTGCCAAGATTCTCAAGGAAGAGAAAGCAAACGTTCCTAACTGACATGCGTCCTATAATTAGAGAGGAGGTCCAGAATACAGTCTCCAGCCCCAGACGCCTCAATTGCCCCAGGCAGTGCAGCCCCTCTCCCGCCACAAGAGACCTAGGTGGGAGACGGAGGAGTCATCTGGGGAAGAAGAATATCCAGATTCGGTCTCAGACCAGGATCTAGAGAGGGGGGCGGAGGAACCTTTTTACCATCAGAAGAAATGATAAAATGTATCTGTTCCCGGCTGAGCATACTGATGATTTGCTTAAATCAGTGAGGCATACTATGAAATTAGAGGACGCTCATATAACCCATTCCATACAGGATGAAATGTTTGAGGACATGGAGAAATAGGGTGTTTCCTGTTAATGAGTACATCAGGGCCATTTTGGAAAATTGGGCAGACACAGAAAAAAGGCTGATTATTCCGAGAGATTTTAAAGCCCGTCTTCCATTCGATCCGGAGGAAATTAAATTATGGGAGGAAATTCCCAAAGTAGACATTCCCATTGCAAAGGTTGCAAAGTAAACGTCCATTCCCTTTGAAGACTCCTGCATTAAAGATGCAATGAACAGGAAAGCCAAGAGTCTGCTAAAAAGGTGCTGGGAATCCTCCACAGCAACCATTTAAAAAAAAACTAAGGCTGCGTGCACACGATGCGTTTTTCATGCGTTTATGCTGCGGAATTTCCGCAGCGGAAACGCATCAAAAACGCATGGTAATCCGCACCCCATGGTCCCCAATGGCATTCCGCAATGTCAATGCACATGCTGCGGATTCTTCCGCAGCGTTTCTGCAGGGCTCATAAATCCGCAGCATGTTCATTAATTTTGCGGAAGCGCCGCCATTGACTTGCATTGAGACGCATAGAATGCGCGTCTGTACATTTGTACAAGCGGATTCTATGCATCTCTATGGTACCCAGTTCTGGAGGAGAGAAGACTCTCATCCAGACCTGGGTACCATTGTACCTGTGAAAAAAAGAATAAAATAAAAAATAAAGTTTATATTCACCTGTCCAACGGCTTCTCTCGGCATGCCAGCAGCGCTGAAGGACCTTCGGTGACGTCACAGTCATGTGACCGCAGGCCCTTCACCTCTGTGTCTCGCGATATGCCGGCAGCCGGGAACCAGACAGTAACGAGCGCTGCAGCACACGCCGGGGAATCGGGGGTGAGCATAGCTTTATTTTAAGCATTGTTTTACGGTCACACTATATAAATCCATGCTGGATTTATATAGTGTGACCTAGTTGTCAAGCACTTTCTAAGTGATGCTAATCGCCTGGAAAGCGCTTGTCAATCTGCATGCGGAAACGCATGTGAATCCGCATGTATTCCGCATGTATTCTGCAGGAAAAACGCATGCACAATCTTTTGTAAATCCCATCGTTCCCCTAGGCGAGAGTATACGGGTAAGGGTAAGTTGGTTAGATGGTCTTACCAAAAGGGGGGAAAGGGTAGAGCAGCCCAATTTTCCTCTGGTCCATCAGGCAGACCCTGCTGCCATAAAGATTGGGGTGCTGCTCCGTTATTTTTCTAGAAAGTTGGCAGTCCATAACGGACAACTGTGACAATACAACTTAAAATCTTAATTAGCCAGATGATTCGATTTGTTAATCCAAGAGAAATACCTTATTGTGTTTGATTAGAGATTGCTGGCTGTGTTTTATTAATGTTCTGCTTGCTCGTCAGTTTATGTACACTAATTTATCTTATAAAGTGTCCAGCATTCCACTAATCTCATTAGTATCTCAGGAGCCTCTAACCATTGTTCAAAAATCGTCTAGGCAACTGGTTGAGTTAGTCGGCCCTGGAAGTCTCCAAAGTCGCAGCAGTTCTATCCCAGGCGGGAGGAGAAGGAAGGGTGAGACTGTGTAATGTTGTACCATCTTGGGTGTTTGCTGCGACTCTTCTGTGTGTTTATTGTCTGCTTTGTGGTTCAATAAAGTATTGCCACGCTGTTTTACTCTCACCCTGTGTTGTCTGAGTAGCGTTACGCCCATGGAAGACCCCGGGTCTTCACAACAACCAATGGATTTTATGGACAATAAAGGAAGGGAACAAAATAGACTTTTCCCATCCTCCCCCGCACCATTTTCAGCTTACCCGACAATATTCCGTTCCGGCCTCAGAAAGCCTCTGGCAAGACATAATAAACCTGGAGACACTAGGTGCAGTCAAACCAGTGCATCCCTCAGAACTAGGCCTGGGACACTATTCTTCCCTCTTTTCGGTAATAAAGCCCTCAGGCAAACGCCGTACAGTCATAAACCTCAAACCCCTAAATCAATGGGTGGAATACATGAGATTCAAAATGGAGACAATAGGATCCAGCATCCCATTAATAGAGAAGAACTCTGTAATGTGCCCCCTGGACCTAAAAGATGCATATTACCATGTTCCTGTCCATCCAAATCATCAACAATTTCTAAAGTTCACTCTCTAACAGGAAAACAGTGTACCATTTCCAGTTCACCTCTCTACCATTTGCCTATCATCCGCTCCTCCAATTTTTACAAAAGTAATGACAGAGGTAGCAGCCTTTCTAAGGAAACAAGGTACGATCATAATTCCTTACCCGGATGATCAGCTTCTAGTGGCCGAATCAAGGTCTCTTCTAGTCCAACAGCCAAAACAGGTGATCGAGACCTTAAAATCCCTAGAGTGGTGCATCAATTGGGAAAAATTGGACCTCCAGCCATACACCAAAAAGTGTTCCTAGTATTGCTCTTAAATTCTCATCTTCAAAATTCCTCCCTGCCTCTAACAAAAGAGGAGGAGATCAGTCTAAAAATACGGAATTTCCAGGAAAGGAATTCCACCTCAGTCAGGTATTCCATGAGAATCCTAGGCCTAATGACTAGAGCCGGCGTCAGCACCTGGCGTGTCGGGGCCCTGAGCAGGCGGGGGGGGCCCACTCGTGGTCGGGCACCCAGTCGGGCTATGGCCGGAGGAGAGCGGTGCCAGCGCCCGCCATTCTCCCCTTCTTGCTCAGGGCCCCGGCAGCCGGATGCTTACCTCTCCCCGTGCTTCCGCAGGTCCACTGTCTTCCTGCTGTGCGCTCCTTGTGACGTCTCGGGTCAGAGGGTGCGGTGACGTCTTTCCACCATGCCCTCCCCTGAGCCGTCACAGGCAGCATAGAGCAGGATGACGCCGGCGACGATGGAGTCCAGACCTGAGCAGCGGCAGCAGGTGAGGAGGAGTGAGGTGAGTATTTGATTTTTTTTTTTAATGTATGGAGGCATGGGGCATTATATTGGGGGGTGACATCCTGCATGGGGCATTATATGGGGGGTGACATCTTGCATGGGGCATTATAAAGAAGGGGGTGACATCCTGCATGGGGCTTTTAAAGAGAGGGGGGTGGTAACCTGCATGGAGCATTATAAAGAGGGGGGGTGACATCCTGCATGGGGCATTATATGGTGGGGGAAAGGGACATCCTGCATGGGGCATTATATGGTGGGGTAAAGGGACATCCTACATGGGGCATTATATGGCAGGGGGAGGTGATATCCTGCATGGGGCATTATATGGGGTGTGACATCCTGCATGGGGCATTATATGGGAGGGAGTGACATCCTGCATGGGGCATTATATGGGGGGCAGTGACATCCTGCATGGGGCATTATATGGTGGGGACAAGTGATATCCTGCATGGGCCATTATATGGGGGGAAAGGGACATCCTGCATAGGGCATTATATGGGAGGGAGAAGTGATATCCTGCATGGGGCATTATATGGGGGGGAGTGACATCCTGCATAGGGCATTATATGGGGGGGAAGAGACATCCTGCATGGGGCATTATATGGGGGGGGAGGTGATATCCTGCATGGGGCATAATATGGGGGGTGACATCCTGCATGGGGCATTATATGGGGGGAGTGACATCCTGCCTGGGGCATTATATGGGGGGAAAGGGACATCCTGCATAGGGCATTATATGGGAGGGAGAAGTGATATCCTGCATGGGGCATTATATGGGGGGGAGTGACATCCTGCATGGGGCATTATATGGGGGGAAGAGACATCCTGCATGGGGCATTATATGGGGGGCAGGTGATATCCTGCATGGGGCATAATATGGGGGGGAGTGACATCCTGCCTGGGGCATTATATGGGGGGAAAGGGACATCCTGCATAGGGCATTATATGGGAGGGAGAAGTGATATCCTGCATGGGGCATTATATGGGGGGGAGTGACATCCTGCATGGGGCATTATATGGGGGGCAGGTGATATCCTGCATGGGGCATAATATGGGGGGTGACATCCTGCATGGGGCACTATATGGGGGGGAAGTGACATCCTGCATATGGGGCATTATATGGGGGGAGTGACATCCTGCATGGGGCATTATATGGGGGGGACAAGTGATATCCTGCATGGGCCATTATATGGAGGGAAAGGGACATCCTGCATAGAGCATTATATGGGGGGGAGAAGTGATATCCTGCATGGGGCATTATATGGGGGGGAGTGACATCCTGCATGGGGCATTATATGGGGGGGAAGAGACATCCTGCATGGGGAATTATATGGGGGGAGGGACATCCTGCATAGGGCATTATAAGGGGGGAACAGTCTGCATAGGGCATTATGTGGGGGGAACAGCCTGCATGGAGCATTATATGGGGGCCAGTATCCTGTATGGAGCGTTATAAGGGGACCAGTATCCTGTACAGGGCATTATTTGGGGGCTAGTATCCTGTACAGAGCATTTTATGGGGGCCAGTATTCTGTATGGAGCGTTATATGGGGGCCAGTATTCTGTATGTAGCGTTATATGGGGGCCAGTATTCCGTATGGAGTGTTATATGGGGGCCAGTATTCTGTATGAAGCATTTTATGGGGGCCAGTATACTGTGTGGAGCGATTTGCTGGTTTCTGAGCTATTGTGGAATTTACAATAGATATCGGTCATGTAATGTAAGAAGTGAAATCTTTGCATTGTACTATACCTATATTTCTCTGCGTTATCTGTGCATCATGAATCGTGGTATGTGGGGCCCACTGAGACTCTTTCGCCCGGGGCCCAGAAAAACCTGGAGCCGGCCCTGCTAATGACGTCCTGTATCCCAAGTGTAAGATGGGCCCAGGCTCTCTCAAGGCCCTTGCAAAAGGCAATCCTGTCGACGTCTGGCCTGGACAAAGGGATGAGACTGTCGGCAGAACTAAGATCTTCCCTTTCTTGGTGGACATCCCTGTCGAACCTAAAAAAGGGCGTAGATTGGATCCTTTTACCCTCCAATCGGATCACTACAGATGCCATTCAGAAGGGCTGGGGCGCTGATGTAGAGGGCCGTTATCTTCAGGGCACATGGTCTCCCGTGGTGCAAAGAAGATCATCCAATTTCAGAGAGTTACATGCAGTCTGGGAAACAATCCAGCAATGCCAGGATTTGGTTAAGGGATGTCACATAAAGATCTTCTCAGGCAACAGTATACCGTCTCCTTCCTAAGCCGGCAAAAGGAAAGTTGTTATTAGCGGAACACATCTTCCGGTGGGCAGAGAAAAATGTTCTTTCAGTGTCAGCGGTCCATCTCAGGGATCCAAAAACAGAATAGCAGATTTTCTCAGCAGAGAGAGAATATGGTCCTCCAAGTGGGAACTGAACCCAGAGATCTTCCAGCAAATAGTCCAGAGATGGGGCATACCCTGCATAGAATTATTCGCAACCAGGAAGAACAGTAAACTTCAGCAATTTTTTTCTATGAACCCAAAGGACAATCCGGAGGGAGTGGACATTCTATCTCAGCCCTGGGTAATAGGCCTTCTGTACGCCTTCCCTCCGATTCCGCTTATCTCAAGAGTATTGACAAAAGTCCGAGAAGAACGGGCGACTTTAATTCTGATAACTCCCTACTGGCCCAAGAAGAACTGGCTCCCGATCTTACACCACATGTCTCTGGATTATCTATTCAGACTTCTGGACAGAGAGGATCTACTGTCTCAGGGAACCCTATTGCATCAGGACGTTCACTTCCTTGAATTGACTGCATGCATCCTAAGTTCCAAAAGCCTCTCAGATCGGGTAATAACAACTCTGCAGGCTAATAGGAAACTGATAACGTCAACAATTTGTACTTTCACAGGACAGTCAGTTCTGGACATTTCTTGTCCGCATCTCCCTAAAATCCTGGAATTCCTCAAGCAAGGATTTGACAAAGGATTGAGACTAAGCACATTAAAGGTACAGATCTCTGCCCTAAGTGCCTTCCTGGACTACTCCCTGGTAGACCACCCGTGGATATCAAGATATACTAGAGCTGTTACTCCCCTAAAGCCTGCCTACAATTAGTAACCATGTCCCATCATGGGATCTAATTCAAGTGCTAGGAGCCCTATGCAAACCTCCTTTTGAGCCCCCCCGAACAGGTGGGTATCGATCTACTCTCCATTAAGTCCGCTTTCTTGGTGGCAGTCACGGCAAAGCAAGTGGGTGAGATTCAGGCGCTTTCAGTATTAGACCCTTATCTGAAAGTTTTAGAGGACAGATTAATTTTCAGACTAGATCCCTCCTTTCTTCCCAGAGTGGTATCCAATACGAACCTAAATCAGGAAATAATTTTACCATCTTTTTGCCAGTTTCCAAAAAATGACAAAGACAAATTATTCCATACCCTGGATGTAAAAAGGTCGGTGGTCAGCTATGTGGAAGTAACAGCTCCCTGGAGGCAGGACTCAAATTTGTTCCTACAGTACTCAGGAAGAAACCAAGGAAAAAGGCCCCCAAACCAACTTTGGCGAGATGGATAACTAGAACTACCGCCCTCACATACGAGTCAGAGGGAAAAGAACCACCAATTAGCATTAGAGTCCATTCAACTAGGGCAATTTCCGTATCCTGGGCGGGGAAGGCAGGAGCATCGGTGGACCAGATCTGTCAAGCAGCAATTTGGTCCAATATATCTACATTTAGTAAACACTATAAGTTAAATGTACTGTCCAGCCAACAGCTAGTTTATGGACATAAAGTCCTTCAATCAGTAGTCTCCTGTCGTGCTGTCATGATGGACGGCCTGGTAAAATAGGAATTATTCCTACCGTTAATTACATTTCCAGGAGTCTGTGGCACCCCAGGGGTCTGGTTGCCACAGTAATAGAAATATTATATCTGAGAGCAAGTGGGAGGTTTCTCTGGTCAGGAGCCCTAAGCATGCAACACTGCCCGCCCAGACCTGGGAGGGGAGGAATCTGCCCTTATAAACTGAGTCTGGGTGGGGCAGGATTAGGAGAGTCAGAGCTTGGAGAGGGAAAGATACAGCAGGAGCTCTGTAGGAACAGTAGCTGAAGACCAGGGGCTGGAGCTGAGCAGAGCTCGCCCTGGCTGAGGACACTACAACCGGACACCGGAGTCCGAAGCTGTGGGGACTGATATACACCCAGCAGCAGAAACCAGCCGGCAGGGGATTCCAGGTCCTCTGGCCATAGAAGCCCGGAGGCTCAGTCACAAGAAAGGGACCAGCGCCGCCATCCAGGAGCGGAGGCTAACAGAAGGCCCCAAGTCACCAGCCGTACGGGTGAGCACCACATGGTATACTCAGGGACGTGGGCTACTAGTAACCGCTTACAGCAAGGTAGCCAGGAAAGAGTGCAGATAGATGGGGAGGCCTACAACTCCGCCTGGCCAGGGGAGATCCTGCTTGCTCACAGACTGACCAGGCCTCTACTGCTAACCAGTACTCCCGGGAGGGTCTGCTTTATACCATCAGTAAAGACCCTGAACTGCACCACACGTCTCTGTGTTTCATCGCCGCACCAGCACCATTAGTACTGGGACGCTCACACCATCACTCCCATCATCCACACTAGCTGCCCTGAGGCAATACTTCTCCCGTGGGGAGTTATACCATTCTTGGCTGCGCATACAACATCAGCCTCAGCGGTCTGCAGCGCAGCGGCGGTCCCCACTGACCGCAATCCACGGGTGGCGTAGTCGGACACTTGTTACAACATTAAGACTGCCACTGGTTTGACCGCCCTGGGCACGGACCGGGTCACTGCCACGGAAGACTACAACCCCCAGCGATCCGGCTCCGGGTACTCCCGCACCGTGCATCCACAACACAGGCCCAGGGGGCGCTTCAAGTCCATCATGACAGCACCGTTATATTCCCTCCCCTGCTCTTAATACTAATGTGAGTGTAACATTGGTGTAAGTTTAAAACCTACTCAATAAATAATGAATAACCATAAAAATCATTTAAAATATGTATTTAATAATTTTTATTCATAAACATGAATAAAAACAACAAAAAATTAAGATACAAGGAAAGGACTCAGGGATACCCAATATACCCAGAATAGTTAAATGTGGGGCATAGCATATAGGAATTAATAAATAATAGAAGGCAAATCCTGACTATATGTTAAAAGTGCATATGTGCAATAAATACGTGTAGCAACAACTAAAAAGTACAAATAAATTAATCACAGTGGATATATTAATAGAAGCGCTAAACTAAATACTTAATATGCCAAAATAAATACATAGACCGGAATAAATACCATATGATTAGGCCCCACAACCTCCAGCGCCGTTTCGCCGGATGGCTTTCTCAAGAAGTAGAAGGTAAGTGAAAAAAAGGGTGGTATTATATATATCCCCCTGGCCACTGGTGGAATATAACAAATCCCTTCAAGAAAGAGCCCACTCATAGGTGGATGCTCTGTACTCATTTTGTATTGATCAATTTCATTGGTGGACAGTGGAGTATAATTAAACCCCTATATCTTTAAATAGTATGCTTTCCAGCATGGAGCGCATGCCCAGAACATGCCATCCGGAAATTACATGATCCGGGTGTGCGGTCCATAAAGCATAGAGAGTGCGTTCCACCGCTGGAACGCACAACCAGGGCGCACACCGCCGGAAGAGGAAGTAATGTACATAGAGGTGCGCAGACCACTGAATATGGAATGTGTGCTCCAGCGATGGAACGCAAGTAAAGGCTCCACCCCCAAGGCTAGATGACGGGCCGTCCATCATGACAGCACCATTATATTCCCTCCCCTGCTCTTAATATTAATGTGAGTGTAACACTGGTGTAAGTTTAATAAAATAGAGTTGCATCTATCCTGGTGTGGTGATTGGTACAAACACTGAGGGTGAGGTGAAGGTTGGGTGGGCTTTTAACCTCTCATGTGTTTTCTGTCCCTAGAGGATAAGTAGGACTGCCTCCTGTTGTGCTGTCATGATGGACTCCTGGAAATGTAATTAACGGTAGGAATAATTCCTAACTCATATAATTCATAACTCAGCATGTAATAAACTCTCTTACATCCATGACTTTTTCCTCTCTAATTCCCTCAACCTTCTGGCTCTCACCGAAACCTGGATCCAGCAGTCAGACACCACCGCCGCTGCAGCTCTCTCCTATGGTGGCCTACACTTCTCTCATACCCCAAGACCTGACAACAGATCAGGTGGAGGTGTTGATCTGCTTCTTTCAACAAAATGTACTTTTCAGGTTACCCCCCCAGTACCCTCCCTTATCTTCCCTTCTTTCGAGGCCCACACAGTCAGACTCTACCGGCCCTTCTCCCTGTGAGTGGCAGTTGTCTATCGCCCTCCAGGTCCCTCCCATCAGTTCCTGGATCACTTTGCTGCCTGGCTTCCAAATTTTCTATCCTGTGACATCCCCACTCTAATCATGGAAGATTTTAATATCCCAATTGGCGATTTTCTTTCCTAATCTGCCGCTCATCTTTTATCTCTAACCTCCTCCTTCATCCTTTCACAGCTTGCTAATTCTCATACACATGAAGACGGGAACACATTGGACCTGATCTTCTCCCGGCTTTGCGCAGTACATGACTTTACTAACTCTCCCCTACCACTCTCTGACCATAATCTTCTTTCATTCTCTGTCAAGAACTGTGAGGCTACTCAAGAAACCCCCACTTTCCACACCTATAGAAATATACGCGCCATTAACACCCAGAAATTTATGAAAAAGTTGCCATCATCATTGGCCCCAATCTCCTCCCTCTCATGTCCCGATTCTGCATTGAAGCATTATAACGAAATATTGCTATGCGCCCTGGATGAAGCCGCACCTCCTACACAAAGAACAATTCGGCATAGACGGCGACAACCCTGGCACACGCCTCAAACATGTCTACTCCAGAAGTGCTCCAGGTGCGCTGAACGGCTGTGGAGAAAATCTAATCTGCCGAAAATTTCCTCCATTATAAATGTATGCTGAAAACATATAACTCAGCCCTTCACCTCTCCAAACAAACCTACTTTAACAATCTCATCATCTTACTTTCCAATAATCCTAAACGCCTCTTTGACACGTTTCATTCTCTCCTCAATCAAACAGCACAGACCCCGACCACCGACCTCAGCGCTGACGATCTGGCCAATTATTTCAAAGAAAAAATTGACCATATCCGACAGGAAATTTTCTCCCAATCCCCAAACATTATGCATGCTCTCCCTTGCTCACTTTCTGACTTCGAACCAGTCACGGAAGATGAAATGATCAGGCTCCTTGCATCTTCTCGCCCTACTACCTGCACCAGTGACCCTATTCCCTCACATCTCCTTCAGTCCCTTTCTCCAGCTGTCACCACTCACCTAACTAAAATTTTCAACCTCTCCCTCTCATCTGGTATCTTTTCCTCTTCTTTTAAACACGCCAGCATACATACATTACTTAAAAAAACATCCCTTGACCAGAACTGCACAGCCAACTACAGACCTGTTTCCATTTATCTCTAAACTCCTGGAACACCTGGTCCATTCCCGTCTAATCCGCTAACTCTCAGACAACTCTCTTCTTGACCCTCTACAATCTGGTTTACGCTCTTTACATTCTACTGAAACTGCCCTCACTAAAGTCTCTAATGATCTGCTAACAGCTAAATCTAATGGTCACTACTCCCTGCTGATTCTCCTGGATCTCTCTGCAGCATTCGACACTGTGGATCACCAGCTACTACTCACTATGCTCCGCACTAATGGCCTCAAGGACACTGTTCTCTCCTGGTTCTCCTCCTATCTCTCTGACCGCTCCTCCTCTGTATCTTTTGCCGGCTCGTCCTTCTCTCTCCTTCCCCTTACTGTCGGGGTTCCTCAAGGATCAGTCCTAGGCCCCCTTCTTTTCTCCTTATACACCCCTCCTATTGGACAAACAATCAACAGATTCGGTTTTCAGTACCATTTCTATGCTGATGACACCCAATTATACACCTCTGCTCCGGACATCACCCCTCCATTACTACAAAAGACCAGTGATTGTCTTTCTGCTGTGTCTAACATTATGTCCTCCCTCTGTCTAAAACTGAGTCTGTCAAAAACTGAACTACTCGTATTTCCTCCCTCCACTAACCTACCTGTGCCCGATATTGCCATTTCCGTTTGTGGCTTAACCATTACTCCCCAGCAACAAGCCCGCTGTCTTGGGGTCATTTTTGATTCAGATCTTTCCTTCACTCCTCACATCAAATCACTCGCTCGTTCATGTCATCTACACCTCAAAAACATCTCAAGAATCAGGACATTTCTCACCTTTGACTCAGCAAAAACTCTTACTGTAGCTGTTATTCATTCTCGTCTCGACTATTGCAACTCTCTACTAATCGGTCTCCCTCTTACTAAACTCTCCCCTCTCCTATCCGTCCTTAACGCAGCAGCAAGGATCATATTCCTCGCCAACCGCTACACCGATGCCTCTTCCCTGTGCCAGTCATTGCATTGGTTACCCATCCAATATAGAGTTCAATTTAAACTTATCATGCTTACCCACAAAGCACTCCATGCTTCAGTACCCCCCTACATCTCCTCCCTTGTCTCAGTCTACCACCCTACACGTGCCCTCTGTTCTGCCAATGACTTAAAACTAAAATCCTCCATAATCCGAACTTCCCACTCCCGTCTCCAAGATTTCTCGCGTGCACTACCCAGGACATTTTGATTAATTCCCAATACCCACAGTTTCAAGCGGACCCTAAAAACCCATTTCTTTAGACTGGCGTATCGCCTAAACACACTATCTGTCCGTCCCAGTTTTCACCCATATTAAAATCTTCAATTTCAGGTTCATACCATCCATGTACTTAATAGCCTCGGTCAGGACTCTACTCATACTGGCTGGCGACCAGTCCATGTATTATTATTTATCCTATTTAGTATATCAAGGCTGCATTATACAATATATGTACACTTTACCTTTTGTGTCTCCCCCATTTCCTCATAGACTCTAAGCTTGCAAGCAGGGCCCACACTCCTTTTGATTTGAGAAATGCTTATTCTGTATTGTTTGTATAAGTCCCCCCTAAAATTGTAAAGTGCTGCGGAATATGTTGGCGCTATAAAAATAAAAATTATTATTATTATTCCTATTATCTCAAAACTGAAAATAAAGATTAAAAAAGAACCACAGGACGGATTTCATCAACCCAGGTATCATTTTAAACAGTGTAACGGCGCCAACCTGACAGTGTATGTGGTTTACTGAACACAATCCTGCTAACAGGTGCGCTTTAAAGCAAGACTTAATCATCATCGTAGAAAGTAGGACACACAGAAAAGGACCTTAAATTCTGTATTATTGATCATGTCTCTGTACTTAGGAGAGGAGGCGATAGGGAAAAATTACTGAAGAAAAAAGGATTAGAGTGGATTTATAAATTGGATTCCCTAAAAGCAAATGGACTCAATGTAGATTTTAAATTACATACTTTGGTTTAATCTCCCTACGTAGAGCTCTCTTCTATTCTGTGCTATAATAAGAATTATTGCTCATTTTTTTCTTAACTTTTTTGCAGATCACATGCACGAGAATTATGACTCAATCCCACCTTTTGATTTGCGCTATAAAAGGAAATGAACTGTTCATACAAATTGTTGCTCCACTGTGTATAATAATGGTTTTGATTGCTGTTTGAGGTTATTTGAATAGGATTGATTAAAAATGTGTACTGTCCCTTTAAAACATAAGCTACATATGTCAGAGCATGAATTGATATATAAATATCTATACATTGCTGTTATCAATCATTTCTAAACATTAATCAATAAAAGACATTGGATTAGGCACATAAATATGGAGTCACATTTGGTTATAATGGTACAAAAACAGATTTGATTGAAAATTGAGCGCATAGATATACACAGTAAACAGGGCTATGACAAAATGGCCGGACGCGTGCGTACTAAAATGTTAAACGCTACCCCTAAGGTGAAAGCGTTGGTGACACGCGCAGTAGCATTTCTGGGACACCGATATGTGACGGGTATGGTCTTTGTACAATGCGGTGGGCTGAGTCATAATTAAAGATTGATATTTTGCACCTGTGTCGCTTTACACATAATTAAGCACTTTACAATATGGCATTTATTTTATGTACTATTATGAAACATTGATGGCACGTTTGATTCTGTACTATCATGATTATATGAATTGCACTAAAATGCACTTTATTATGAAATTGTATTAAGAAAGTGGATGTATTTATTAATTGGCATTATTATTGATATGATTATATGTCACATGTCACTGCTTGATAAAGTTCCACATTTGGAAAGAAACGTCGCCATCTGAATGGGTTAATAAAATCTGCACATTTTTTGGACCATGGAGTGCTGCCTCTTTTCACTTGGACTTTTAAAGGTTTGGTTTTGCCTGGGAGGCTCTGCGACCATTTTCTATTGCTGGTGCTGCACTTTTTTCTTATTTATCCATAAATACGTATATTTACCGTATGTAAAATACACATTTGGTATCGCTGTGTCCGAAATGACCTATAAAACTCTCACATGGCAAAGAACTATGCTTTTTCATCATACCTCCAAAAAAAATGGAATAAAATCTGATCAAAAAGTCGCATGTAAATAAATGTTTTATCGCTGAAGAAATCAATCTTTTCCCACTAAAAAACAAGCCACCATACAGCTCCGTCAGCAGAGAAATAAGTTATATCTCTCAGAACATAGCGATACAAAAACAATTTTTTTTTTTTTTCTATAAAATAGTTTTTAATGTGTAAAGGCGGCAAAACTTTAAAAAAAAATGCTGGAGTTGGTTATGGGTTTTCAGGGTTTCCATGTAAATCTCTGAAATACGTGATTCAGACTGAACCTCCAGCGGAAGATTCCCTATAATGAGGCAAATGGAGACACTGGCCTGCGATTTAACGGTGTCCGTCTTTTTACGGCTATGTTCACAATTTGCATTTTTGCTGCATTTTTTTATGCAAATTAAAAGCTGCGTTTTACAGTACGAGCAAAAGCTGTAAGATTTCAGAAATCTCATGCACACGCATTGGTTTGTTTTCTTGATTAATTGGAAAGCTGCAGTGTGTCACTTCGTTCAGCTTTTTGCTGTGTTTTTTCACCCATAGAAAACAGTTATCAGGTTTTGGTGCAGAAATCTCAGGAACAACAGGCACTAAACTGTATCAGCATGAAAATGCAGGGCAAAAAAACGCAGCAAAACCAGCTTTTTTAAGCAGGAAAAAAACGCAGCAAAAACGCAACGTGTGAACCTAGCCTAAGTGTGCATAAAAGCATGGTTGGCCACAGTTTTGTGCACCTCTTTAAAGGATGCCACTTGAATAGAAGCCAGACTGAGAACAGAATAATTCTGCTGCCTCATTATAGTGATTAGATCCGTCAGGGGTTTCATCTGAATCACGTCATTCGGAGATTTAAATGGAAACCCCGATGTAAGTGCTCAACGTAGAGCACAGGATAAATATGATTCAAAATGTTATGTAAAATGTACCCAATAAAAGCTACAACTTAATCCACAAAAAAAGCAAGTCCGTCATCTGTTAACGGAAATATAGGGGGCTTCCACGTTACTGGTAGTACAAAGGCTCTGGAAAAGCAAAATGGCTCCTTTCCCCTCAAAAGAAATCCAGCAAATTCTGCGCTCCCAAATACAAATGCCTCCTCCCTTCTGAGCCCTACAGTGTGTCTAAACCACATTTAGCGTCCCCATGTTTGACATTTCTGTAGCTATGGGAGTCCGCCTATTTTACGTGCGCATGTCTCCAGAAGCATGAGCTGGGCATAGCGTACTGGGCACTATAACGTACTGGGCACTATAATAGCAGATGTGGAATTTTCACTGAGCAACATTCACTGCTGCTCGTTTCTGGAAAACATCCCTGGAGTCAAAATCATCACTACATCTGTAGATAAATTCCCAGAGGGGTGTAATTTTCAAAATGTGGTCACTTGAGGAGGAATTCTGCTCTTCTGACACTTAGGGGCTCTGTATATGGAGTCTGCAAACTATTCTACGATAATTTGTTCTCAGCCAAATAGCGCTCCTTCCCTCCCGAGTCTTGCCGTGTGACTAAGCAGTACTGTACAGCCACATATTGGGTATTTCTGCATTCAGAAGAAATTGTGGGGCAAATTGTGGTGCCATTTTTACTCATTTTCCCAGGTGAAAATGTAAAATAGGGTGCTTAAACAAAATTTTTGTGGTAAAAATGTTGGTTTATTTTTTCTTCACCTGTCCAGTGGTATAAAATTCCATGACACATATGTGGTGTCAATGTGATCACTGCGCCCCTAGATGAATTCATTGAGAGGTGTAGTTTGTAAAATTGGATCTTTTATGGGGGGTTCTACTATTCTACCACCTCAGGGACTCTCCCAGTGGGTAATGGCACCTGCAATTCTTAACAGTAAAATCTGCCCTATAATATGACGCTCCTTCCCTTCGGAGCTTTTGACTGTACCTCAAAAGTAGTTCCCGATCACATGTAGGGTATTGGCGCACACAGGAAAAAATAGACCTCAGTTTGTTGTGCAGTTTCTCCTATTAGCCCTTATAAATAGAGATGAGCGTTGTTCGACTCGAACTGTTCACCAATCTCAAATTCGAGCTGTTTTGGGCGGTGTTCGAGCCGTTCGGCGAACACGAACGATTTGAAAAAAATTTGGCTGTTCGAGGTTATGTTCGATAACTGTTCATGCACCAAAATCATAACTGGATTTTTTCTCAGTAATGCTGAAAATTAATGTTAATACGCAGTTTGAGTGTACAGCGGGGCGGGGGGAGGGGCAGGGGATGGATCTCTGCAGAAATAATGAAGATCTCCATTTTTTTTTTCTCTTTCCCGCATTTACAGTGGGGAGGTGCAATCTGTCAGCCTATCAGCAGCGCACACACGGAGCGAACTGCTTTTTTTCACACAAGCAAGGGCATGTGTCATTGGCAGTGTATGTCACATGTCCTTGCCCTATAAGACCCAGCCATTTTCCCCGTCGCCACCATTTTCTCACTGCTGCAGCTGCGTGTTAGACGGCACCGCTGTTGCTGTGTGCGCTATACCTTGTTAATTTAAAGCCAATTTTCGCACAAATCTACAGATAGCTTGGGAGTAGGGAATAGTTGTGATTGCAGTCCTTTTAAGGACTAGGTTACAGCATTTCCTACGACTTTTATCAGGCAGGTCTGTGCTCTTAAATAGATAGGTTGGGAGTAAAGACTAATTGTAATTGCAGTCCTTTTCAGGACTAAGTTACATCAGTTCCTATCAGTTTTTGACAGGCAGGTCTGTGCCAGTGCTGTGCAAGTTTTTTTCACAGCATTTGGCTAAATCTAGCAAAGCTAATCCTTTTTGGCCTATTGCAGAGTGTGTTAGTCAGTGGAGTAGCCTATCTGTGTTGCAAGCTACACCACCTGTGTATAGAATACCAATTTTTTTACTGCACCTAGTGAAGTAAAACCTTTTGGGCATAGCATCATTCTATTAGTCCATCTATACTGACCTCCATCAGTTTGCAAATTGAATATAATTTTTTTCTGCATCAAGCTCTGAAAAAATATTTGGGCTTCTAGCAGTGTGTGGGACTTGGTCTATTAGTCCATCTATACTGACCTCCATCAGGTTGCAAATTAAAAATAATTTTTTTCTGCATCTAGCTCTGAAAAAATATTTGGCCTTCTAGCAGTGTGTGGGACTTGTTCTATTAGTCCATCTATACTGACCTCCATCAGGTTGCAAATTGAATATAATTTTTTTCTGCATCTAGCTCTGAAAAAATATTTGGGCTTCTAGCAGTGTGTGGGACTTGGTCTATTAGTCCATCTATACTGACCTCAATCAGGTTGCAAATTGAATATAATTTTTTTCTGCATCTAGCTCTGAAAAAATATTTGGCCTTCTAGCAGTGTGTGGGACTTGTTCTATTAGTCCATCTAAACTGATCTCCATCAGGTTGCAAATTAAAAATATTTTTTTTCTGCATCTAGCTCTGAAAAAATATTTGGCCTTCTAGCAGTGTGTGGGACTTGTTCTATTAGTCCATCTATACTGACCTCCATCAGGTTGCAAATTAAAAATAATTTTTTGTCTGCGTCTAGCTCTGAAAAAATATTTGCCCTTCTAGCAGTGTGTGGGACTTGTTCTATTAGTCCATCTATACTGACCTCCATCAGGTTGCAAATTAAAAATAATTTTTATCTGCATCTAGCTCTGAAAAAATATTTGCCCTTCTAGCAGTGTGTGGGACTTGGTCTATTAGTCCATCTATACTGACCTCCATTAGGTTGCAAATTAAAAATAATTTTTTTCTGCATCTAGCTCTGAAAAAATATTTGGCCTTCTAGCAGTGTGTGGGACTTGTTCTATTAGTCCATCTATACTGACCTCCATCAGGTTGAAAATTAAAAATAATTTTTTGTCTGCGTCTAGCTCTGAAAAAATATTTGCCCTTCTAGCAGTGTGTGGGACTTGTTCTATTAGTCCATCTATACTGACCTCCATCAGGTTGCAAATTAAAAATAATTTTTATCTGCATCTAGCTCTGAAAAAATATTTGCCCTTCTAGCAGTGTGTGGGACTTGGTCTATTAGTCCATCTATACTGACCTCCATTAGGTTGCAAATTAAAAATAATTTTTGTCTGCATCTAGCTCTGAAAAAATATTTGCCCTTCTAGCAGTGTGTGGGACTTGTTCTATTAGTCCATCTATACTGACCTCCATCAGGTTGCAAATTAAAAATAATTGTTATCTTCATCTAGCTCTGAAAAAATATTTGCCCTTCTAGCAGTGTGTGGGACTTCGTCTATTAGTCCATCTATACTGACCTCCATCAGGTTGCAAATTGAATATAATTTTTTTCTGCATCTAGCTCTGAAAAAATATTTGGGCTTCTAGCACTGTGTGGGACTTGGTCTATTAGTCCATCTATACTGACCTCAATCAGGTTGCAAATTGAATATAATTTTTTTCTGCATCTAGCTCTGAAAAAATATTTGGGCTTCTAGCAGTGTGTGGGGCTTGTTCTATTAGTCCATCTATACTGACCTCCATCAGGTTGCAAATTGAATATAATTGTTTTCTGCATCAAGCTCTGAAAAAATATTTGGGCTTCTAGCAGTGTGTGGGACTTGGTCTATTAGTCCATCTATACTGACCTCCATCAGGTTGCAAATTAAAAATAATTTTTTTCTGCATCTAGCTCTGAAAAAATATTTGGCCTTCTAGCAGTGTGTGGGACTTGTTCTATTAGTCCATCTATACTGACCTCCATCAGGTTGCAAATTGAATATAATTTTTTTCTGCATCTAGCTCTGAAAAAATATTTGGGCTTCTAGCAGTGTGTGGGACTTGGTCTATTAGTCCATCTATACTGACCTCAATCAGGTTGCAAATTGAATATAATTTTTTTCTGCATCTAGCTCTGAAAAAATATTTGGCCTTCTAGCAGTGTGTGGGACTTGTTCTATTAGTCCATCTAAACTGATCTCCATCAGGTTGCAAATTAAAAATATTTTTTTTCTGCATCTAGCTCTGAAAAAATATTTGGCCTTCTAGCAGTGTGTGGGACTTGTTCTATTAGTCCATCTATACTGACCTCCATCAGGTTGCAAATTAAAAATAATTTTTTGTCTGCGTCTAGCTCTGAAAAAATATTTGCCCTTCTAGCAGTGTGTGGGACTTGTTCTATTAGTCCATCTATACTGACCTCCATCAGGTTGCAAATTAAAAATAATTTTTATCTGCATCTAGCTCTGAAAAAATATTTGCCCTTCTAGCAGTGTGTGGGACTTGGTCTATTAGTCCATCTATACTGACCTCCATTAGGTTGCAAATTAAAAATAATTTTTTTCTGCATCTAGCTCTGAAAAAATATTTGGCCTTCTAGCAGTGTGTGGGACTTGTTCTATTAGTCCATCTATACTGACCTCCATCAGGTTGAAAATTAAAAATAATTTTTTGTCTGCGTCTAGCTCTGAAAAAATATTTGCCCTTCTAGCAGTGTGTGGGACTTGTTCTATTAGTCCATCTATACTGACCTCCATCAGGTTGCAAATTAAAAATAATTTTTATCTGCATCTAGCTCTGAAAAAATATTTGCCCTTCTAGCAGTGTGTGGGACTTGGTCTATTAGTCCATCTATACTGACCTCCATTAGGTTGCAAATTAAAAATAATTTTTGTCTGCATCTAGCTCTGAAAAAATATTTGCCCTTCTAGCAGTGTGTGGGACTTGTTCTATTAGTCCATCTATACTGACCTCCATCAGGTTGCAAATTAAAAATAATTGTTATCTTCATCTAGCTCTGAAAAAATATTTGCCCTTCTAGCAGTGTGTGGGACTTCGTCTATTAGTCCATCTATACTGACCTCCATCAGGTTGCAAATTGAATATAATTTTTTTCTGCATCTAGCTCTGAAAAAATATTTGGGCTTCTAGCACTGTGTGGGACTTGGTCTATTAGTCCATCTATACTGACCTCAATCAGGTTGCAAATTGAATATAATTTTTTTCTGCATCTAGCTCTGAAAAAATATTTGGGCTTCTAGCAGTGTGTGGGGCTTGTTCTATTAGTCCATCTATACTGACCTCCATCAGGTTGCAAATTGAATATAATTGTTTTCTGCATCTAGCTCTGAAAAAATATTTGGGCTTCTAGCAGTGTGTGGGACTTGTTCTATTAGTCCATCTATACTAACCTCCATCAGGTTGCAAATTGAATATAATTTTTTTCTGCATTTAGCTCTGAAAAAATATTTGGCCTTCTAGCAGTGTGTGGGACTTAGTCTATTAGTCCATCTATACTGACCTCCATCAGGTTGCAAATTAAAAATAATTTTTATCTGCATCTAGCTCTGAAAAAAGATTTGTCCTTCTAGCAGTGTGTGGGACTTGGTCTATTAGTCCATCTATACTGACCTCCATCAGGTTGCAAATTGAATATAATTTTTTTCTGCATCTAGCTCTGAAAAAATATTTGGGCTTCTAGCAGTGTGTGGCACTTGGTCTATTAGTCCATCTATACTGACCTCCATCAGGTTGCAAATTGAATATAATTTTTTTCTGCATCTAGCTCTGAAAAAATATTTGGGCTTCTAGCAGTGTGTGGGACTTGTTCTATTAGTCCATCTATACTGACCTCCATCAGGTTGCAAATTGAATATTATTTTTTTCTGCATCTAGCTCTGAAAAAATATTTGGGCTTCTAGCAGTGTGTGGGACTTGTTCTATTAGTCCACCTATACTGACCTCCATCAGGTTGCAAATTGAATATAATTTTTTTCTGCATCTAGCTCTGAAATAATATTTGGGCTTCTAGCAGTGTGTGGGACATGGTCTATTAGTCCATCTATACTGACCTCCATCAGGTTGAAAATTAAAAATAATTTTTATCTGCATCTAGCTCTGAAAAAATATTTTGACTTCTAGCAGTGTGTGGGACTTGTTCTATTAATCCATCTATACTGACCTCCATCAGGTTGCAAATTAAAAATAATTTTTTGTCTGCATCTAGCTCTGAAAATATATTTGCCCTTCTAGCAGTGTGTGGGACTTGTTCTATTAGTCCATCTATACTGACCTCCATCAGGTTACAAATTAAAAATAATTTTTATCTGCATCTAGCTCTGAAAAAATATTTGCCCTTCTAGCAGTGTGTGGGACTTGTTCTATTAGTCCATCTATACTGACCTCCATCAGGTTGCAAATTGAATATAATTTTTTTCTGCATCTAGCTCTGAAAAAATATTTGGGCTTCTAGCAGTGTGTGGGACTTGTTCTATTAGTCCATCTATACTGACCTCCATCAGGTTGCAAATTGAATATAATTTTTTTCTGCATCTAGCTCTGAAAAAATATTTGGGCTTCTAGCAGTGTGTGGGACTTGGTCTATTAGTCCATCTATACTGACCTCCATCAGGTTGCAAATTGAATATAATTTTTTTCTGCATCTAGCTCTGAAAAAATATTTGGGCTTCTAGCAGTGTGTGGGACTTGTTCTATTAGTCCACCTATACTGACCTCCATCAGGTTGCAAATTGAATATAATTTTTTTCTGCATCTAGCTCTGAAAAAATATTTGGCCTTCTAGCAGTGTGTGGGACTTGTTCTATTAGTCCATCTATACTAACCTCCATCAGGTTGCAAATTAAAAATAATTTTTTTCTGCATCTAGCTCTGAAAAAATATTTGGCCTTCTAGCAGTATGTGGGACTTGTTCTATTAGTCCATCTATACTGACCTCCATCAGTTTGCAAATTGAATATAATTTTTTTCTGCATCAAGCTCTGAAAAAATATTTGGGCTTCTAGCAGTGTGTGGGACTTGGTCTATTAGTCCATCTATACTGACCTCCATCAGGTTGCAAATTAAAAATAATTTTTTTCTGCATCTAGCTCTGAAAAAATATTTGGCCTTCTAGCAGTGTGTGGGACTTGTTCTATTAGTCCATCTATACTGACCTCCATCAGGTTGAAAATTGAATATAATTTTTTTCTGCATCTAGCTCTGAAAAAATATTTGGCCTTCTAGCAGTGTGTGGGACTTGTTCTATTAGTCCATCTATACTAACCTCCATCAGGTTGCAAATTAAAAATATTTTTTTTCTGCATCTAGCTCTGAAAAAATATTTGGCCTTCTAGCAGTATGTGGGACTTGTTCTATTAGTCCATCTATACTGACCTCCATCAGGTTGCAAATTAAAAATAATTTTTTGTCTGCGACTAGCTCTGAAAAAATATTTGCCCTTCTAGCAGTGTGTGGGACTTGGTCTATTAGTCCATCTATACTGACCTCCATCAGGTTGCAAATTGAATATAATTTTTTTCTGCATCTAGCTCTGAAAAAATATTTGGGCTTCTAGCACTGTGTGGGACTTGGTCTATTAGTCCATCTATACTGACCTCCATCAGATTGCAAATTGAATATAATTTTTTTCTGCATCTAGCTCTGAAAAAATATTTGGGCTTCTAGCAGTGTGTGAGGCTTGTTCTATTAGTCCATCTATACTGACCTCCATCAGGTTGCAAATTGAATATAATTTTTTTCTGCATCTAGCTCTGAAAAAATATTTGGGCTTCTAGCAGTGTGTGGGACTTGTTCTATTAGTCCATCTATACTAACCTCCATCAGGTTGCAAATTGAATATAATTTTTTTCTGCATCTAGCTCTGAAAAAATATTTGGCCTTCTAGCAGTGTGTGGAACTTGTTCTATTAGTCCATCTATACTGACCTCCATCAGTTTGCAAATTGAATATAATTTTTTTCTGCATCAAGCTCTGAAAAAATATTTGGGCTTCTAGCAGTGTGTGGGACTTGGTCTATTAGTCCATCTATACTGACCTCCATCAGGTTGCAAATTAAAAATATTTTTTTCCTGCATCTAGCTCTGAAAAAATATTTGGGCTTCTAGCAGTGTGTGGGACTTGTTCTATTAGTCCATCTATACTGACCTCCATCAGGTTGCAAATTAAAAATAATTTTTATCTGCATCTAGCTCTGAAAAAATATTTGCCCTTCTAGCAGTGTGTGGGACTTGGTCTATTAGTCCATCTATACTGACCTCCATTAGGTTGCAAATTAAAAATAATTTTTTGTCTGCGTCTAGCTCTGAAAAAATATTTGCCCTTCTAGCAGTGTGTGGGACTTGGTCTATTAGTCCATCTATACTGACCTCCATCAGGTTGCAAATTAAAAATAATTTTTATCTGCATCTAGCTCTGAAAAAATATTTGCCCTTCTAGCAGTGTGTGGGACTTGGTCTATTAGTCCATCTATACTGACCTCCATTAGGTTGCAAATTAAAAATAATTTTTGTCTGCATCTAGCTCTGAAAAAATATTTGCCCTTCTAGCAGTGTGTGGGACTTGTTCTATTAGTCCATCTATACTGACCTCCATCAGGTTGCAAATTAAAAATAATTGTTATCTTCATCTAGCTCTGAAAAAATATTTGCCCTTCTAGCAGTGTGTGGGACTTCGTCTATTAGTCCATCTATACTGACCTCCATCAGGTTGCAAATTGAATATAATTTTTTTCTGCATCTAGCTCTGAAAAAATATTTGGGCTTCTAGCACTGTGTGGGACTTGGTCTATTAGTCCATCTATACTGACCTCAATCAGGTTGCAAATTGAATATAATTTTTTTCTGCATCTAGCTCTGAAAAAATATTTGGGCTTCTAGCAGTGTGTGGGGCTTGATCTATTAGTCCATCTATACTGACCTCCATCAGGTTGCAAATTGAATATAATTGTTTTCTGCATCTAGCTCTGAAAAAATATTTGGGCTTCTAGCAGTGTGTGGGACTTGTTCTATTAGTCCATCTATACTAACCTCCATCAGGTTGCAAATTGAATATCATTTTTTTCTGCATCTAGCTCTGAAAAAATATTTGGGCTTCTAGCAGTGTGTGGGACTTGTTCTATTAGTCCATCTATACTGACCTCCATCAGGTTGCAAATTGAATATCATTTTTTTCTGCATCTAGCTCTGAAAAAATATTTGGGCTTCTAGCAGTGTGTGGGACTTGTTCTATTAGTCCACCTATACTGACCTCCATCAGGTTGCAAATTGAATATAATTTTTTTCTGCATCTAGCTCTGAAAAAATATTTGGGCTTCTAGCAGTGTGTGGGACATGGTCTATTAGTCCATCTATAATGACCTCCATCAGGTTGAAAATTAAAAATAATTTTTATCTGCATCTAGCTCTGAAAAAATATTTTGACTTCTAGCAGTGTGTGGGACTTGTTCTATTAATCCATCTATACTGACCTCCATCAGGTTGCAAATTAAAAATAATTTTTTGTCTGCATCTAGCTCTGAACATATATTTGCCCTTCTAGCAGTGTGTGGGACTTGTTCTATTAGTCCATCTATACTGACCTCCATCAGGTTACAAATTAAAAATAATTTTTATCTGCATCTAGCTCTGAAAAAATATTTGCCCTTCTAGCAGTGTGTGGGACTTGTTCTATTAGTCCATCTATACTGACCTCCATCAGGTTGCAAATTAAAAATAATTTTTATCTTCATCTAGCTCTGAAAAAATATTTGCCCTTCTAGCAGTGTGTGGGACTTGGTCTATTAGTCCATCTATACTGACCTCCATCAGGTTGCAAATTGAATATAATTTTTTTCTGCATCTAGCTCTGAAAAAATATTTGGGCTTCTAGCAGTGTGTGGGACTTGGTCTATTAGTCCATCTATACTGACCTCCATCAGGTTGCAAATTGAATATAATTTTTTTCTGCATCTAGCTCTGAAAAAATATTTGGGCTTCTAGCAGTGTGTGGGACTTGTTCTATTAGTCCACCTATACTGACCTCCATCAGGTTGCAAATTGAATATAATTTTTTTCTGCATCTAGCTCTGAAAAAATATTTGGGCTTCTAGCAGTGTGTGGGACATGGTGTATTAGTCCATCTATACTGACCTCCATCAGGTTGAAAATTAAAAATAATTTTTATCTGCATCTAGCTCTGAAAAAATATTTGGACTTCTAGCAGTATGTGGGACTTGTTCTATTAATCCATCTATACTGACCTCCATCAGGTTGCAAATTAAAAATATTTTTTTGTCTGCATCTAGCTCTGAAAAAATATTTGCCCTTCTAGCAGTGTGTGGGACTTGTTCTATTAGTCCATCTATACTGATCTCCATCAGGTTGCAAATTAAAAATAATTTTTATCTGCATCTAGCTCTGAAAAAATATTTGCCCTTCTAGCAGTGTGTGGGACTTGGTCTATTAATCCATCTATACTGACCTCCATCAGGTTGCAAATTAAAAATAATTTTTTGTCTGCATCTAGCTCTGAAAAAATATTTGCCCTTCTAGCAGTGTGTGGGACTTGTTCTATTAGTCCATCTAAACTGACCTCCATCAGGATGCAAATTAAAAATAATTTTTAACTTCATCTAGCTCTGAAAAAATATTTGCCCTTCTAGCAGTGTGTGGGACTTGGTCTATTAGTCCATCTATACTGACCTCCATCAGGTTGCAAATTGAATATAATTTTTTTCTGCATCTAGCTCTGAAAAAATATTTGGGCTTCTAGCAGTGTATAGGACTTGATCTATTAGTCCATCTATACTGACCTCCATCAGGTTGCAAATTGAATATAATTTTTTTCTGCATCTAGCTCTGAAAAAATATTTGGGCTTCTAGCAGTGTGTCGGACTTGTTCTTTTAGTCCATCTATACTGACCTCCATCAGGTTGCAAATTGAATATAATTTTTTTCTGCATCTAGCTCTGAAAAAATATTTGGGCTTCTAGCAGTGTGTGGGACTTGTTCTATTAGTCCATCTATACTGACCTCCATCAGGTTGCAAATTAAAAATAATTTTTATCTGCATCTAGCTCTGAAAAAATATTTGGCCTTCTAGCAGTGTGTGGGACTTGTTCTATTAGTCCATCTATACTGACCTCCATCAGGTTGCAAATTGAATATAATTTTTTTCTGCATGTAGCTCTGAAAAAATATTTGGGCTTCTAGCAGTGTGTGGGACTTGTTCTATTAGTCCATCTATACTGACCTCCATCAGGTTGCAAATTAAAAATAATTTTTATCTGCATCTAGCTCTGAAAAAATATTTGCCCTTCTAGCAGTGTGTGGGACTTGTTCTATTAGTCCATCTATACTGACCTCCATCAGGTTGCAAATTAAAAATAATTTTTATCTTCATCCAGCTCTGAAAAATTATTTGCCCTTCTAGCAGTGTGTGGGACTTGGTCTATTAGTCCATCTATACTGACCTCCATCAGGTTGCAAATTGAATATAATTTTTTTCTGCATCTAGCTCTGAAAAAATATTTGGGCTTCTAGCAGTGTGTGGGACTTGTTCTATTAGTCCATCTATACTGACCTCCATCAGGTTGCAAATTGAATATAATTTTTTTCTGCATCTAGCTCTGAAAAAATATTTGGGCTTCTAGCAGTGTGTGGGACTTGTTCTATTAGTCCATCTATACTGACCTCCATCAGGTTGCAAATTAAAAATAATTTTTTGTCTGCGACTAGCTCTGAAAAAATATTTGCCCTTCTAGCAGTGTGTGGGACTTGTTCTATTAGTCCATCTAAACTGACCTCCATCAGGTTGCAAATTAAAAATAATTTTTAACTTCATCTAGCTCTGAAAAAATATTTGCCCTTCTAGCAGTGTGTGGGACTTGGTCTATTAGTCCATCTATACTGACCTCCATCAGGTTGCAAATTGAATATAATTTTTTTCTGCATCTAGCTCTGAAAAAATATTTGGGCTTCTAGCAGTGTATAGGACTTGGTCTATTAGTCCATCTATACTGACCTCCATCAGGTTGCAAATTGAATATAATTTTTTTCTGCATCTAGCTCTGAAAAAATATTTGGGCTTCTAGCAGTGTGTCGGACTTGTTCTTTTAGTCCATCTATACTGACCTCCATCAGGTTGCAAATTGAATATAATTTTTTTCTGCATCTAGCTCTGAAAAAATATTTGGGCTTCTAGCAGTGTGTGGGACTTGTTCTATTAGTCCATCTATACTGACCTCCATCAGGTTGCAAATTAAAAATAATTTTTATCTGCATCTAGCTCTGAAAAAATATTTGGCCTTCTAGCAGTGTGTGGGACTTGTTCTATTAGTCCATCTATACTGACCTCCATCAGGTTGCAAATTGAATATAATTTTTTTCTGCATCTAGCTCTGAAAAAATATTTTGGCTTCTAGCAGTGTGTGGGACTTGTTCTATTAGTCCATCTATACTGACCTCCATCAGGTTGCAAATTAAAAATAATTTTTATCTGCATCTAGCTCTGAAAAAATATTTGCCCTTCTAGCAGTGTGTGGGACTTGTTCTATTAGTCCATCTATACTGACCTCCATCAGGTTGCAAATTAAAAATAATTTTTATCTTCATCCAGCTCTGAAAAATTATTTGCCCTTCTAGCAGTGTGTGGGACTTGGTCTATTAGTCCATCTATACTGACCTCCATCAGGTTGCAAATTGAATATAATTTTTTTCTGCATCTAGCTCTGAAAAAATATTTGGGCTTCTAGCAGTGTGTGGGACTTGTTCTATTAGTCCATCTATACTGACCTCCATCAGGTTGCAAATTGAATATAATTTTTTTCTGCATCTAGCTCTGAAAAAATATTTGGGCTTCTAGCAGTGTGTGGGACTTGTTCTATTAGTCCATCTATATTGACCTCCATCAGGTTGCAAATTGAATATAATTTTTTTCTGCATCTAGCTCTGAAAAAATATTTGGGCTTCTAGCAGTGTGTGGGACTTAGTCTATTAGTCCATCTATACTGACCTCCATCAGGTTGCAAATTAAAAATATTTTTTTATCTGCATCTAGCTCTGAAAAAATATTTGCCCTTCTAGCAGTGTGTGGGACATGGTCTATTAGTCCATCTATACTGACGTCCATCAGGTTGCAAATTAAATATAATTTTTTTCTGCATCTAGCTCTGAAAAAATATTTGGGCTTCTAGCAGTGTGTGGGACTTGGTCTGTTAGTCCATCTACACTGACCTCCATCAGGTTGCAAATTGAATATAATTTTTTTCTGCATCTAGCTCTGAAAAAATATTTGCCCTTCTAGCAGTGTGTGGGACTTGTTCTATTAGTCCATCTATACTGACCTCCATCAGGTAGCAAATTAAAAATAATTTTTATCTTCATCTAGCTCTGAAAAAATATTTGCCCTTCTAGCAGTGTGTGGGACATGGTCTATTAGTCCATCTATACTGACCTCCATCAGGTTGCAAATTGAATATAATTTTTTTCTGCATCTAGTTCTGAAAAAATATTTGGGCTTCTAGCAGTGTGTGGGACTTGGTCTATTAGTCCATCTATACTGACCTCCATCAGGTTGCAAATTGAATATAATTTTTTTCTGCATCTAGCTCTGAAAAAATATTTGGGCTTCTAGCAGTGTGTGGGACTTGTTCTATTAGTCCATCTATACTGACCTCCATCAGGTTGCAAATTAAAAATAATTTTTTTCTGCATCTAGTTCTGAAAAAATATTTGCCCTTCCAGCAGTGTGTGGGACTTGGTCTATTAGTCCATCTATACTGACCTCCATCAGGTTGCAAATTGAATATAATTTTTTTCTGCATCTAGCTCTGAAAAAATATTTGGGCTTCTAGCAGTGTGTGGGACTTGGTCTATTAATCCATCTATACTGACCTCCATCAGGTTGCAAATTGAATATAATTTTTTTCTGCATCTAGCTCTGAAAAAATATTTGGGCTTCTAGCAGTGTGTGGGACTTGTTCTATTAGTCCATCTATACTGACCTCTATCAGGTTGCAAATTGAATATAATTTTTTTCTGCATCTAACCCAGACAATAGTTTTGGCCTAATACCACAGTTTGGCCACTCAGCTCTGCTCGGTTCCCATCCATTGTTTTTTTGTGCAAACAACTCCAGAGTTGTGAATTAGTTAACCACCAAAATGAGTGGAAAAAGGCCTGCTGCTGGTGGAAAGGGGAATAAGCGTGTTGGGAAGGGGAAAAAAGGTTGTGTCCGTGGGGTAGGTGTTAAAGCAACAGTAACATCTGCAGAAGAAAGACCATCTTCCAGCCAAACTAAAATGTCTACTTCTTTTAGCGGACAATGTGATAAGATCCTTTTCTTACGGCCACGCCAATCACTACAAATTCCAGATGAGGCACAAAAACAGCAGGTGCTTCAACGAATATCAAGTGCTCCTTTAAGTGGGCTCTCCTCCACATCAACTTCAACATCACAAATACTCCAGTCCTCAGAGGTGTCACCCCAATCGCACTTGCTTCCTCACAGCTCCCAAATCTCCAGCTGCCCGTCTGAGTATGAGGTAGAACAGATGGTTGAGTCTGCAGAGCTGTTTACTCATACTATAGCCTGGGAATCAGAGGTCGGCTCCAGCGCTTCTGTGAATCCAGACAAGGAAATGATCTGCACTGATGCCCAGAATCTTTATGAGTCGGATCCAGGACCAGACGCAGAAGGTTCTGAACATAATGTAGACCCTCATTCCCAAACTGCAACTCCTGTTGGTGGAGACAGTAAGGAAGATGATGATGAGACTCAAATACCTGATTGGAGGGACAACTTTAGTTTTTTGTCAGGGCAGGAACAAGTTGGCTCTGAGGACGACGGGTGTGATAACACACAGGGTGATGATGATGAGGTTGGAGATCCCACTTACTGTCAACCCACGAGGTCAGGTTGCGCCTTCCTGGACAGAGACGTAGTACTGGAAGCACGTCAACAACTGCATCCTCAAACACAACTCTGCCTCTGACCACAAGTCGTGGTGGCTCTTCAGGTCTCTTGGGTGCTAAGCCTTGCATAGCCTGGGCATTTTTTCAGATCGATAAAGATGACCCAACTCGTTTTATCTGTAACATTTGTCAACAAAAGCTAAGTAGAGGCCAAAAAATACAGTTTGAGTACTTCATGCATGAACCGGCACATGGACATGAAGCATAAGTTGCAGTGGGAAGCTCACTGTGCTACAATGCGGCGTAGCCGGCCGGGCCAACCACCATCTGCCCCATCTTGTGCATCTGCGGCCTCTTCATCCTCTGTGACTGGGGGGACAGCAGTCACACCTGTTTTGGGACGCAGACCTGCCACCTCTTCACCTGCAACAGCCAGCGTGATTGGCAGGTCATCATTTTCTTTGGAGGTGGTAACACCAGCTGGTGTTGAGCGCTGTCCGACACCGATAGCACCACCTTTGGATCAAGGCAACCTAACATGTCCGCCTGTATCTTCCTCACAGACCGGCACCCTTATCAACCCCGTCTAAGCACAACAGCCAGCCCTCGGTCCCTCAGATGTGGACAAGTGAAAGACCATTTCCTCCTAGCCATGAGAAAGCTAAGAGGTTGAATTTCACCATCTGCAAGCTCTTGGCTACAGAAATGCTGCCTTTCCGCCTGGTGGACATAGAGGATTTTCGAGACCTTATGTCCATCGCAGTGCCCCAGTACCAGATGCCCAGTCGGCACTACTTCTCAAAGAAAGGTGTGCCTGCGCTCCACCAGCATGTCGCACACAACATCACCGCTTCTTTGAGAAACTCTGTGTGTGACAGGGTGTATTTCACCACAGACACTTGGACGAGTAGGCATGGACAGGGGCGTTACATGTCGCTGACTGGGCACTGGGTAACTATGGTGACAGCAGGACAAGGGGCTGCTGTCCAAGTCTTGCCGTCCCCACGAGTTGTGCGTCAATCCTCTTTATCTCAAAGTTCCTCCACTGCTTCTGCCTTCTCAACCTCCTCTCGGTCCTCCACCTGGGTGCTGCCCTTCGCCGGGGCAATGTCACACACGTGCCTTGTATGGCTCACGTGTTGAACCTGGTTGTCCAGCAATTTTTAGCCCACTATCCCGGACTAGATGGCCTTCTGCAGAGGGCACGGTCGCTGTGTGCTCACTTCCGCCGTTCGCATCCCGCAGCTCAGCGACTTACATCTCTACAGAAGTCGTTGGGCCTGCCACTTCACCGGCTAAAATACGATGTGCCTACCCGGTGGAATTCAACTCTGCACATGTTGCAGCGACTGTGGCAGCACCGACAAGCCCTGGTGCAATACGTTCTGACGTATAGCCTGGGCCAACGAGATCCAGAGGTTGGGCAAATCACGCTGGAGGAGTGGTCTCAGATCAGGGACCTATGCACCCTTCTGCACAGTTTTGAAATGGCGACGAAGATGTTTAGTGCTGACGATGCCATTATCAGCATGACTATTCCGGTGATTTACATGCTGGAGCGGTTAGAACTCTCCTGTTAGGTTTTTTCTAGTTTTCTGGTCACATGACCATTTTTGCCTATTTAATCCGGCTCCGCCCTTCTGGCCTTGCTGGTCTCCATTGTATTTTCTACTCTTGAGCTAGCTTGGTACTCTGTTACCTTTCTCTGTTAGTTTTGCTAGGTCTTCTGACCTCTATGTTCTATGTTGTGTGTTTGTCTTTTACTGGTACAATTTCGGCTAGGAGGTGTCCAACTTTATCCCAGTCCCTAGTTCTTGTAGGGATCCCTCCCTTGCATCTATAGTACTTCGTACAGACTAGCCGAGGACTTTAGCGGGTCTGAGAGCAGGATCAGCTTCCCCGTTACATCATAGGGATCCAGTTTAGTTCTATTGTAGAGACAGATCTCCTGTCTTTCCTTAGTGCTTGTAGCAGATCATAACAGGAGCACATGTTAAACAGAATTCAGAGTCAGGTGGTGGCACAAGAGGAGGTGGAGGAAGTAGAGGAGGAGGAGTTGTATGCGGAAGGGCTAACATCTGCAAGGTTCAGACGGTCGGCAGCACCAAGGCGGCAGGCATGTGAGGGTGGGGGAGATGGTTTTACCAGGGCGCATGGTAGCAGCCAAACTAGTGAGGAAGGTGCAGGAGCCCAGGAAGAAGTGGAGGACGAACTGATGGAAGACTCATCAGATGAGGGAGACCTTGATCACATTTCTGTTGTGCGAGGTTGGGGGAAGAGGACAGAGGAAGGAAGCATGATTTTTACCTCGCCACCAACACAACAGGGACTTGGTGCTCCTGGATGCGCAAGACACATGAGTGCCTTCTTGCTGCACTACCTGCAACATGACCCTCGAATTGTGAGAATTAGAAATAATCCTGACTACTGGGTTGCCACACTGTTAGATCCCCGGTACAAAAGTAAATTTGCAGAAATTATTCCTGCCATAGAAAGGGATGCACGCATGCAGGAGTATCAGCAGAGACTGTTGCAGAATCTTACTTGAGCTTTTCCACAAAACACCAGTGGTGCACGTAGTGAATCTCACAGTTCCAACTTGCCAACCGTGGGACCGTCGAGTGTTCAGCACTCAAACCGTAACAGAAACACAGTATCTGCTGGTAACATCAATTTTGCGGAATCATTTCACCACTTTTTTAGCCCATCCTTTGCAAGGCCACAGGAGACAAGAAGACTGACACATAGTCAACGCCTAGAGACGATGGTACAGGAGTATCTCCAAGTAAACATTGAAGCCATGACTGTGTCACTGGACCCTTGCTCTTTTTGGGCTTCCAATCTGGATAAATGGCCGGAGCTCGCCACTTACGCCTTGGAGATCTTGTCATGCCCCGCAGCCAGCGTTCTGTCTGAACGTGTGTTCAGCGCTGCTGGTGGTGTGCTGACAGATAAGCGCACGTGACTCTCCACTGATAATGTAGACAGACTCACGTTCATAAAAATGAACAAATCATGGATCCGAAACGACTTTTCTACCCCTGTGTCATCCTGGGGAGAGTAAAAGCTTGATGATTGGTTAAAATCACCTCACCAACCATTTTAAGCTTTCAAATTACTAATCATGTTTATCTGTATCTTGGCTGGAAAATAATTTGGGCTTTGTAGCAGTGTGCAGTACTGATTCTATTAGGCCATCTATACTAAGCTCCACCAGATTTAAAATTAATAATAATTTTTAGCTGCATCTAGCCTGGAAAATAATTTTGGGGCTCCGAGATGCGCAAGACACATAAGTGCCTTCTTGCTGCACTACCTGCAACATGACCCTCAGATTCTCAGAATTCGAAGTAATCCTGACTACTGGGTTGCCACACTCTTAGATTCCCCACACTCTTCGATCAACCTTTTTATTTTAATAAAGACCAAAAAAATGGTCATTTTTGAAATGATAAGCATTAGCAGGTTATTAGAAACTGAAATCAAACAGTTTTCAACTCAAAACTTTATTCTAGGTTATGTTACATTTGCACTTAGGACCCCTTGTTCGAAAGGAGCTTCTGAACTCTCTCATCCATTGAATTTGTCAGGTTTTGAATGGTTTCTGCTTCAATTGTTTTGCATGAGGACAGAATACCCTCCCAGAGCTGTTGCTTAGATGTGAACTGCCTCCCGCCATCATAGACACTCCTTTTGATGATGCTCCAGAGGTTCTGAATGGGGTAGAGGTCAGGGGAGCATGGGGGTCACACCATAATTTTGTCCCCTTTTATGCCCATATCAGTCAGAGATGCAGATGTGTTATGTGCAGCATGAGACGGTGCATTATCATGCATGAAAATGATGTTGCTGTGGAATACACGGTTCTTCTTCTTGAACCATGGCAGGAAGTGCTGTTTGAGAAACTCCACATACATTATGGAGTTCATCTTTACCCCTTCAGGGATCCTAAAGGGGCCGACAATCTCTCTCCCCATGATTCCAGCCCAAAACATGACTCCACCTCCTCCTTGTTGGCGCTGTAGCCGTGTTTGCGTGGGGTGTCCATCAACCAGCCATCCTCCACTCCATCCATCTGGACCATCGAGCGTTGCATGGCACTCATCCGTGAACAAAACAGTTTTGAAGTCAGTCTTCATGTATTGTTTGGCCCACTGGAGCCATTTCTGCTTGTGTGCAGTGGATAGAGGAGGTCGACAGGATGGCGTACGCACAGCTGCAAACCTCTGAAGGACCGTGCATCTTGTTGTTCGGGGGACGTTGGAGGCACCAGCAGCTTCAAAAACTTGTCTGCTGCTATGACAAGGCTTTTTTGCCTCTGCTCTTTTAACCTGACATAATTGCCTGTAGGAAAGAGTTCTCAATTTGCCCTTATCAGCACGCACACGTGTGTAATGTGAATCAGCTACATACTTCTTGATTGCCAAGACACTTCATCCTGATCATCGCACAATGTTGATTGTAGTCATGCCTTGACCTAAACACTCCACAATTTGTTGCTTCTCAGCAGCCGACACATCCTTTTTCTTTCCCATTTTGGCTGAAAATGTAGGCTGCTTAATAATGTGGGACAGCCTTCTTAAGTAGTCTTGCCGTTCATTGGACACACCTGCCAAACTAATTAGCACAGGTGTCTGCAATTGCTTACAGTGATATAAAGAGCCCTGACACACATCACCATCAATGAGTTTAACTGACAAACAAACAAATTCTCCCCTTATCACTCCTAAACACTTTTTGCATAATAATTTGGAACACAGTGTACATGTGCTTTTCCACAAAACACCAGTGGTTCACGTAGTGAATCTTACAGTTCTAACTTGCCAACCGTGGTCTGTATGGAGTTGTTCAATAAAGGGCCCAAAATTAAGATAACATAGATGGGAGAGGTCTCTATGAATAGGAATTCCTAAGAATTTGATACCCTGTGAGGGCCAGGCAAAGGGAAAGTTGGACTGGATGGAATCCTGTATGGATTTGGTGAGGGAGACATCGAGGGCCTCAGACTTCGCTGTATTGATTTTAAAATTTGACCATGTAACAAAGTGATCTATTTCAGTCATAACAGCAGGGATGGATATATGTGATTGAGTGATATATACTAGGACATCATCAGCAAATAGAGAGCACTTGTACTGGGTGCCTCCCACCTCAATCCACCTAATATTGGGGTTATGGCGAATTGATGAGAGCAGGTGCTCCGTCACTAGGATGTATAAGAGAGGTGACAGAGGACATCCCTGCCTTGTCCCATTGGTGATTATGAAAGGTGATGAAAATGTTCTAACACGCCCCCTGGGCCTTGGGACATCCGGAGCCGGACCCTTTTTGGTGGATGCTGGTGGTTGTAGTCTCCGTGGCGGTGACCCCGTTCCGTGGCTCAGGGCGGTCAAACCAGTGGCGGAACTATTTATGTGGTTTTGATGTTTAAATGTCCAACTATGCCACCCGTGGATTGCTGTCAGAGTGAACCGCCGCTGCAGGGCAGACCGCTGAGGCTGGTGTTGTGGGTGCAGCAGTGCGTAGCATAACTCCTCACGGGAGGAGTATAGCCTCAGGGCAGTGTATGCGGAGGATGGGGGTGATGGTGCAGGGCAGCAGCAGTAACGACACGGAGTCAGTGATGCAGTCCAGGGCCTTTACTCACAGTTCTTATTATCCAGACCACTTCTGCAGGTAACAGCTGCCCACGCCGTACTGTGCTCACCAGGTGAGGGGCTCAGACAACTCCCAGATAACTTTGGAGCGCTTCACAGGACCCCCTTTGTGTGTCCTTTGTCTGGCCTATCTTACCAACACTTCTGTCCGGCTGCCTCGGGCCTCCTCTTGGTAAACTTGGCGCCAGTTTCCCTGACCCTATGTGCTGCCCTCCTAGCGGGTGTAGCGAGGGGCTGCGCCACATAAAATGTCACAGCCTCCGGTTTCTAGCTGAGGCTCGTTTCCCGCCTCCACTAGTTTCGGGGACCGGTCTCCCCCTTTGGCCTGACCCCTCCACGCAGGTGGATTCGGGCGTGCGGTGGCGACTCGCCCGTCCACACCCCTGGGATCCCTTCGTTCCTCGTTCCTGGAGCCTTCTCCTCTCCTCTTCCTTCCTTCTCCCTCTTCCAGGCCTGGGCCTCTGTTACTAGGCCCGCCTCCGGAGCAGAGCTCATGCAGAGCCCCTGCTCCCTGTCACTTCTGCTCAGACTTCTCTGCACTGAACTAAGATGGTGCCCACCTTTTATACTCCCTTCTCAATGCACCCAGGAACTGCTTCCTCCCTGCTACTGCACTACAGGGTTCCCCTTCCTCAGTGTTCCCTCCCCCCACTCCAGCCAGGGAAAAGGACTGTCGTGCCCATCTCAGGGGCATATTGGTCGCCCTGCCCCACGGCAATGTGGTGTAATGCATGCAGGTATCGGGTCCTGATCCACACTCCATCCTTAACTGAGAGTGAGATATCACACCTCTGGGTGAGGTGCAATACCTCTGTAGCAACCGAGCCCTCAGGGTGCTACAGTTCCATTTATCTTCAGCCTAGGTGACGTATTGCGATACAGGGCCGTGATTTTGGCTATAAAAGGGTCCCCTAGACCCCTACCCCAAGATTTTTAAGAGAATAATATATGGCGTACCAGTAGACTCTGTGGAATGCTTCTCAGCATCCAACAAGAGTATCTAATTACAATTTTTTAACTGCATTTAGCCCAGGAAATACTTTGTGCCTAGTAGCAGTGTCTGCTAGTCAGCAGATTATCCCGGCTGTTAAGCAAGCTACACCACCTGTAGTTTGGACACTTAATTTTTTCAAAGGAAATGCTTCGGGACCACGGGATACTCAGTGAAGAGCATCAGGAGGCACCCCAAAGCATAGGGGCTGGGACTGGCGGTAGGACGCCTTGCGGTGAACAGCCGAGCTCGATCCTTATAAAAGCTTTTTAACTGCAGCAGCTTTAGTGGACGCTACTGGAGCTGGAATTACGCGGCTGCTGGCATGAGACTTGCCCTTCAATAGATCCTTGTAAAAGGATTTAAAGTGTATTCATTCAAATTAGAGAGACAATTTAAATTAAAAAGCTTAGAGCTGCCTCCACCACAGGGGGGCTCGCTCGACCCACCAGCGGACAGGCACCAGTATTGGGAGAGGGGGGCTGGCCGTCAGGGTCCACCGCGGCTCTGGCACGGAGGTGGCACGGGCAGGAACGGACTGGCCGTGTCAGCTTCTCACTTTTTGGATTTTAGAAGGGCATGACATGCCTATATCTGTGTCTCCCCCTCCTTTTACTCCTCCATCTCTTTTCTTTTCGCATGACTATATGTACTTGTCACTTTTCCATGTGTTAGTTATGTCTTCTGAGCAGTTTGTCAGCTTTTGGACACCTTTGAAGGTGTTTTCTATGTGTTTCTATGTGTTTTTGTTTGCCTGCCATTGGTTTTAACGGTGTTCAAAGGTGTTCGACGAACAGTTCGACGAACAGTTCGGCGAACACAAGGGTGTTCGACGAACCGAACCGAACTCGAACACTACGGGGGTGGCTCAACACTACTTATAAATCTTAAAAACCTGGGGCTAAATCAACACTATAGTGGTAAATATGTAATTATTCTTTGTTCACTGCCCAATAGTATAAAATTCTGTGAGGCACATGTGGTGTCAACATGCTCACTGCAACCCCTAGATGAATTTATTGGGGGGTGTAGTTTGTAAAATGTAAAAAGTAAGGAAAGAGGGATAATGGATAAGTCAGCTCACCATAGCACGTTCAAGCCATATAGCCAGGAATTCCTCAGAAAACTTCGCCCAGAGACTTTCTAGTCTGGAATGTTGTTAGACAATTTGAACGAAACAGAAGAAAAAATATGTAGAAATACAAATCTTTATTAATCCATCATGGAATGATAAAAAAAAACATGCAGATATGTCTACGACATCCCAGAAACACAGACCGACAGGTTTCGGCAGAACGCCTTAATCATGGTCAAATGGAGGATTTTTCTGCTGTTTCATTCAAATAGTTTGTAAAATGGGGTCACTTATAGAGCGTTCTGCTGTTCTGTCACCTCAGGGGCTCTGCAAATGGGACATATTAAAAATTGAAAATTAAAAACTTAGAGCCAAAGCAACAATTTAGTGGAAAAACTGGTAATTTTCCATTTACTCGGCCTAATGTTATACAATTCTGTGAATCACTTGAGGGTTGAAAATGCTCACTACACCCATAGATGAATTCCTCAAGAGGTGTAGTTTCCAAAAAATAGGGTCACTGTTGTTCTGGCATGTCAGGGACTCTTCAAATGTGACATGACGTCCACAATCTATTCCAGCGAAAATTGAGCTCCAGAGTTCAATTGGCGCTCCTTTCGTTCTGAGCCCTCCCGTGTGCCTAAACAGTAGTTTTCCTGTACATATTGAGCATTGGCGAACTCAGGAGAAATTGCACAACAAATTGTACAGTCCATTTTCTCTTGTTACCCTTTTGAAAATGAAAAAATTGAGGCAAACATTATTTTTGTGGGAAAAATTAAAATGTTCATTTTTTCCTTCCACGTTGCTTTAGTTCCTGTGAGGCACCTAAAGGGTTAATAAACTACTTGAATGTGGTTTTGAGCACTTTGAGGGGTGCAGTTTTATAATAGTGTCAATTTTGGGTATTTTTTGTCACATAGACCCCTCAAAATCACTTTAAATGTGCCGTGGTCCCTAAAAAAAAGGTTTTGTAAATTTTGTTTAAAAAATTGCTGATAAACTTTTAACCCTTCTAATTTCGAAAAAAAAAAAAAAAGTTTAAAAAATTATACTGATGTAAAGTAGACATGTGGTAAATGTTAGATCCTCCAAAGATATGGAGTATTAACCCCAAAAATCGAGCAAAAAATGAGGACCGTCCATTGTGGGAATATAAATATAAAATGTTAATTTTTATTCCAGAAAGATAAAAATGCGCCATAATATATATCACTACCATAAGTATGGTTTATCCATACATATAAAGGTCAGTACAATCCAAAACAGGTCCCTGATTTGAAAGAAACACTGATGGCGCTGCTGACATGCACCAGGACACTTTAATCTACAGTATGCGTAAGCTCTTATTAGTCTGAAATATGTGGGGATTTTCCACTACAGTAATCAGCCAGCAAGTTTGGACTTTTGTGACCCTATTGAACACTGGGATAAAATTACTATGTGAACATTACTTTTCACTTCTAATCGTAAGGGAAACTGAAGGCACTACCGATGTGCTGGTGGAATCTCTGAAAAGCACACTTAATCTAGACACAATGCACAAGAAGAAGAAGTGTGCATGAATTGATCAGGATCAACACTACTATATTACAAATAGGTGTGGCTTCTTCAGGGGAAAGAGTAGATGACATCTACCATTTTCCCCTGAAGAAGCCACACCTATTGGTGGCGATACGCGTAGGGTGGTCCCCCTCCTCCAGCTGACTATGTACAGGTTTTGTAGGATGTAGTGTGTTTGTGCTTATGGGTGACATCTTATATCCTTACTGCAGCCTTGGTATCTCATGCAAGTAGGCTGAGTTATCCAGGTAGCCACTATATGCCTATTGACATTCACACCTATACCTTTACTGTTGTTCAGGTACTATTTATGCAGAGGGACTTTTTAGCTCCTAGATATACTGTGGACTAGTTTTGACCATGTGCATGCACCTTATCTGATGCATAGAGGGTTTCTTGATGTAATACTGTGTGACCCTGCCACATTCCACCTTAAACACTTCATAGGTTGGTATTTAAACCATATCAAGTTATTTTCTGTCTATTGGAGGAGGACTGCTGATCTCTATCCAGATCAACTTCATGACGTATTAGGCCAGTGCGGTCTTTTTTAATCCTGCCCATACTATGGTCTCTTTATACACCCATGGTTTCGGTGTCATGTGATTTCATGTGGTAAATGTTATGTATGGTCTATTTTGTGTGCGAAAACTATCTGGTTTAAGGGCATAAAAATTCAAAGTTTGAAAATTGTGACAGTTTCACTTTTTTATGTCAAATTTTTGATATTTTCATAAACGCAAATCATATCTCAGAATCACTGGGATATGTAGAAGCGTTCCAGAGTTATTACCACATGAAGTGACACTGGTCAGAATTGTAGCATTTGGCCTGATCAGGAAGGTGAAAACCGGCTCGGGGGTAAAGGGGTTAAGGAAATTAAAAACTCCTCAAAACAGGAGCATTTCCTGAAATGGTTTCCTGTAGAAAAAATGTTTTTTGACTGCTTCAAAAAACTCCATGCGCACAAACCATAAAGAGCAAGATTTGTTGATTTCATTAAACCCTAGAACGCATACCTGGGGCCTCGCAGGCCCGCCCGGTTAATTGTTTTCTATTTTCTGCAAGATTACTTTAGTTAGAATTTTGAAAGTTTAGGTATTCCTCAGGTATATAGTTGTTTGTCATTTTTAGTTGTTCATTTATTTTTATGTTACAGGCATTTTCGGTATAACAACTCTTTTTTGAAAATACCCATTTTTATGGTCATGCGTTCTAGGGTTAAACTAACCCCTGTACGTTGAACTCTTTCACTGCCAGGGTTTGTTTTATATTTTGCGCCTCTGGTAGCCAAAACAATTTTCACATTTTTTGACATGTACAAATAAAATCTACATTACAAAATTAAAAATTCGTATTAAACTCCGTTAACAATATATTTTCTAAAAAATAAAAACTTGGTACATAGTGAAAATAGCACTTTATACACACACACTTTCTTGCAATTTTGTGTCAAAATTAAAGATTTTTTGTAAAAAATTCATTTAAACTGTTAGTGGCTAAAAGTATTACCCAAACAGAAAATTATACCACACCTGCTTAGAATAAAACTGAAATATGTGCAGAACTTGGCTTATGTTTCTATTGTATATGACTCGCCCCCTGGGCCGCACGGGGAACCCGGAACCGGGCCTTTTTGTAGGATGCTGGGGGGGTTGTAGTCTCCATGTGGCGGTGACCCGGTCCGTGGCTCAGGGTGGTCAAACCAGTGGCAATCTATTTGTATTGTAATTGTCCGACTACGCCACCCGTGGATTGCGGTCAGTGGGGACCGCCGCTGCGCTGCAGACCGCTGAGGCTGATGTTGTATGCGCAGCCAAGAATGGGGTAACTCCCCACGGGAGGAGTATTGCCTCAGGGCAGCTGGTGTGGATGATGGGAGTGATGGTGTGAGCGTCCCAATACTAATGGTGCTGGTGCGGCAATGAAACACAGAGACTTGTAATTGCAGTTTCCAATGCTTTACTCACAGTTGTTATTCGTGTTAATGCTGCAGGCGATGACTGCCCAAGCCGTGCTGCGTCCACCAGGTGAGGGACTCGGTCAACTCCCAGGCAATTCCAGAGTGTGGCACAGGGCTCCCTTCTCTTCCCTTCTCTGACCGTCCCCACCAGTGACCCACCTTTGTCCAGCTTCCTTGGGCCTTCTGTTGGCGAAACCTCTCTCTGGTTTCCCTGACCCTATGTGGTATGCTTTCCTGGTGGATGTAGTGAGGGGTCGCACCAAGATGTGGTCACAACCTCCGGTTTTGGCTGAGCATTAGTCGCCTCCACCAATTTGGGTTCCGGTACCCTGCTCTGCCAACCCTTCACCCGTTATCTCGTGGGTTCTTAGGGTTCCTTCTTCACTCGTGTCTCTGGGCCTTTCTTTGTGTTCCTGTTCCTTGCTTCCTTCCTCACTTTCCTTTCTGTTCCTTCTCCTTTCTCTCTCTCTCAGGCTCCAGCCTCCTGACAAGGCCTGCCTGCGGAGCAGAGCCCTTGCAGGGGCTCTGCTTCCTGTCTTCTCCTCTGACTCTCAACTGAACTGAACCCTGTTCTAAGATGGTGCCCACCTTTTATACCTCCCTCTATGTGTGAGCCCAGGTGACTAGCAACCAATGGGCTCCTACCTATGCCCAGAGACCCACCCCTATCTGCTCCTACACCACTGGGTGTACTTTCCCCTCCCCACTCCAGCCAGGGACAGATGCTGTCGTGCCTGCACTTCTGTCTAGTGGGAGCACCGTTGAGCTGTCCCTCGGAAATGGGGTGTGTGTGGTGCATGCAGCCTACCGAGTCCTGGTCCACACTCCATCCTTACCCGGGAGTGGAATATCACACCTCTGGTTTGAGGTGCAATACCCCTGTAGCAGCCGAGCCCTCGGGGTGCTACATATATATCTTGTATCAAATCATCAGAACTGGAAAGAATAAAAATTGGTTTTACACTGGTAAATTCAAATCTAGCATGTGTCACTTTATGTAACTATCTTTAGAAAGCCTTTTCATATATTTCTGTAATTCTAGATTTTTATTTTTATTTTGACACATTGTACTTTAAGCAGAGTCAAATTTAGGTTTTCCTGCATGCGGACCAAAAATTTAGTTTGGCGCAACCTCCTATATACAGCAAGGGTTTCTCTCAAGTTGTCTCTTGAACAATCAGAACCATGTAATCTCCTTAAGGCAAAAACATGTTTTTTTATGCAGCAGTTTTCCTGCCAAGAGACATGTTTGCTATGCAGAATTGTCTGCTGGCGCAGCAAATACTTAACATGTGCACATACCTTTAGTAAAACTATGAAGCTCAGCATAAGTTCTGCTGTACCACATTCAGGTATCAGTGGGTTGTTCTGAGTCTACATTGCTATCACAGTATTTGCATATAGAGACATCTGTATACATGAACAAGCACACAGCTGTGGGCAGTGAGCATGGTGCTGGGTGCCTGGGATTGTGATTCTACAGGATTGATAAAAGCAAGATTTAAAACAGTAGCTTGGTCAGTAGCTGAAAGGGACGAAGGGGAGCAGCTAACTGCTATATAAAAATCAATGGACTTGTGAGAGCTGACTGGGATGTTAAGAGTTAACTCCTGGAATGTAACTACTGCCCACTCTCAGCTAAGGTCTGGGCAGGCATTAGTGGTCAAGCTCCATGGACACAAGCTGTATACTGTGAAAGATCCCATAGCAGGATGTCAGTAGAAAGAAAAAGCAAGCCACTTGCAATCTTGCTTACTGTCATGCTGTCTTAACTAATTAAAGCAATTGAATAACTTGAGAACACCCCTTTAAGCGGTTACAGTAGTTGTCTTGTGACCGCTCATATGCTATTTGTCTACTTAGTCATGTGCCAATTAGCTTCTCTTCCTCATTCTCTGAATGCTCAATGAAAAACTGCAGCCCCTGCTTCATTAAGAGATGCAGTAAGAGAAAATAATTGGCAAGTGACCGTAAGTATGGAAAACACATATGAATGATCACATGATGACTGTTGAAAATCAGCAAGCAGAGCTGAATCCTGACAGTGAGTATATTACACACTGTTAATGGTACAGTGCTTGCCAAAAAACTTGCTCTGGTCCAAAAAAAACTTTTAACCTGTATGTAGTGGCCTATATGTTGAAAATACGTCACAAACATCATAAGAACAGAGGCTTTTCCAAGATTTTTTGTTTATTTCATAAGCTTCAAAACATAAAGTAAAAATGTCCTTTATAGCCATCCTCTGCAGGTCAATCACTAGCTTTCAATTTTTGTAGACAGGCTGCAATGTTGACTTCTTGACTCTCGGTTCACATGAGCTCTGTACTTAATCACTAGGCTCAGCCTTTATGGACTGAATACCTCGGCATCAGGTTAGAATAGCAGGATTTGCGTGTACTCTGTCTAGGTTGAGGTGCTGATGCAATAGGCAGCTGGTGCCCAGTAACTATAGATAATTACTTCATCGCACACTCCAATGAATGCAGAGTTCATTTATTATAAGCAGAATAAGACAGTCAAATCGAGTTTCGGGGCGACAGTAGACGTTTCGGCCTCTCATACGGCCTTAATCATTACGTCGCTACTGTAAGGGAGAAAATATACAAGATGTCAAGGAAGGTAACAAAGTTCATTATATACAATAGTAGTAATCCAGGGTGAACATAGGGAAAGCATGACTGCAGGAGGAGTAGGGAAAGGGATCTAAAGGGCAAAGGAATAGAGGAAGAGGGGCAGGGGGAGAGGAAAGGAGGGGAAGGGGTCACAGAACAGCGCAAAAAATATATACATATTTCATGTCTAGTTATTTACATAGATATCAGAATACACAAAAGCAGAATGATACCAGGGATTGTCTTGCTTGTTATGCAGTTCGAGGGCATGCTAGAGCTTAATGTATGGATCAAGGAAAAGAAGTTCCAGGTGTACGGCTGTAATATTAAGGCAGTGTGATTAGGTATGCTGTGCATGTTGTAACAGGGTACACTGGTATAACCAGGAGTTTTATATACAGGGTGATTACCTTCAATAGGTCACAGAAATCTATAAAATATAGTGCAGTTGGTTATGGTTACATATTAAGCTAAGTTTTTAGCATTGGGACGCTGTACTGATAGGACTATACCTTGCATTGGATGCCTGACTTGCTCCTGCGTCAGGTATGGTATCCTTGTGGCGTTCCCTGGTGTAGTGGGCCAAGCGGTGGTGGTATAGGGGGATAACGCGGCGCTCTCGAGCCTTGCTGTAGCCGTCAGTGGTGGCAGTGTGCAGGGGCTGTGTTTTAAATGTACTGTCGGCAGCGCTGACTGGGGATGCAGCCTGCACAGAGGGGTTGCCAGGGAGACTGCAGAAGGCGAATGTGCAGGGGAACAGGACTGTGTCCTTGTGCAAGGTGCATATACAATGTAACTGGCCATAGAAAGTAGGCAAACTTAATGGAAAAGCACTATAGGGGAAAAGGGGGTGGGAGTATGGAACTGTTAGGTGGAATAAAAGTAATAAAAGAGCATAACATGATTAGTAATTTAAATAAATGCAAAGGTGCAGGCACTCACCAGGAGGGTAGACAGAAGTCAGTGTGTCTGCTGTTATGATCTGCAACATGAACTAAGGAAAGATGGGGGAAAGCTGTCCCTACAGTAAGACTAAGCTGAATCCCTACGATGTAGCCGGCTGCCTGTTCCTAGCGAACAGACCCGCCTTAGTCCTCGGCTAATCTGAACGAAGACCTATAGCATAAAGGAAGGGGTCTCTAAAAGAACTAAGGACTGGGAGAAATAGTTGCAGAACACAAAAAGATAAACTGACAAAAAGGTACTAGAGGTCCCAGAAGGACCAAGCGAACAGACAGAAATCCACAGAAGCACCTGGCTAGAGAAACAGTCAAACACTGAAGTCCAGCACAGCGAAAAGGCCGGAGCTGGAATATAAAGGCAGATGGTCACGTGACCGCAAAACACAAGATGGAAAAAACAAACAGAAGGGTTCTAACAGTACCCCCTCTTTTATGAGGATCCTCTGGATCCTCCAGGCCCAGGCTTATCTGGTAACCTCTTGTGGAAAGCTTTAACAAGCCTAGGAGCAGAGACATCATCCGTCCTTACCCAGGAGTTGTCTTCGGGACTGAAACCCTTCCAGGAGACTAGATACTGTAATCTCCCTCTATGCCATCTAGAATTCAAGATACAAGAAATTTCATATTCGCCGTCTTCCTCCACAGGAGGAACTGTGACAGTGGTGTCCCTATCAGATACATCAGCCTTTTTCAACAAAGAAACATGAAACACAGGATTAATCTTCCAGGAAGTAGGGACATCCAACTTAACAGCAGACGGGTTAACAACATAATGCACTTTAAATGGACCCACAAACATAGGACCCAGTTTTTTAGAGGGAATCCTCAACCGCAGGTTCTTCGAGGACAACCAAACCATGTCACCCACAGTAAACAAAACCTCCTTACGTTTCCTGTCAAAATACTTCTTGGACTTCTTGTTAGCCTCTTGAAGGTTGCAACGTACATTAGTCCAAACTCTCTCCAAATCACCGGAAAAATTCTCCTCCTCTGGCACAGCTGACCCCAATTTGGAGAACGAACCAAAAGACGGATGTCTCCCAGTACAACAAAAAAAAGGAGAACACCCAGCAGAGGAGGATGCATGATTGTTAAGAGCAAATTCTGCGAGAGGCAGAAACTCAGACCACACCTCTTGATTGTCCACCACAAAACAACGCAAAAACTGTTCAACATCCTGGCTCTTTCTTTCAGTCTGTCCATTAGACTCAGGATGATAACCAGACAAAAATGACAAATGGACTCCCAACCTGTCACAAAAAGCACGCCAAAAGCGAGCCACAAACTGAGGTCCTCTATCAAAAACAATATCCGTGGGAACGCCATGGAGCTTGACAATCTCCTTAACAAATGCCTTAGCGAGTGTCTTGGCGCAGGGCAACTTAATGAATGGAACCAAATGACACATCTTACTAAAACGGTCCACGACCACCCAGATGACAGTAAAACCCTGGGACACAGGAAGATCAGTAATAAAATCCATTGTGAGATGCGTCCAAGGCGCACTAGGAACCTACAGAGGGCAAAGCAACCCCGCAGCAGTATGTGAAGCCTTTGACCTAGCACACACAGTACATTGACGCACCCACTTGATGACTTCCTTCTGCCATCCAGGCCACCAAAAACTGCGACTGATAAGTCTCTTAGTCTCCGAAATTCCTGGATGACCAGCCAACCGAGACTCATGACACTCCACAAACAAATCTCTCCTAAAGGCTCTAGGCACGAACAATTGACGGGCATTCAAGCGCTTGGCAGCATCCAGATAGATCAAATTCTTATGATCTGTGAAAACCTGAATAGGAAATCTAGCGCCTTCCAAAAAATGACGCCAATGTTCAAACGCGAGTTTAATAGCCAGCAACTCCCGATTTCCAACATCATAATTCAGTTCCGTTTCCGAAATTTTTTTCTAAAAGAAGGCACAAGGATGTACTTCACCCTTGTCCTCCTGAGACAAAACTGCTCCGACCCCAACCGATGAAGCATCGACCTCGACCAAAAAAGGCCTGGTCTCATCAGGCTGCATAGGGATAGGGGCAAAACTGAACCTCTCTTTGAGATACTCAAACGCTTCAATGGCCTCAGTAGTCCACTGGGCCGTATTCGCACCTTTCCTGGTGAGATCGATTAGAGGTTTAACAATTACAGAAAAATTCTTAATGAATTTCCTGTAATAATTGGCAAAACCCAAAAATCTCTGTATAGATTTCAAACCAATAGGCCTAGGCCATTCCTGCACAGCCTGAACCTTCACAGGGTCCATCTCGAAGCCCTCGCTGGAGACAATGTAGCCCAAAAAACTAATTTTCTGCACAGCGAACTCACATTTCTCCAGCTTAGCAGAGAGTGAATTATCACTCAATAACTTCAAACCTTCACGTACACTCTGCCAATGGGACTCTAGATCTGGTGAATAAATCAAAATGTCATCCAAATACACAACCACATTCTTACCAATCGAAGGTCTCAGGATGTCATTAATAAGGTTCTGAAAAAATGTAGGTGCATTGGTAAGACCAAAAGGCATCACCAGATTCTCAAAATGACCTACCGGAGTGTTAAAAGCAGTTTTCCATTCATCACCCTCCTTCACTCGTAACAAATTGTATGCCCCCCGGAGATCAATTTTAGAGAACCACTTGGCCCCCACTAACTGGTTAAACAAGTCAGGAATTAACGGCAATGGGTAGGAATTGCGTACGGTAATCTTATTAATTTCACGAAAATCCAGACATGGACGTAAATCCCCGTCCTTTTTTTTAACAAAGAAAAATCCAACTGCCACAGGCGACTTAGAAGGTCTAATGTGACCAGCAGCCAGGTTAGTCTGTATGTATTTCTCCAAAAATCTTGAATAGGTATAGGTAATTCCCCTTTTTCCACAGCCCCAATGCGACCATTATCATAGCACTTCGGACTCCAAGACTTACTCACATTAGTAGACCAGTCCAGTAAAGGATTGTGCAGTTTTAACCAAGGCAATCCTAGAACAACCGGAGATTGTAAATTATCTAAAACAACCAAGTCCAAAATTTCTTGGTGAACTCCATTGATAGTGAGGGGAAATGCAGCAACCTTTTGAGTAATACATTTCAAGGGAGTGTTATCAATTGCAATCACAGAAATAGGTGATGACAAAGGTTTGGATTTCAATTTAAGGTTTTCCAAAAACTCTTTATCAATCACATTAAGTGTTAAACCACAATCCACAAATACCTGAAATTCAATCAAATCTCCCTGCAAAGTAGTAAGAAAGAAATACTCCTGCAGAGCGTAAACAAGCTATACGGGCGTAACTGACCTTTTTTTTTTCTTTACTTAAACAAAGCTCACAATACTTAATCAAATGGTCAGCTTTACCACAATAAAGACACAATCCCTCGGCGAACCTCCGGTCTCTTTCCTGAGAAGGGAGCGACTTCGCCCCAACCTCCATTGGTTCTCCGCCATCTGAGCAGTTTTTCTGGAGACTAGAAACTGACATTACAGGAGTCTTTACCTCATTCAGCCTGAACCTCAGCCTTCTGTCCACATGAACAGCTAATTGCATGGCATCCTGCAAAGTCTCAGGTGCAGGGAATGCAATTAGCAGATCCTTAACCCTTTCACTCACACCAGCAAGACTTAAACATTTCAACGCAGGATCATTCCATTTAACTTCTGAGGCCCATCTCCTGAAGTGTGTGCAATAATTTTCAACATCACCTGACCCCTGATTCAAACACCTGAGTTCTGCCTCAGCAGATGAGATTCGATCAGGATCGTCATATAATAGCCCCATAGCAGAAAAAAATTCTTCAACAGACCTTAAAAATAGATCATTAGGTTGGAGAGAAAAGGCCCACCCTTGTGGCTCATTGCGCAAAAGTGACATAATAAAACCAATGCGCTGTGATTCATTCCCAGAGGACCTTGGTCTCAAACAAAAATATAACGAACAAGCATTTTTAAAGGAAAAAAAATATTTCTATTTACCATAAAAAACATCAGGCAGTCCTACCTTGGGTTCGACAAAATGCGCTCCAGAACAGCTACTCACGTGTTGCTGAAGCTCGGCCACCTCCAGAGACAATCCCTGCAGGCGTTGAGCCAAATCCTGGACGGAAACCATACTGATCCCCGAATTTCTTTCCTTTTAGTTTTTGGGCTGGACTTACTGTTATGATCTGCAATATGAACTAAGGAAAGATAGGGGAAAGCTGTCCCTACAGTAAGACTAAGCTGAATCCCTATGATGTAGCGGGCTGCCTGTACCTAGCGAACAGACCTACCTTAGTCCTCGGCTAGTCTGAACAAAAACCTATAGCATAAAGGAAGGGGTCCCTAAAAGAACTAAGGACTGGGACAAAAAATGGGACACCTCCTAAACAGAGAAGTAGTTGCAGAACACAAAAAGACAAACTGACAAAAAGGTACTAGAGGTCCCAGAAGGACCAAGCGAACAGACAGAGAAAGGCACAGAAGCACCTGGCTAGAGAAACAGTCAAACACTGAAGTCCAGCACAGCCAAAAGGGCGGAGCTGGAATATAAAGGCAGACGGTCACGTGACCGCAAAACACAAGATGGAAAAAACAAACAGGAGGGTTCTAACATCTGCAAAAGGAATAAATAGATTAGTGAACCCAGTCTTTTTCTCTGTTTAGACCATTGGGGGACAGGGTCTGCAAGGTATAAATCCAGTACGATTCACGCTGTCCGAGTAGTTTCACGTGATCCCCCCCCCCCCTCCTGGGTCTGGGTACATGTTCAATCACCCGAAAGCGGAGCTGTGCCAAAGTATGTTTGGCTTTGGAAAAATGGTCTGGTAGTGGTAACCAATTTTTGCTACATCTAATGGTGGATTTATGACTTGCTATGCGGTCCCTGATGTACTGTATAGTTTCGCCTACATATAGGAGGCCACAAGGACACTTCACTACGTAAATGACAAAGTTCGAATCACATGTAAAAAATCCCTTAATGGGATAGCTCTTGCTAGTCCTAGGGTGCATGATGCTGTCTGATTTAATAATATTAGAACAGGCGGCACAACCCAGGAAGGGGAATGTGCCACGTTTCCGTGCATTGAGTAGACGTTGGGATGGAGTGACACGTGAGCTCCCTAGGTCAGCCCTGATAATTTTGTCCTTGATGTTCGGGGCTCTCCAAGTGCACATTAAAGCCGGGGTTGTGAAGGCTGGTATCTCAGGATATGCCTTAGTCAGGAGGGGCCAGTGTTTCCTTATAGTAGTGTGAATCTTAGACATTAGCGGATGATATGTATGAACAAAGGGCACGCGTTCCACTTTGGGAGTAGTGGGAATAGTCATGGTGGGCTCCAGTGTTTTACGCTCGCGCCCGGACTGACTGTCGTGAGCGTGATTAGTGATCCCACTGTACCATGAACCGAGGAGTGCCTGGAGGGGCGTAACTAAGTATCAACCCGATCCGACCAAGGTCGCACGGCGGCTCAGTCGACTCCGTGAACCATGGAGGAACTGAGCAGAGGGACCAGGTGCCACTCCAGGTCAGACCCCGGTCACAGCTGTTGACCCACACCGGGGAATGCAGGAATAGGCAGGTTAGACTGGCATACAAACAGGTGGGTATTGGCAGGCACGGCTGGTATGCAGACAGGTGGGTAGTGGCAAGCATGGCTGGTATGCAGACAGGTGGGTGCTGGCAAGCACGGCTGGTATGCAGACAGGTGGGTACTGACAAGCACGGCTGGCATGCAGACAGGAGGGCGCTGGCAAGCACAGCTGGTATGCAGACAGGTGGGTACTGACAATCACGGCTGGCATGCAGACAGGTGGACACTGGCAAGCACGGCTGGAGTGCAGACAGGGAGATACTGGCAAGCACGGCTGGAGTGCAGACAGGCAGGTACTAGCAGGTTGGAGCGCAGGCTGGATAGGGTCCAGTACAGACTGGGAGACAGGAACAGAGCCGCAAATGCGGTAGACAAGCAGAGTAAAGCGAAACCGCCGGAGTGGAGGACAAGACAAAGCAGAGCGGAACCGCAGGTGCGGAGGACAAGGCAGAGCAGAGCGAAACCGCTGGAGCGGTGAGCAAGCAGAGCGGAGCGAAACCGCAGGTGCGGTGGACATGGCAGAGCAGAGCGAAACCGCCGGAGCGGTGGACAAGGCCGAGCAGAGAGGAACCACCGAAGTGGTGGACAAGGCAGAGCAGAGAGGAACCGCAGGTGCGGTAGGCAAGGCAGAGCAGAGAGGAACCGCCGGAGTGGTGGACAAGGCAGAGCAGAGAGGAACCACCAGAGCGGTGGACAAGGCAGAGCAGAGAGGAACCGCAGGTGCGGTGGACAAGGCAGAGCAGAGAGGAACCGCTGGAGCGGTGGGCAAGGCAGAGCAGAGAGAAACCGCTGGTGCGGTGAGCAAGCAGAGCAGAACAAAACCGCAGGTGCGGTGGACAAGGGAGAGCAGAGAGGAACCGCCGGAGCAGTGAGCAAGCAGAGCAAAACAGGGCTGACGGTACAGGCAGAGAGGACAGGGCTCTGTTCACATGGAACAGATAGGAAAATACAGGAAGATGGCTAGAACACAGGAGGTAGATATGGAGTAAGGGAAAAGGGACAAGCAGAACCAGATACACACAAGGTACTTACAATGAAGTAGCGAGTGGACACAAAACTCACAAATAAAAGTACAGAGACAACGAGTTGGAGTTAGGTGCAGGTTCAGACACTGCAGGAAAAGGGAGGGTACGGACATAGAGACAAACAGGTAACAGGCTAGGAGACAGTTCAGACAGGAACTGATACTGCAACGAGATACAGGAACGAGCCTGGGTATACAGCCCCCAGGGTGGCAGAAATGGACTAGAAGTCACAGATAACAGGCCTGGGTATACAGCCCCCAGGGTGGCAGAAACAGACTGGAAGTCAGAGATAACAGGCCTGGGTATGCAGCCCCCAGGGTGGCAGAAACAAACAAGATACAGGACAAGACCTGGCAACTCAGAGGCAAGGAGCACACTGATAGATAGTGTTGCTCAGGCACCTCCTTCTGGGTGGAGGGGGTTTAAATATCCAGTGACTCACAGCAATAGGCTGGAGACGCATTAGGGGTGCGCCCACAGCAGCTATAAGAACCAGGAAGTAACCGGGCTGCCTCCCTAAGCAGTCAGACAAGAGACATGCACACAGCATGAACTGGAGCAAAGTTTGCAGGCTGGACTGATGGGTAAGATTGCGGTCTTGCATGGTGGGAGGTGGTGCACTATGCAAGCACGCCGCCAGGGATATTACACAGTGTTCTAGATCTCTCGCTTACAAGGATTTGGCTGGGGTAGTTCCTTTCCCGGAATTTCTGTGACATTTCATCTAGACATCGAGGGATCAGGTTGGGATTTGAGACAATACGTTTGATCCTGTGGAATTGGGAGCGGGGAAGACTATTTTTAGTGGCAGCTTGAGTAGTGTAGTAAACTGCTACAGTCAGTAGGTTTTGAGAAGAGGTCTGTTGTAAGGGTGCCATCATCCTCATGGATAACTAGTGTATCCAAGAAAGGAATTTGTTTTGAGTCATAGTTCAGTGTGAACTGAAGCACTTGTCTAATGGAGTTGAGTGTGGAGACTAGTGTTGAGCCACCCCCGTAGTGTTCGAGTTCGGTTCGGTTCGTCGAACACCCGTATGTTCGCCGAACTGTTCGTCGAACACCTTCGAACACCATTAAAACCAATGGCAAGCAAGCAAAAACACATAGAAACACATAGAAAACACATAGAAAACACTTCAAAGGTGTCCAAAAGCTGACAAACTGCTCAGAAGACACAACTAACACATGGAAAAGTGACAAGTACATATAGTCATGCGAAAAGAAAAGAGGTGGAGGAGTAAAAGGAGGGGGAGACACAAATATAACCATGTCATGCCCTTCTAAAACCAAAAAAGTGCGAAGCCGACACGGCCAGTCCGTTCCTGCTCCGTGTCGCCGGGTTTGTGCCAGAGCTGCTTTGGACCCTGACGGCCAGCCCCCCTCTCCCAATACTGGTGCCTGTCCGCTGGTGGGTCGAGCGAGCCCCCCTGCGGTGGAGGCAGGTCTAATCTTTTTAATTTAAATTGTCTCTCTAATTTGAATGAGTACACTTTAAATCCTATTACAAGGATCTATTGGAGGACAAGTCTCATGCCAGCAGCCACGGTAGCAGGAAGTGGAGGAGGTGTGGCCTGTGTTCCTAGCTCCTGGGAAGCTCCAACTAGGACTTTTTTCTAAGCCCGACCCTTGCCTCTTCGTTTTCCCAGGACCGAGGCAGGGGTGTCGGGGGGTATCCCCGGGCTCCGGCCCTCCCGGTCTGGGCCGGGTGGGGTCGGAGGACTGAATATGGATCCATCGGAGGACTCTGTGAGGAGGTCTGGGAGGCTGTCCCAGCGTGAAACGGCTACGGTGAGCATGCCGGCATCGGCTAACAAGGTGACTGGCAAGCCCAAGGGAAGCAAGGGGAGTGCCCCATGGGCCGAGAGGGGCCCGGACGAGTCAGCGGAGGCTTTCTCCCAGCGGGTGGTGGAGATGTTGCGGTGCCACGAAAAGGGGAAGGTGGCATTGGCGAAACTCCTGCTGGACTTGCGGCAGGCCAAGGCGCTATATAATGCAGCAGCCCAGAGGAAGCGCCCGGCGATCGCCACGCAAATCCAGAGGGTCAAGGATAGGATCGCCGAGGTGGAGCAGAGGCAGGCAGAAATAGAGAGGGCTGCGGGTCCCTTTCTGGAGAAATTCTCTAATGATCGGCGGTTCTCGGGCCAGGAGGGGTTAACCACGCAGCAAGGAAGGGGGGCGTGTGAAGGGGGCCTGCCGGCCAGTGAAGGCACTCCCAGGACTACGCATGGCAGCCAGGAGCCTGGAAAGGAACGTTTGTCTGGAGCCCCGCCCCCTGTCCCACCCACCACAGCTCTGGGTGCTGCCCCGGGGGTTACCCCAGCCATGGAAGAGGAGAAGGTGGGGGGTGGAGGAAGTGGCGCGCTGTTAGTGCGAGCAGAGGATAGTGTGGGTGCGGGCACAAAGGCCGGGGGATCGCGGTCCGGGGCTCCGCCCCTTGCCCCACCCACCTCAGCGCTCGGCGTGGCCACCATGAGAGACACACGTAGAACTGCAGAGCCCAGCGGCACCCGGTCTGCCGGCCCGCCCCTAGCCCCGCCCACCTTGGCAATCGGCGTGGCCACCATGCGAGACACACGTGGAACTGCAGAGCCCAGCGGCACCCGGTCTGCCAGCCCGCCCCTAGCCCCGCCCACCTCGGCGCTCAGCGCGGCCACCATGAGAGGCACACGTGGAACTACCGAGCCCAGCGGGCCCCAGTCTGCCAACCCGCCCCAAGCCCCGCCCACCTCGACATTCGGCGTGGCCACCATGAGAGAGACACGTGGAACTGCAGAGCCCAGCGGCACCCGGTCTACCAGTCCGCCCCTAGCCCCGCCCACCTCGGCACTCAGCGCGGCCACCATGAGAGGCACACATGGAACTACCGAGCCCAGCGGCCCCCAGTCTGCCAACCCGCCCCAAGCCCCGCCCACCTCAGCGCTCGGCGCAGCTACCATGAGAGCCGCGAGTGGAACTGCAGAGCCCAGCAGTTCCCGGTCTGCTGGTCCGCCTCTAGTCCTGCCCACCGCAGCTCTCTGCACTGCCTCTGTACAGTCTGTGGGCGGAGGGAAGGAGGGAGGCAGGAGGGACATGAAAGAAAAAGCAGCAAGCAATGCTTATAGTACCAGAAGGCTCAGCAAGCCTTGCGCCAGTGCCCTCGTCCTGCCCACCACAGCACCTGGAGTTACCCAGAAGAAACCTGCGGCTGGGAGGGAGGCAGCAGGGAAAACAGCAGGGAAGACAGAGACGGATCCAGGAACAGTGTCCCAGGAGGTGGCAGTAACCCCGGTCGAGCAGCCTGCCGGCGTTACTGGGGAGCCTCCTAAATCTTCCGGTCTGCGTCCTGAGCAGGTGGCGCTGCCTGCCTCCAGCACATCAGAGGAGGAGGACATGGAGGCGTCTTCGGGGTCCGGGGGGCTCATGGCGGCCATCCGGTTGCTGGAATCCCCGGTGAACCTCCAGCATTTTTGTTTCGGGGACGAAGATCCGGGACCTGGAAAGAAGAAGGGGCGCAAGAAGAAGGCACAGGAGACGGTGAGTATGCGTTACGTGTTTAATGATGATACTGATGCTGCTGCTGTCTCCTGTGTAACCCCCACCGGTCAAGGGCGCCCGAATCATGAAGTTGGTCCTCGGCGCAGGTCCGGTGGGGAGAGTAAAGGCAAATGTAAGGCGAGTGGTGATGGTGTGGCGATCCCTACGGAGGACAGTAGGGATGGCAAAGGGTCATCGCTGGCAGTGGCGCCAGACATATTCAGTGTGATGGAGTTCCCGTCTCTGTCTCCCATGGCCTCTGGGTCTCGGGCAGAGGAAGGTGGGGGTTGTGGCGGTGGAGCCGGAGCAGCTTTTTCAGAGATCTTGGCTGAGGTCCGGAGGATGGTGGGGGAGGAGAGAGACACTGCTTCCATATCTGGCCAGAGGGTTGAGGGGCCGCATGCTGGGGACAAGGCTGCCGGGGGTAAACCGGCTGGGGTGTCTGCACCTGTGAGGTTGGTAAAACCCGGCGCCCAAAATCCCGGCCCCTGTGATACCCAGCGCATGAATATTAGAGGGTCCAAGGTGGCAGAGGGGGAGAAGGGGAGTAAGGACAATGCTGCGGATGTGGTGAGTGTCCTGAAACCCCCCCCCAGTGATGCCAGGACCTTGGGTAAAGCGGTTAGTACCCCACCTGTTCTGGCTAGCATGGATGGGGTGCATGAGGTGGGGATGAATGGGGTACATGAAGGAGGTGAGGATGGAGGTGAGGATGCAGGTATGGAAGTGGTGAGTGGTACGGCTGGTGGTGATGGTAGTGGTGCAGGGGCGGTAGGTGAGGCTGTGAGGCAGAGTGTGAGTGTGAATGAGGGGCCAAGTGTGAGGCCAAGGAATCCCAGTTCGTTGGCGGCCTCGTTAGAGGGCGGTTCACATGTCCGCACCTTTGCGGCGGCCGCTGCCGCGGGTAGTGGAGGGTCCTTGTCAGGGGACACTGGGCAGGGTTACTTGCAATGGCGTCTCCTGGACGCCCTGAAGAGGGGAGAGCAGTCCATTACAGTGGAGGGTAGGGAGGTAGATTTATCGTTCTGGATAGACCGACATGGTCTGTCCGCCTTCCGAGAGTTAGGGGCAGAGAACGTTACGTGGTCTCTGCCGACAGCAGGGCAGGGTGGCGTCCGTAGGAATGTGGTCCGTCTCCGGTGGGAAGGCAATGAAACTTGCCCCTCTAGGGACAAGGTGGTGGAGCTTTTCCTGGGGATGGGCTTCAGGGCTGATGACATCTATGCCCTGATTCATCCCTATGGTGCCACCTTTTTCGACGTCAGCTTTGTGAGATCGGAGGGCCTAGAGCTCTTCTGGTCTCAGTATGAGCTGGCTCGGATTTGCCCTGAATGGCGAGGGTTTATAGTCCAGGCTATCTCTCGCCAAAACTCAGTGAAGAAAGTGACTGTGCTCACCAGTAACGAGTCACTTTCTGAGATGGACATCATGACCTGGCTGAGCAGGTATGGGGAGGTGGTCCAGATTCCCAAAAAGAATCTGGACAAGCATGGCATCTGGTCAGGGGCCTGGACCTTTATGGTAAAACTGAAGGTCTCGGGTTACTCGGTTACCCACATTCCCACTTCAACATTCTTGGGAAGGGACCGAATCCTGATCTTTTACCAGGGGCAGCCGAAGTTGTGCCACAGGTGCGGCAGCCCCTCTCACTTCAGCGCGGGGTGTAAGGTGGAGAAGTGCGCAATGTGTGGAGGGGTGGGTCATCTGGCCGCAACCTGTAGGGACATTCGGTGTAACCTGTGTGGTGTCTTGGGACACCCGTTTAGTCGCTGTCCGCGCTCCTATGCCAATGTTGGCCTGAATCCGGGAGGTGCTGGTAGGGAGGAGGCGAGGACCAGACCAGCCGGTGAAGGGACTAGCGGCGGCGTAGGAAGTAAGGGACCGGTGAGGAGCAGAACTCCCCCTGAGGCAGGAGGGAAAGAGCAGCGTCCGAGGAGAGTGGTGGAGAGGGACCAGGGGATTATGTCCCTGCCTCTGGTCCCTAGTTCGGGGGAGCTTGCAGCTGAGGTCCCGGACAGTGAGATAGACGAAGAGGTCAGGAGGATGGTCAGGGAGGATGGGGCCACCTCTCCCTTATCCTCATCCAGTGAAGGTGTGGATGAGGGGGGGAATGAAGAGTGGCAACAGCAAAAGAAAAGGGAGAAGAAAAGGGTGAGGAAGAAGGGTAACTCGAAGGAGAAGGCAACCCGGGGCCAGGTGCCAAAGGAAGGCTCTTCCTCCCTTCCTCCGGTGGAGCTCTCCAACCAGTACCAGGCCCTAAGCGAGTCTCCCTTGTCTTCAGATGGGGGGGAGGAGGGGGGTCTGGTGCTGGGGGTTGCGGACAAGGATGTAGGGGCTAAAGGGGGCGCCAGGCCCTCAACATCGGGGGTTGGGGAAACCGGGCCTCTGGTGGGGGGGGTCGACCCAGGGCCTCCTGACAAGGGCAAGGGTGCGCCTGAAACAGTTGTGCCCGTTAAAGTTGTGTGTGGAACAGCAGGTGTGGATGTGTCGGTGTGCCTGAAACGTGCTATATCGTCCTCTGAGGAGGAAAATGGAGCACATGTAAAGGGTAAGGTGGGTGGGAAGAAGGTCGCTGTCCAACCTGATCACTCATGATGGCGGCACTCACCCCGTTGACGCTGGCGACCATTAATGTTGCCAGCATAAAGTCTGATGCGGCTAGGTTCACGGCCTTCCATTTTCTCGGCCAGCTTGATGCCGACATTTTGTTTTTGCAGGAGACCAGGTTGGTCGATCTCACGTCCCTTAAAAAAGCTAAGAGGGAGTGGGTACACGGGCCTTCCTATTGGTCTCTTGCGGCTGAGCCGTATAGCGGTGTGGCGGTCCTTTTCAAGACCGCAGATGTAGTATGCCGACGGGTTATTGAGTTGGAAATGGGGAGGTGCTTGATCTTGGATGTGTTCATAAGGGGACAAGAGCTTCGGCTCATAAACATCTATGGTCCCCAGACTAAGTGGGACCGCAAGTGTCTCTTTATGAGTATTAAACCCTTTTTGTTTTGTAGCCGACTGGTGGTCTTTGGAGGGGACTTCAACAATGTCTCGAGGCCCCAAGACAGAGGAGGTTCCAGAGACCGGTTGGCCTACGACAGCGTCGCCTTGAATAGCATAGTTAGTGAGGCTCGCCTAGTGGATGTCCACATCCGGAACACCACGGGCCACGCGGGTTACACTTATTTCAGAGGTAGTCAGACTAGGTCTAGAATAGACAGGTTTTATTTGAAGGAGGAGGCAGTCTCTTCACCTTTATCGGTGGTAGAGGTTGAATTCTCCGACCACTGCCTGATTATGTTTTCTCTGAATGTTACAGAGACTCCTCGGATGGGAAGAGGTTTTTGGAAGCTGAATTCGTCACTCCTGAAGGAAGCAGCTGTAAGACAGTCCTTTGAGGATTTCTTTCAAAGTCAGGTACCGCTACTGGGCCTTGGTAACACTAAGTCAGAGTGGTGGGAGATCTTCAAACATCGGGTGGCGAGATTCTTCCGCCAGCTTTCTAACCTCAGAAGCCTGAACAGGGATCTCCTGTATCGGGGCCTGAGGAGGAAACTCGAGGAACTTGTCTCGACTGGGGGTGGCCGTGAGGACATCACCAGGGTGAAAGCCTTACTCAAGAGATGTCAGTATGATAGGCACACATCTTTGGTTTTTGAGAGGGACTTCGGGAAGTATCGCTCACCCGACCCCTACAGAAACTGCAAGATGTCAGTGAGTAGTAAGATAGTGGCGGGTCTGAGGGACAGTACAGGATCCCTGACCAGGTCCAGGTCAGGGATCTTGGAGGTCGTCAGATCCTTTTACTCACATCTCTTGGGGAGGAGGGAGCTGGATCGAGATGAGACGTCGGCTTTCCTGGCTGAGGCCATTCCTGAATCAGGGGTAGACCCCTCGCTCGATGTCTTGGTGGATGAGATCAAAGAAGAGGAAGTTAGACTGGCGATTGACGGGCTCCAGCTCAAAAAATCACCAGGTCCGGACGGCTTAACGTCGGAGTTCTACAAGACCTTTAAGGACCTTTTGGTCCCCTTATTGACTCAGGTTTTTAATGAGTGTCTCTCCTCGGGCACTCTTCCGAGATCAATGAGGAGGTCAGCTTTGATCCTTCTTTCTAAGGGAAAGGATCCGTCGCACATTGAGAACTGGAGGCCCATAGCGCTTCTCAATGTGGACAGGAAGGTTTTGGCTAAAGTACTCTTTAATAGGTTGGTGAAGTTTGCGCCACGGCTCCTTTCTGAGTCCCAGCACTGCTGTGTTCCTGGCCGTAGCACTTTTAGTGCTGTTCTCGGTGTCCGGGAGGCTGTGGAACAGGGTAGGGCTGGCCTCTGGAAGGGGTATCTGCTGTCCTTGGATCAGGCCAAAGCCTTTGACCGGGTTGATCACGAGTACCTGTGGTCCACTCTTCTGAGGTATGGTCTGCCAGGGAGGTTCGTGGACTGGCTGAAGACATTGTACAGAGGGGCGGAGAGTTTCCCACTTGTGAATGGTTGGATTGGACAGGCCTTTGCGGTGGGCTCCGGCGTTCGTCAGGGATGTCCTCTCAGTCCCCTGCTGTATGTGTTCACGATTGATCCCTTCATAAGGAGGGTGGATCGTGGACCAATAGCGGGGGTGAGGATGGACCAGGCGGGCGAACGGGAGGCCGCCCTGAAGGTAGTGGCCTATGCTGATGATGTTTCTGTTTTTGTCTCCTCAAAAGAAGAGGTGCGGGCAGTGATGTCTGAGGTGGAGGGCTACTCCAGGGCCTCTGGTTCCATTGTCAATCGGAGCAAGTGTGGGAGTCTTTGGCTGGGGGGAGGAGATCCCAGGTTTGATCTCCCGGACACCCTCCCAGAGCCCCAAGAGTATGCCAAGATCCTAGGCGTTGAATTTGGCCAGGGTGGTTACCCAACCAAAAACTGGGAAAGTAGACTTAAAACTGCCGCCCAGAGAGTGGACCAGTGGAAGGGTTGGTCTTTGACCCTGAGGGAAAGGGTGAGCTTGTGCAAAGGTTTCCTGCTCCCATTGTTAATGTATCTAGGCAGCATTTGCATTTTGCCAGAGCCTCTCTGGACGCGGGTCTATGGCCTGTTTTTCCAACTGTTATGGGGAAACAGGCTGAACCTAGTCAAGCGGGAGGTTACTTACCGTACGAGGAGACTAGGGGGGTTGAATATGGTCAACCCCGTGGTGTTCTTGGTTTGCACCTTTCTTAAGCTAAATATATCAAACCTCTGGAAAGAGAGGGCTCCTCTGTGGGTATTCTCCTGTAGGGGATGGTTGTGTAGCACCCTGAGGATTCGGCTGCTACAGGGGTATTGCACCTCAACCCAGAGGTGTGATATTCCACTCCCGGGTAAGGAAGGAGTGTGGAACTGAGCTCAGATAGACTGCATGCACTACATACATCCCATTCCAGAGGAGCAGGCCGACGGTACTCCCACTTAGAAATGTGCAGGTACAACCGAGCCTGTTCCTGGCTGGAGTGGGAGGGGGGTGGTACATCCCATGTAGTGTAGGGGCAGATAGGGGGAGCAGTCTGGGTAGTGATAGGAGCTCATTGGGTGCTGGTCACCTGAGCTCACACATAGAGGGATATATAAGGAGGGCACCAACTTAGATCAGGGTCAGACGCTGAGAACAAGTCAGTTGGAGAGGAGAGAGAAGGAAACAGCAGCCCTGGAGAGAGAGAGAGGAGGAAGAAAGAGAAAGACCCAGAGGGGGAAGACTGAAGGGACCCAAGAACCCAAATTAGAACACCGGGTGAGGAGTCAGCAAGAGGGTACCGGAACCCAAGCTGGTGGGGGCAAAGACATTCCCCAGCCAGAGACCGGAGACCGTGGGCAGTGTCTGTCACGGTCACCCACCACATTCACCCCGAAGGCACACCACATGGAGGGTCAGGGAACCCAGGGCCAAGGGTGTCCCAAAAGAAGGCCCGAGGGAGCTGGACCTAGGTGAATCCCTGGTGGGGACGGCTGAAGAAAGGACAGAGGGAGAGCTCAGGGCCACGCTCCGGACTTGTTTGGGGGTTGGCTGGATCCAGGACCTGGTGGACGCAGCACGGCTCGGGTGGTCACTAGCAGCTGGAGTGACCGAAACATCAGCAGTAAGTAAACTCCCTTAACTGCACAACCCGAGTCTGTCTTCATTGCCGGCTGCACTGCACCACCACAACCCCCATCCTCTGCGCCTGTCCCCTCTGAGGCTATACCCCTCCCGTTGGGGGTTATCCCACCAAGCTGCACATCCACCATCAGCCTCAGCGGACCCTTCTGCAGCGGCGGCCACAGTGACCGCATCACAACGGGTGGCGTAGTCGACACAAAAGAACTCTTATAACATCAGTAAGGACTGCCACATAACACATAGCTTGACGCCCTGGGCACGGGACCGGGTCTCAGCCGCTCGGAGACTACAACCCCCCATCTGATCCGGTGCCGGGTATTCCCCTCAAAAAGGAATATGTCCCAGGGGGCGCGTCAACTTTGGCGTAGTCGGCAGGATTACGTGCCCGCAACACCCGGGTACTGCGTGCCTGAAGAAAAGTGCAAGTTTACCTCAGAAAGAAGTCTCCCGCCGGTTCCGGAGGGTCCACGCCATCGGACCCCATCACCAGTCGTTTCCCGCCGATTGTCCGCCATTTCCAGCTTGTTCCCGCCATCTGCAGAGTTTCCCGCCACTGGGCGACGCTTCCCGCCAAAACCGCAGATTTCCCGCCTTGGAAGAGCAGCGGACGCCATTATGGGCGTGCCAAAGGAGGGCAAGAGGCCACCTCCCATCGTGGGCCAGGACAGAAAATGGCGCCAAAAGTGGAAACCGCCCCCACCAACAGAGACTGTGATGCTGGAGGTGTCTGTCAGCGTGAAAGAACTCCCCCTGGAGCTGACAGTCACCGAGTTGCCCCGGGACCGCCCTCGAAGTGGGAGGAGACGAAAGAGAAGAGAAAAGATGGGTGTCGCTTGGAGCAGTCTGGAGCGAGCGCACCCGGAGGCAGGAAGCCTGGAAAGGAGCAGCAGAAAAGCTCACCCGGAGATGTCCAGAGAGCAGAACAGCACCGGCCCGCTGGCCAGGAGTCTGCTAGAGACCGAGGAAGGAGGGCAGAGCAGCACCGGCCCGCTGGCCAGGAGCCTGCCGGAAGCTGAGCAGAGCAGCACCGACCCGATGGTCAGGAGCCTGCTGGAGTCCACAACCCCGCTAGGTCTAGCGGAGATCCTAGCGCAGCTCCCCCGAGACCGGGAGTGTGCACAAACAGCCCTGGAGGGCCTCGCAAGGAGGATGGCCCGGGTGCAGCGGGAGATACTGGCGGAGTGGAGCCGGGAGATGGCTCAGCACGCAGAGACCAGTCAGCGGAGCACGCTACCCTGGAAGAGGAAGCAGACCGCCTCTGAGGATGGCGCAGGAGGACCCAAGGCCGGAGACGGCGCCGAGGAGGGAGCCGAACGCATGGAGGCAGGTAAAGGGGACGCCTATACCCCAAGCCGTGACACCGCTCACCTGCCCCAGCTCCCCGTCGCAGAGCCCGAAAGTCCCCCTGCTGTGCCCGTAGCCGCCAGGTCACCGCCATGGACTAGGCCCCGACCGGAAGCCGCCGCAGCGACCCCTGTGACGTCACGCGCCCCGACCCGGAGCGTGACAAAGCAGGAAGTACCACCAGCCTGGTCGCAAGGCCTAGTACCTCCGGGCGCCGCGCCACCAACAGCGCCCCCTACCTCCGCGGAGCCTCCGGCCTGGTCGCAGGGCCAGGTAGCCCAGGGCGCCGCCGTCCTAACGGTGCCCTTCACCTTCCAGGTGCCCCAGGCCTGGCCGCAAGGCCTGGGCAACCCGGGCGCCACCACCACCGCGCCCATAAGACCAAGAGTGCCGCATCTGGGAGAGGACCCGGACGGGTCTGAAGTAACAACCAGCTATAAGCAAAGAGCAGGAGGAGGACGCCGTTGAGTGCGGCAGAGAAGGAGCTGTAAATAGTTACCCAATCGGGGTATATAGAAACTGAAACTGTTGCTGCTAAAATAGTCCCCGTTGGGACCAGGGAACTGTTACCCGTTAACCCCTTCATCCTACAGGCTGAGGACTGTGAGCAGCCATTCCCTTCCCTCTTCCTGGCCGAGGACTGAGAGCGGCCAACTTCCCCTGTATATAGTTGCGCGTCCTAAAGCGCCCCCTACCGGTTTTATAGAAAACCAGAATTTTCTAAGAGACTGTCGCACTTTTCCCGGACACACGTTGCACAGTGTCCGGAGGAGGAACCTGAAACCAGAGAAGTCTATGAGAATGTTTTATATGAAAAGTTATATATAATGTTTTATATGTTTTATTATGTTTATATGAAAAATTTTGTATGTTTTGGTGTTTTTGTCTTTACAGCCCGAGGACGTGCTGTGATTTACCAGGGGGGAATGTAGCACCCTGAGGATTCGGCTGCTACAGGGGTATTGCACCTCAACCCAGAGGTGTGATATTCCACTCCCGGGTAAGGAAGGAGTGTGGAACTGAGCTCAGATAGACTGCATGCACTACATACATCCCATTCCAGAGGAGCAGGCCGACGGTACTCCCACTTAGAAATGTGCAGGTACAACCGAGCCTGTTCCTGGCTGGAGTGGGAGGGGGGTGGTACATCCCATGTAGTGTAGGGGCAGATAGGGGGAGCAGTCTGGGTAGTGATAGGAGCTCATTGGGTGCTGGTCACCTGAGCTCACACATAGAGGGATATATAAGGAGGGCACCAACTTAGATCAGGGTCAGACGCTGAGAACAAGTCAGTTGGAGAGGAGAGAGAAGGAAACAGCAGCCCTGGAGAGAGAGAGAGGAGGAAGAAAGAGAAAGACCCAGAGGGGGAAGACTGAAGGGACCCAAGAACCCAAATTAGAACACCGGGTGAGGAGTCAGCAAGAGGGTACCGGAACCCAAGCTGGTGGGGGCAAAGACATTCCCCAGCCAGAGACCGGAGACCGTGGGCAGTGTCTGTCACGGTCACCCACCACATTCACCCCGAAGGCACACCACATGGAGGGTCAGGGAACCCAGGGCCAAGGGTGTCCCAAAAGAAGGCCCGAGGGAGCTGGACCTAGGTGAATCCCTGGTGGGGACGGCTGAAGAAAGGACAGAGGGAGAGCTCAGGGCCACGCTCCGGACTTGTTTGGGGGTTGGCTGGATCCAGGACCTGGTGGACGCAGCACGGCTCGGGTGGTCACTAGCAGCTGGAGTGACCGAAACATCAGCAGTAAGTAAACTCCCTTAACTGCACAACCCGAGTCTGTCTTCATTGCCGGCTGCACTGCACCACCACAACCCCCATCCTCTGCGCCTGTCCCCTCTGAGGCTATACCCCTCCCGTTGGGGGTTATCCCACCAAGCTGCACATCCACCATCAGCCTCAGCGGACCCTTCTGCAGCGGCGGCCACAGTGACCGCATCACAACGGGTGGCGTAGTCGACACAAAAGAACTCTTATAACATCAGTAAGGACTGCCACATAACACATAGCTTGACGCCCTGGGCACGGGACCGGGTCTCAGCCGCTCGGAGACTACAACCCCCCATCTGATCCGGTGCCGGGTATTCCCCTCAAAAAGGAATATGTCCCAGGGGGCGCGTCAGTTGCAGTCCTTCTTCCAGGATTGGGAGACAGGAGGGCGTGTGAAGGATCTTCGCACACCGCACGGGCATCTCCCGGCTTATGTTACCCCGGTTTTGAAAGTAATACGCCGGTGGGGTTTGGGAGTGTGGGAGGTGAGGACTCTCACGAGGAAACTTCTCGAGGGGAGGATCTTATCGACCCATTTTCAAAAGCCACTGGCACTCAGGGACTGCCCAAGTCGGGATCTGGAGGTGGGGTTGCGTCTTTTAAATTCAAAACGGATCCCCGCGAAGTATTGGGACTTGACTTGGCGCTGCTTTCAGGGTAAGCTGTATGTGAGGGACAACTTGAAGTACAGGAACTCCGAGGATAGGAATTGTCCTCGTGAGAGTTGTGCTGACACGCTTGAGAGCATGGAGCACTTCCTGCTTCAGTGTCCCTTTAATGCAGAGGTATGCAACAGGGTGGGCGCTTCCATTGACTGGCCTAGGCTGGCGGGCCTCTCCTACGCTGAGTGGGCCTATGGAGCGTTCAGAGACCTTGGTGGACGGGACCAGTGCACTCTTTTTCTAGTTAGCCTAGTGGTTAGGTTTTTCACATGGAATGCACGGTGTTTAGTGTCGACGGGCAGTAAAATCCTCCCAGTGGGTGAGGTATGTAGCAACATCCTTGGTGACCTGGTGAAGATGCGCTCCTTGGAGTATGAAAGGCTGGGTGCATCGGGGGCCTCCCGTCTCTGGAGGGGTTTCTCCTTCCAGGTGCCTTAGTTCTGGATTGCTCCAAGCCTCCTGGTGGTGGGCTAAGTTCTCACCGTAGCTTTTTGTTTTGAGAATGGTATCATGAAAAGGGTTTACAAGCACCGAACCGGTGCGGATGGTATTTTTGTTATTGTTCTTGTTGTTATTATTATTGTTGTCTTATTGTTCTTTTACTTTGGGGGTTAGTTAGGTGGGGTGGGGGTTTTGAGGGGGGTTAAGCATGAACTTGGACTGGCCCGGGCCCAAAACTGTCGGGGTTCGCCCTAAGTCCGGAAGGACTTTTTCGGAACTTAGAGGCCGGTTCGGGTTGGGGGTATAGTGAGAGTTGGGGTAGTGTATGTGTTATTATGTGTTACTCATGATTTAAGTGTTGTGTGTTATTTCATATGGTTTATGTGGTTTATATTTTGTTATATGTATTTTGCTTCTGCATCTCTGGTTTTTGTTACGGCAGAATCAGGTGTAAGTGTGGAGGAAGTTTGAGGTATGTTTGGATAGGCTGTGGTTGTATGGTGGTTGTCAGGCAGGTGGGGTACCTTGTATATACATTGTTTATGTATCGGTTATATTGCTGGAAATTGTTTTCGTTACTTGTACTAGTTTGTGTTCTTACATTTATAATAAAATAGAGTTCCAGCTCCAGTAGCGTCCACTAAAGCTGCTGCAGTTAAAAAGCTTTTATAAGGATCGAGCTTGGCGGTCCACTGCAAGGCGTCCTACCGCCAGTCCCAGCCCCTGTGCCTTGGGGTGCCTCCCCGATGTTCTTCACTGAGTGTCCCGGGGGCCCAAACCATTTCCTTTGAAAAAATTAAGTGTCCAAACTACAGGTGGTGTAGCTTGCTTAACAGCTGGGTTAATCCGCTGACTAGCAGACACTGCTACTAGGCCCAAAGTATTGCTTGGGCTAGATGCAGGTAAAAATTTGTAATTAGATACTCTCATTGGATGCTGAGAAAGCATTCCATAGAGTCGCCTGGCACGCCATATATTATTCTCTTAAAAAGCTTGGGGTAGGGGACCCTTTTATAGCCAAAATCATGGCCCAGTATCGCAATCCGTCAGCTAGGCTGAAGATAAATGGAACATTATCATCACCTTTCATAATCACCAATGGGACAAGGCAGGGATGTCCTCTGTCCCCTCTCTTATACATCCTAGTGATGGAGCACCTGCTCTCATCAATTCACGATAACCCCAATATCAGGTGGATTGAGGTGGGAGTCACCGAGTACAAGTGCTCTGCATTTGCTGATGATGTCCTAGTATATATCACTCAACCACATATATCCATCACTGCTGTTATGGCTGAAATAGATCACTTTGGTACATGGTCAAATTTTAAAATCAATGCAGCGAAGTCTGAGGCCCTCGATGTCTCCCTCCCCAAATCCATACAGGATTCCATCCAGTCCAACTTTCCCTTTGCCTGGCCCTCGCAGGGTATCAAATACTTATGAATTCGTATTCATAGAAACCACTCCCGTCTATTTTATCTTAATTTTGGGCCCTTTATTGAACAACTCCATAGAGATCTTACTTCTTGGACGGTGAAGGATCTTTCCTGGTTCGGCAGAATAAATATACTAAAAATGAGCGTCCTACCTAAACTCTTATACCTCTTCCAAACCATTCCCGTGCTAATTCCCTCAAATTTTTGGAAAAGACTACGCAGTAGCTTTTGCAGATTTATCTGGGCAAGTGGGCGTCCACGCATTCGGGGGGACGTTCTGATCAGACACAAACAAAAGGGGGGCCTTAGCCTTCTGGATTGTAGAAGGTATTACATGGCAGCAGTACACGCTAGAATTCTGGACTTCTTCCATCATTCGGAGGGGAAATTATGGGTCAAAATAGCTCAATACATTTGTCCTAAAGCTCTTACCTCTCTCCCATGGTGCGCCCATTTAATTGTCCCCTCTCTTGGCCTCATGTCATATAGTACCTATGCCACTGCTTTGGCTTTGAGATCCTCAAAAATAAAAGCTTATCCTCAATCGACCCCCAGAGCCCCTTGCTCCCGATTTCATATAATCCAGATTTCCCACCAGGACTGTCTGCAAATAGATTTCTCGGTTCAAATAAATCCCATCCGATATTATTTTCTCATGTCATCTCCAATACTTCGCTGTTCCCCCTCAATGACTTGTTACAGGAAAGAGCCACTTCCCCGAAGGCTAATTTTGAATATAGCCAGTTACAATACTTCTATTCAACTGTGAAGAAGCGCACACATCTTCATAGAGATCTCACAAACTTTGAAAAATTGAGCCTATCATTGTCACCCCCTACACACTCCATCTCCTTACTGTATAATCTCTTCGTTGCCCAGGTAACTGACAATAGGCCAGGATTCTGCGGTGCATGGGAAAGGGAACTGGGGAAGTCCTTCTCTGACTCACAATGGGATAAATGTTTCTTCCTAACACATAAAACCTCAATAGGGTCCAAAGCTCAGGAAAACTCCTTCAAAATTATCTCTAGATGGTACAGGGTACCAGCAGTCCTTCATAGATGGTATCCAGTGGTCTCAGATAGATGTTGGAGATGTGGGGAGGGGGAAGGGACAATGTCACACATATGGTGGGCATGCCCTATAATAAATGCATTTTGGGCAAAGGTGGTTCCCATGATTGAGAAAATAACTGGTTTGACTATCCCTAATACGCCAGAAGCCCTCCTTTTATCAATGTTACCAATAAGTAAACGTAGTTATAAAAGGTCATCAATAGGCTACCTAATACAGGCGGCTAAGAATGTCATTCCACGACACTGGAAAAGCAGAGACCCACCCACTGTGGAGGAATGGATTGCGGAGATCTCCCTCCTTAATAGGATGGAGCATCTGATTGCCATCTCACCGGCTGATGTTGATAGATACTGTGTGATTTGGAGGGATTGGATTGATTTGCAAAACTCTGACGCCTATCATCTAGCCCCCAACTAAAGTTATCCGTGATGGGGGGCGTGGCTTGGCTGGACATGTGAGCAGTCGCAGGACAGATCAGCTCCAGGAGCAATAGCCTGTAAAAGTCTCCACTGGGCCCTAAATAGTAATAAAACCAGAGATAACATCTCCCTCTGAGCTCCTGTAACCATCACACAGCAGAGGAGTTTTTTATGGCTGGGAAAGCAGGCAGAAGGCTCCGTGAGGTGACTGCAGGAGCAGACAGACAATCCCAAGATGGTGCTGAGAAACTGAAGCTTTCCACATCCCCTGATGCACAAGGCAAGTCTACTTCCATGAACGCTGCAGTTAAACTAGCCAGTTATGCTAGGACAAACAGAGCAGCCCCCTTGAGTAAAAAAGTGCAGATGACGCACCCCCTGGGCCATGTGCAAGGAATACCCGGAGCCGGATCTGGATAGGGGTAGTAGTCCTTGTGGCGGTGACCCGGTCTGTGCCCAGGGTGTCAAACTAAGTGGCAGTCTATGGCAGTAGATGTTAACTTGATTGTCGACTACGCCACCCGTTGAGTGCGGCTTTGACGCCGCCGCTGCAGAGCAGTCCGCTGAGGCTGGTGGTATATGTGCAGCAGTGATGGTATAACCCCCAACGGGATGGGTATGGCCTCAGGGCAGCAGGTGTAGATGATGGGGGTTGTGATGATGCAGAAAGAAGATTCAGAGTCAGGAGATGCAGTTCAGGGTTTTTACTTACTGGTGTTCTCTTGGTCACTCTGGCCTTGAGTGACCACCTGAGCCGTGCTGCGTCCACCAGGTCCTGGACTCGGCCAACCCCCAGGCAATTCCGGAGCGTGGTCCTGAGCTCCTTTCTGACTCTCCCTTCCTCTGGCCGTTCCCACCAGGGATCCACTTTTGGCCGGCTCCCTCGGGTCTCTTGGTGGTCAAGCCTCCTTTGGGCTCCCTGACCCTATACTCGGTGTGCCTTTCTAGTGGATTTGGTGAGGGTCGTGGCAGATCCTGACCACGACCTCCGGTTCCTGGCTAAGGTTGGTTTTGGCCTCTGCCAGCTTGGGATCCGGTACCCTTGTCTGCCAACCCTTCACCCTTTTGTCTTTATTCTGGGATCTTGGGGCTCCCTTCTTGTCTCCTCTCTGGGTCCTTCTTTTCTCCTCTCTCCCTCTGCAGGCTCTGCTCTGGAGCTGGGCCCAGCCGGAGCCACAGCTCCCTGTCAGCCCTCCTGGCTGAGCTCCTCTGCTCTGCTCCTCAGGCTAAACTCTGACCCTGTTATAAGATGGTGCCCACCTTATATACTCCCTCTATGTGTGAGCTCAGGTGACCAGCACCCAATGAGCTCCTATCTTTACCCAGACTACTCCCCCTATCTGCCCCTACACTACTGGGATGTTCCACCCCCCTCCCACTCCAGCCAGGGACAGACGCTGTCGTACCTGCACATAAACTGGTGGGAGTACCGTCGTTCTGTCCCCCGGAAATGGGATGTATGTAGTGCATGCAGCCTACTAGCTCAGTTCCACACTCCATCCTTACCCGGGAGTGGAATACCACACCTCTGGCTTGAGGTGTAATACCCCTGTAGCAGCCGAATCCTCAGGGTGCTACATTCCCCCCTGGTAAACCACAGCACGTCCTCGGGCTGTAAAAGAATAAACATCCAAAAACATACAATTTTTTCAAAACATCATAAACATATAAAACATTATAAACATTATCCTTCAATCATCCCTTTATGGGAGGTACTTCTTACTTATAATGTTACCAGCATCAAATGTTACGGACACATCATATAATAATATTAACTCTTTCAGCATAATAAAACTTTTCCTATAAAACATTTTTGACCTCTGGCCACTTGTGCAAATTGCGACCAGGGAAGTGCCACAGTCTCTTCAAGAAAAACACAGCTTTCCTATAAAACCAGTAGGGGGCGCCTTAGAAAGCGCAACTATATACAAGGGGAGGTATGGCCGCTCTCAGTCCTCGGCCAGTGGGGAAAAGGGATGGCTGCTCACAGTCCTCAGCCTGTGGGGAGATGGGACACACTGGAACAGTTCACACTTGTCCCAACGGGGAACATATTTAAATTAGCAGCATGGCAGATACCCTTACGGGTAACTATTTTACAGTTTCAGTTCACCTCTTAATGGTGACGATGCCCTCCTGCTCCTTCCTGAGGGTAGGCTACAGACCCGTCCGGGTCCTCTTGACCTTCCTCACACCGCAACTCCTCTTCCGTCAGGCGATGTACATGAAGTGCATAGGGTCCTTTGGCACACTGGTGCCGGGTAAAGGTGACCTCATCACCCAGGTAAAGGTCACGACCTCTGTGTCCCTCCGGTAGGTGGGACTCGACATCTCTTCTGGTCACAAAGACGTCGCCGGGGGTGTGATGATCTCGAATGAAGCCCCAACCGTGCTGCAACTGAAATTTAATTACAGTCCCGGTGGCACGGGGACCGTGGGCTGCACGAGGGTTCCTCCTGGTCCGGCTCTTCTGTTCTGCACTTTTTATTTGCAGCCGCTGCTCGCGGACCCGCCTCTCTCTTCTTTCTCGGTCAAAGGCTTCCAACTGCTGGCGGCAGCACTCTACATGCTCCGCTGCAGCCGCCCGGGTTTCTTGAGTGAACCCTATGAGGTCTCCTCCTGCGGGGTCCCACTCAAACTGCGCCTCCTCTAACGAGAGCGGGGTCATCTTGACGGGCGCCGGAGCCGGGATCAGGGGCTCATCCAGAGGTCTTTCTTTCCGGAGTCGGGGATGGTGGAACTCCGGTGGCCACACAAAGGGCTGCCCACCCGGGCATGTGTGCTGGGCAAATAGGTCTTCACCCAGGTGTGGCGCTGTGGAAGTTGAGGGCGCGGTGGTGGCAGCGATGCCCGGGATCACTAGGCCTTGCGACCAGGCTTGGGGTACCCTGAAGGTAAAGGGCACCGTGAAGACGGCGGCGCCCGGGGGCACTCGGCCTTGCGACCAGGCCGGTGGCGTCTCCTGCTTGGCCGCGCTCAGGGTTGAGGCGCGTGACGTCACAGGGGGCGTGGTCGCGGCTCCTGCTTGGGGCCTAGTCAGGAGCGGTAGCGGTGCGGCAACGGGCACGATCAGTGGGACTTCGGGCTCTGCGACAGGGAGCGGGGGTAGGCTTACGGTGGCTGGGCTTGGGGTAGTGACGTCCCCTTTACTTGCCTCCGTCTCTTCAGCTCCCTCTGCGGCGTCGTCTCCGGCCTCCGTCCCTTCTGCATCCTCTTCAGGGGCAGGCGTGCCCCTTGTTGCGGGTGGTGTGCTCCGCTGGCGGGTTCCAGCCTGCTGGGCCATCTCCCTGCTCCACTCCATCAGCGTTTCTCGCTGCACCTGGGCCATCCTCCGTGCGAGGCCCTCCAGCGCGGTCTGTGCACGCTCCCGGTCTCGGGGAAGCTGTGCCAGGATCTCCACCAGGTCTTGTGGGGTGGTTGCTTGCATTAGGCTCCTGACCACAGGGTCGGTGCTGCCTGCCTCTCCCTCCATCTCCGGGTACGGCTCCTCCAGACTCCTCCAAGCTGCTCCCATCTTCTCTCTTTTGTTCTGTCTACGCCCATACTGAGGGCGGTCCTGGGGTAACTTGGTGATTGTCAGTTCCAGGGGCAGACCCCCCACGCTGATGGACATCTCAATCATTGCAGTCTCTGTTGGTGGGGGCGGTCTTCGTTTTTGGCGCCATTCTTGGTCCTGGCCCACGATGGGAGGTGGCCTCTTGCCACCCTCTGGCACGCCCATAATGGCGTCCGCTCTGCCAGGGCGGGAAATCTTCTGAAATGGCGGGAACCGCTTCCCAGTGGCGGGAAACTCTGTGGATGGCGGGAAAAGACTGCAGATGGCGGGCAAATGGCAGGAAACGATCCGAGATGGCGTCCGATGGCGGGGACCCTCCGGAATTGGCGGGAGACTTCTTTTTACGGTAAATATGAACTTTTCTTCAGGCACGCAGTACCCGGTGGTTGCGGGCACGTTATCCTGCCGACTACGCCAAAGTTGACGCACCCCCTGGGCCATGTGCAAGGGATACCCGGAGCCGGATCTGGATAGGGGTAGTAGTCCTTGTGGCGGTGACCCGGTCTGTGCCCAGGGTGTCAAACTAAGTGGCAGTCTATGGCAGTAGATGTTAACTTGATTGTCGACTACGCCACCCGTTGAGTGCGGCTTTGACGCCGCCGCTGCAGAGCAGTCCGCTGAGGCCGGTGGTATATGTGCAGCAGTGATGGTATAACCCCCAACGGGAGGGGTATGGCCTCAGGGCAGCAGGTGTAGATGATGGGGGTTGTGATGATGCAGAAAGAAGATTCAGAGTCAGGAGATGCAGTTCAGGGTTTTTACTTACTGGTGTTCTCTTGGTCACTCTGGCCTTGAGTGACCACCCGAGCCGTGCTGCGTCCACCAGGTCCTGGACTCGGCCAACCCCCAGGCAATTCCGGAGCGTGGTCCTGAGCACCTTTCTGACTCTCCCTTCCTCTGGCCGTTCCCACCAGGGATCCACTTTTGGCCGGCTCCCTCGGGTCTCTTGGTGGTCAAGCCTCCTTTGGGCTCCCTGACCCTATACTCGGTGTGCCATTCTAGTGGATTTGGTGAGGGTCGTGGCAGATCCTGACCACGACCTCCGGTTCCTGGCTAAGGTTGGTTTTGGCCTCTGCCAGCTTGGGATCCGGTACCCTTGTCTGCCAACCCTTCACCCTTTCGTCTTTATTCTGGGGTCTTGGGGTTCCCTTCTTGTCTCCTCTCTGGGTCCTTCTTTTCTCCTCTCTCCCTCTGCAGGCTCTGCTCTGGAGCTGGGCCCAGCCGGAGCCACAGCTCCCTGTCAGCCCTCCTGGCTGAGCTCCTCTGCTCTGCTCCTCAGGCTAAACTCTGACCCTGTTCTAAGATGGTGCCCACCTTATATACTCCCTCTATGTGTGAGCTCAGGTGACCAGCACCCAATGAGCTCCTATCTTTACCCAGACTACTCCCCCTATCTGCCCCTACACTACTGGGATGTTCCACCCCCCTCCCACTCCAGCCAGGGACAGACGCTGTCGTACCTGCACATAAACTGGTGGGAGTACCGTCGTTCTGTCCCCCGGAAATGGGATGTATGTAGTGCATGCAGCCTACTAGCTTAGTTCCACACTCCATCCTTACCCGGGAGTGGAATACCACACCTCTGGCTTGAGGTGTAATACCCCTGTAGCAGCCAAATCCTCAGGGTGCTACACAGACACAGATGAAGGGGATGGCTAATCCCTTCTCTGCTCTCCCAGGAGATTGTGACAATACAGATAATACTAACACCTCAGATAACAGCCTGCAGCTTCGGCCAGAGGTTAACCCCTTCAGCACTCTCTCAACCCAGCAGACAGAAGAGCCTACAATTAAGGATGTTTTCATGGTTGTTACTCAGTATGGATCTGTCCTGTCCTCACTTAGTAATCAAATGGGTGAGATTAAGGAAGAACTTTCCTACATGAGACAGGGTCTGCAGAAAGTAACAGATCGCACCACAGCAGCTGAGAGGAGAATTGGTGATTTGGAGGATAAACAGCCTCAAATTATCAGTGATAATCACAGACATGACCAACAGATCCTGGCATTGCTAGCTAAAACTGACGATCTGGAGACTCAGGCGGAATAATATAAGGGTAATTGGCATCCCTGAAAAAACCAAGAGCAATAACTAGTGTTGAGCGATACCTTCCGATATCGGGAAATATCGGATCGGATTGGATCGGACCGATACCGAAAAAGTATCGGATATCGCCGATTCCGATACCGGAAACCAATGCAAGTCAATGGGACATAAATATCGGAATTAAAATAAACCCTTTCTTTCCTTGTAGGTTATTTCTACATGAAGGAAAACAACTAAGAATAATGTAGAATGTATTGGGGGAGGTGGGGGAGACAATAAAGGCATAGAGGTTTAGCCCAGTCAAATAGAATAGCAGGAATTAATATTTTTTTATTATGTTCTGAGTTACGGAAATATTAACTATGTTAAGTATTTTTATATTTTGTCAGATATTTATGTTTCACTACTTCCATGCTCTTCACCTTCTTTTTTACTTCTCCCACACTTTCTCCTTCATCATCCTCAGCATCTTTTTCATCCACTTCTTCTTCACCTTCTTCTTCTTCACCTTCTTCGTATTATTCTTTTTTTTACATTCTTCATATTCTACTTCTTCATCTTCTTCATATTCTTCTTCTTCATCATATTCTTATTTGTGACAGGCATTCCTGTAGTTGTTATCTATAAAAGGTTGGACATTACACCTTTCGTTCTGCCCGTCACAAAAGATTTACAACAGGATTTGTCCGCGTTCAGTTTGGCCTGCAGCAGCAGGTCTTTTCCAGGGGCACCACGAGGAGGAACGGACTCACCCCCATACACTGCTTAGTCATCTTCTGCTTATAATTTAGATATTATCTTTTGCTCTGATTTTTAGTCTTATGCTTAATGTTCTTCCGCTTTTTGTTCTGCAGCTTCTTGTATTTCTGCTTCTTGGTTTTCTGTCTCTTGTTTTTCTGTATCTTGGTGCTTGTCTTCTCTTCTTTGTCTTCTTGGTCAACTTCTTCAGGGTCATCTTCTTGGTCTTCTTCGGGGTGGTCTTCAGGGTCGTCGTCTTCGGGGGTCCTCGTCTTCGGGGTCCTCGTCTTCTTCGGGTTGGTCTTCTGGGTCCTCGTCTTCGGGGTCCTCGTCTTCTTCGGGGTGGTCTTCAGGGTCCTCGTCTTCTTCGGGGTGGTCTTCAGGGTCCTCGTCTTCTTCGGGGTGGTCTTCAGGGTCCTCGTCTTCAGGGTCATTGTCTTCGGGGTCCTCGTCTTCTTAGGGTTGGTCTTCAGGGTCCTCGTCTTCAGGGTCCTCGTCAGGGAGATCCAGAGTGATTACCAAGAACCATTTCAAAAAGCTTGAACTTGGAAATGTAGCAGAAGGTACAAGAAAGCTGAGGAACTACCGAGGACCAGCTGACGGTACTGGAACCCGGATGGGTAGCAGAAGGTACCCATGTAAAAAAAAAGTTCAAGGCCGCGAGCCGGCCGCAGTTACCAAAACCCACAGTCCTACAGAGGGTGCTTGTCCTATTGGCACTATGGAACCAGCCTTCATTGCCAGATCCCGCAGCCCACATAGGAGTCACCTAAACTGCAGGCACCATAGAGTCGGCTAACCCGACCGCAACACGACAGGACAACGCATTGGAGGCAAAGTGACGTTGACACTACCCGGAAACAGCTGGCGTGCTGGAACCAGGCTGGGCAGGAGGGAGTACCCGTGCCAAAGACACTGCCGAGAACCAGCTGACGGTACTGGAACCCGGATGGGTAGCAGAAGATACAAGAGCAAATGGAACTACCGAGGACCAGCTGACGGTACTGGAACCCGGATGGGTAGCAGAAGGTACAAGAGCCAATGGAACTACCGAGGACCAGCTGATGTTACTGGAACTCGGTTACTAAGCAGGAGGTACCTGTGCCAGAAAGCACTACCAAGGACCAGCAGACGTTGGTGGAACTTGGATACCGAGAAGGAGGCACCTAATCCAAAGGCACTGCCGAGAACCAGCTGACGGTACTGGAACCCGGATGGGTAGCAGAAGGTACCCATGTAAAAAAAAAGTTCAAGGCCGCGAGCCGGCCGCAGTTACCAAAACCCACAGTCCTACAGAGGGTGCTTGTCCTATTGGCACTATGGAACCAGCCTTCATTGCCAGATCCCGCAGCCCACATAGGAGTCACCTAAACTGCAGGCACCATAGAGTCGGCTAACCCGACCGCAACACGACAGGACAACGCATTGGAGGCAAAGTGACGTTGACACTACCCGGAAACAGCTGGCGTGCTGGAACCAGGCTGGGCAGGAGGGAGTACCCGTGCCAAAGACACTGCCGAGAACCAGCTGACGGTACTGGAACCCGGATGGGTAGCAGAAGGTACAAGAGCCAATGGAACTGCCGAGAACCAGCTGGCGGTGCTGGAGCCCAGGGTAAATACTAAAAACAGAAGAGCCAGAGGTGTATTTGGAGGAGGTTTTAAATCCGTACTACAGTGGATGTGGACAAAGCAGGAGAATTTGCCGGACACACAGCTGGGGATCAGCTGACGTTACTGAATCCCAATAACACTGGAGCAAGCGTTGACTGTGCAGACGGCACTTCTGAGCAGCAACTAGCGGTATTGGAGCCCAGGGTAAATACTAAAAACGGAGGAGCCAGAGGTGTAATTGGAGCAAGTTTTAAATAAGTAGCACAGTGAATATGGACAGAGCAGGAGAAATTGCCGTGAACACAGCAGGGGAACAGCTGACGTTACCGAACCCCAATAACACCGCAGCAAGTGTTGACTGTGCAGACGGCACTTCCGAGCGCCAACTGGCGGTGCTGGAGCCCAGGGATAAGAATGAAAACAGAGGAGCCAGAGGTGTAATTGGAGCAACTTTAAAATCTGTAGTAGTGAGAATGTGGACAGAGCAGGAGAAATTGCCGTCCGCACAGCAGGGGAACAGCTGACGTTACTGAACCCCAATAACATGGTAGCAAGTGTTGACTGTGCAGACAGCACTTCCGAGCGCCAACTGGCGGTGCTGGAGCCCAGGGATAAGAATGAAAACAGAGGAGCCAGAGGTGTAATTCGAGCAACTTTAAAATCTGTAGTAGTGAGAATGTGGACAGAGCAGGAGAAATTGCCGTCCGCACAGCAGGGGAACAGCTGACGTTACTGAACCCCAATAACACGGCAGCAAGTGTTGACTGTGCAGACAGCACTTCCGAGCGCCAACTGGCGGTGTTGGAGCCCAGGGTAAATACTAAAAACGGAGGAGCCAGAGGTGTAATTGGAGCAAGTTTTAAATAAGTAGCACAGTGAATATGGACAGAGCAGGAGAAATTGCCGTGAACACAGCAGGGGAACAGCTGACGTTACTGAACCCCAATAACATGGTAGCAAGTGTTGACTGTGCAGACGGCACTTCCGAGCGCCAACTGGCGGTGCTGGAGCCCAGGGATAAGAATGAAAACAGAGGAGCCAGAGGTGTAATTCGAGCAACTTTAAAATGTGTAGTACAGTGGATGTGGACAAAGCAGGAGAAATTGCCGTCCGCACAGCAGGAGAACAGCTGACGTTACTAAACCCCAATAACACGGCAGCAAGTGTTGACTGTGCAGACGGCACTTCCGAGCGCCAACTGGCGGTGCTGGAGCCCAGGGATAAGAATGAAAACAGAGGAGCCAGAGGTGTAATTCGAGCAACTTTAAAATGTGTAGTACAGTGGATTTGGACAAAGCAGGAGAAATTGCCGTCCGCACAGCAGGAGAACAGCTGACGTTACTGAACCCCAATAACACGGCAGCAAGTGTTGACTGTGCAGACGGCACTTCCGTGCGCCAACTGGCGGTGTTGGAGCTCAGGGATAATACTGAAAACAGAGGAGCCAGAGGTGTAATTGGAGCAACTTTAAAATCTGTAGTAGTGAGAATGTGGACAGAGCAGGAGAAATTGCCGTCCGCACAGCAGGGGAACAGCTGACGTTACTGAACCCCAATAACATGGTAGCAAGTGTTGACTGTGCAGACAGCACTTCCGAGCGCCAACTGGCGGTGCTGGAGCCCAGGGATAAGAATGAAAACAGAGGAGCCAGAGGAGTAATTGGAGCAACTTTAAAATGTGTAGTACAGTGGATGTGGACAAATCAGGAGAAATTGCCGTCCGCACAGCAGGAGAACAGCTGACGTTACTGAACCCCAATAACACGGCAGCAAGTGTTGACTGTGCAGACGGCACTTCCGAGCGCCAACTGGCGGTGCTGGAGCCCAGGGATAAGAATGAAAACAGAGGAGCCAGAGGTGTAATTGGAGCAACTTTAAAATCTGTAGTAGTGAGAATGTGGACAGAGCAGGAGAAATTGCCGTCCGCACAGCAGGGGAACAGCTGACGTTACTGAACCCCAATAACATGGTAGCAAGTGTTGACTGTGCAGACAGCACTTCCGAGCGCCAACTGGCGGTGCTGGAGCCCAGGGATAAGAATGAAAACAGAGGAGCCAGAGGTGTAATTCGAGCAACTTTAAAATCTGTAGTAGTGAGAATGTGGACAGAGCAGGAGAAATTGCCGTCCGCACAGCAGGGGAACAGCTGACGTTACTGAACCCCAATAACACGGCAGCAAGTGTTGACTGTGCAGACAGCACTTCCGAGCGCCAACTGGCGGTGTTGGAGCCCAGGGTAAATACTAAAAACGGAGGAGCCAGAGGTGTAATTGGAGCAAGTTTTAAATAAGTAGCACAGTGAATATGGACAGAGCAGGAGAAATTGCCGTGAACACAGCAGGGGAACAGCTGACGTTACTGAACCCCAATAACATGGTAGCAAGTGTTGACTGTGCAGACGGCACTTCCGAGCGCCAACTGGCGGTGCTGGAGCCCAGGGATAAGAATGAAAACAGAGGAGCCAGAGGTGTAATTCGAGCAACTTTAAAATGTGTAGTACAGTGGATTTGGACAAAGCAGGAGAAATTGCCGTCCGCACAGCAGGAGAACAGCTGACGTTACTGAACCCCAATAACACGGCAGCAAGTGTTGACTGTGCAGACGGCACTTCCGTGCGCCAACTGGCGGTGTTGGAGCTCAGGGATAATACTGAAAACAGAGGAGCCAGAGGTGTAATTGGAGCAACTTTAAAATCTGTAGTAGTGAGAATGTGGACAGAGCAGGAGAAATTGCCGTCCGCACAGCAGGGGAACAGCTGACGTTACTGAACCCCAATAACATGGTAGCAAGTGTTGACTGTGCAGACAGCACTTCCGAGCGCCAACTGGCGGTGCTGGAGCCCAGGGATAAGAATGAAAACAGAGGAGCCAGAGGAGTAATTGGAGCAACTTTAAAATGTGTAGTACAGTGGATGTGGACAAATCAGGAGAAATTGCCGTCCGCACAGCAGGAGAACAGCTGACGTTACTGAACCCCAATAACACGGCAGCAAGTGTTGACTGTGCAGACGGCACTTCCGAGCGCCAACTGGCGGTGTTGGAGCTCAGGGATTACAGTTCAGGTGGTAGAAACATGAACAGAACAGGAGACCTGGATACTGTTGCCAACCAATTATTTATTCTGGAAGAGGACTGGCAAATTCATGAGAGATCCAGGCCTTGTTCATTTTGAGAAAAGTAAGCCGGTCAACGTTATCGGAGGATAGTCGCATGCGACGGTCTGTTAGTACACCACCTGCGGCACTAAAGACGCGTTCCGATAATACACTAGCAGCAGGGCAAGCTAGCACCTCCAGTGCATACTGACTAAGCTCTGGCCATGTATCCAGCTTACAGACCCAAAACTTGAAGGGAGAAGAGCCGTCTGGGAGTACACTAAGAGGGCAAGACATGTAGTCTGTCACCATCTGACGGAAACGTTGCCTCCTGCTGACTGGAGCTGTCTGTGATGGTGTAGACATTTGTGGCGGCGGGGACACAAAACTTTGCCACATTTCGGCCATACTGGTCTTGCCTTGTGCTGAGGCGCTGCTTCTGCTCCCTCTTTGTGCAGAGCTTCCTCCACTGCCTCGACGCACTGAGCTGCTTTGTAAAGCACTAGCAGCACTGCTCTCGGTTGGAATGGAGAACATGATGGAATGCACCAGTGCGTCTTGGTACTCCCGCATTTTACGCTCCCGGTTCAATGGTGTTATGAGGCTTTGTAAGTTGTCCCGGTAGCGAGGATCTAGGAGGGTGGACACCCAATAATCAGCCGTGTTGAGAATGTGGGCGATGCGGCGGTCGTTTCTGAGGCACTGCAGCATGAAATCAACCATGTGCTGCAGACTGCCAACTGGCCAAGAAACGCTGTCCCCTGCTTGAGGCGTGATCTCTGCCTGCTCTGCATCACCCCACCCTCGCTCTAGATACTGACTACTAGAGCATTGTGTACCTCCCTCCTCTGGACAGATGTCTTCCTCATCCATTGACTCCTCCTCATCCTCCTCACAAAGTGTCCCCTGCCTAGGCCTTTGTGAGGAACCACATTGCGCAGACTGTAGAGAAGCAGATGGCATTTGTGACTCCTCATCCTCCACCTCTTCCAAAACCTCGTCCCTTAGTGCTTGCAGTGTTTTTTCAAGCAGGCAGATAAGGGGGATAGTCATGCTGACTAGTGCATCATCTGCACTCGCCATCCGCGTGGAATAATCGAAGGCACGCAAAACGTGGCAAATGTCCTTCATAGAGGCCCACTCAGTGGTGGTGAAGTGTGAACGGCGCGCACTGCGACTTGTTTGCGCCTGCTGCAGCTGGTACTCCATTACTGCTGCCTGCTGCTCACACAACCTCTCCAACATATGTAACGTTGAATTCCACCTGGTGGGTAGGTCACATATGATGCGATGTTCCGGAAGACATAATCGGCGCTGCAGAGCTGCAATGCGTGATCTTGCATTGCTGGAACGCCGCAAGTGAGCGCACTCTATGCGGACCTTGTGAAGCAGTGCATCAAGATCCGGATAGTCCCTCAAAAAACTCTGCACGACCAAGTTGAGCACATGTGCCAGACATGGGATGTGAGTGAGGTTGCCTAGGCCCAGAGCTGCCACCAGATTTCGGCCATTGTCACACACTACCATGCCTGGCTGGAGATTCGCTGGCACAAACCACACGTCACTCTGCTGCTTGATGGCATTCCAGAGCTCCTGCGCTGTGTGGCTTCGATTCCCCAAAGAAATTAATTTTAATACGGCCTGTTGACGTTTGGCCACGGCTGTGCTCATATCGGTCATCATAACAGGTAACCGTTCACGGGTCGATGTGGAGGTAGACCGTGACGGCTCCTGCAGCGCTGATTCAGAGGAACTGGAGTATGAGGAGGAGTCAATGTGTACAGACTGGATTCCTGCAATCCTTGGAGTTGGCAGAACACGTACAGCGCCACTCTCAAGATCTGTACCCGGCTCCACAACATTTACCCAATGGGCAGTGAGGGAAAGGTATCGTCCCTGTCCATGCTTACTGGTCCACGCATCAGTGGTCAGGTGGACCTTGCTACTGACGGCGTTTTGTAGCGCATGTTTAATTTTTCCCTCCACATGATGTTGCAGGGCAGGGACGGCTTGCCTGCTGAAATAAAAGCGGCTGGGCACGTTGTATTGTGGGACTGCCAATGCCATAAAGTTACGGAATGTGTCAGTCTCCACCAGCCTGAATGATAGCATTTCAAGGGCCAGTAGTTTAGCAATGCCAGCATTCAGAGCCTGTGCTCGGGGGTGGTTTGCCGAGTATGGGCGCCTTTTCTCCCATGCCTGTGCTAACGATGGCTGTAGACTGGCCTGGGAGTGTGAGGATGACTGGGAAAGTGGTGCTGTGGGTGGAATTACACTGTGTCTCTGTACAACAGTGCCAGAGATTCTTCCATGGCGATCCTGTGAGGAAGCCGAACCAGCTGTGTGTGAGCTGGAGGAAGAGGCTACAACACGAGCTGAAGAGGTGGTAGGTGGCGCTGTAGGTTGGCCTAGGTCTTCAGTGTGTTTGTGTAACTCCACCACGTGCTTGGTCCGCACATGTTTCCACATATTTGTGGTATTGAGGTTGCTGACACTTTTCCCTCTTTTCACCTTCTGATTACACAGCTTGCATTTGACAAAGCAAATGTCATCTGCAACTGTGTCAAAAAAGGACCAGGCACTGCAAGTCTTGGGAGCGCCCGCTTTGGATTTTGGAAGAGCCATGCTCCTAATGGGTGCCGAAGTGGAGGCTACAGGCAACCAAGTCTGCCCCCTCCCTCTCCCTCCTTTTTGGGCCGTTCGGGGAATCTCTTCCTCAGAGCTGCTCCCACCACCTTCCTGTCCCTCACGCCATGATGGGTCAAGGACCTCATCATCTACACCACCCTCTTCAAACAACTGCTTCTCCTGGGTAGTCTCGACAGCACAGTACGCACCAGAAAGTGGCACCTGAGTCTCATCATCAGATGCGTACTGAGGTGTGCTGCTGACCATAGGCACTGGCCCACCCGCCTCTTCAGATTCAGAGAGACAAAACGGTTGCGCATCACTGCATACTACCTCTTCTTCAAATTCTCGAATTCTGCTTGGCTGGCCCCCTCTTTCCAAGCCAAGAGATTCAGAGAACAGAAGTAGAGATGGCTCCTGTCCAGGGCTCTCTGACTGCCTGGGCAATTTGGCAGGTGGTGAAGAGACAGATGGGTGCTCTTCAGTGCTCAGGACCTGAGAGGATCTGGAACTAATTGAAGTCGATGCGTTAGCTGCCATCCATCCGACAACGGCTTCAATTTGGTCCTCGCGCAGCAGTGGGGTACGGCTAGCTCCTACAAAGCTGCGCATAAAGGACTGTTCCCTGGTAAAACTGGGGGATGCTGAGTCACTGGTGCCCGCAGCAGGCACAGAATCCCCACGTCCTCTCCCTGCAGGCACAGAATCCTCACGTCCTCTCCCTGCAGAAACTCCACGCCCACGCCCACGACCACGACCACATGCCTTACTCCCTGCCTTCTTCATCTTGGTAGACTGATAAAGATAGGCAGAAAAGTACTAAGGGCTTAGTGTGCTTATTCCTGAACAGCTGCTAACAGGTATAAGAAACACTAATTTTATAAAGTGTGGACTAGACTTTAATATGAGCTAATGTGGCCTACACAACTGTAAAGTGGAGTGTTTGGTGAACTTTATTTAGGTTTTTTTGTCACAAAAAGACACTGGATGTGCCTAAAGATGTAATAACGATAGTATCACAAACTTTTTGTAGCTATTACAATGTAGGAAGGTAACCTACAATGCAATAGATGAGGCTGCAAAAAATAGGCTAATACTAATCTGGCTGGGGCTGCAGGGCCCAATGCTGCAGAAAGGCTCCTCTATCTACTCCTATATAGTGTGTTTGGAATCAATTTAGCTGAATATGGATGGAACCACCACACTAATAGGAGATATCAGGAAAAATTATGAATTGGCAATAAAGGACAATGTATGAGGCAGTGACACACACTGAGTGCACTACAACCAGACGGGGTTGAAGCACACACTACAGGGTGAGCTGCACTCACACACCAGACCTTGCAGACAGCGGTGAACAGTACAGATGCAGAGCACTGTGCACTAGTGCTGCAAGACGGAAAAAAAATTCTCTATCTACTCCTATATAGTGTGTTTGGAACCAATTTAGCTGAATACAGATGGAACCACCACACTAATAGGAGATATCAGGAAAAATTATGAATTGGCAATAAAGGACAATGTATGAGGCAGTGACACACACTGAGTGCACTACAACCAGACGGGGTTGAAGCACACACTACAGGGTGAGCTGCACTCACACACCAGACCTTGCAGACAGCGGTGAACAGTACAGATGCAGAGCACTGTGCACTAGTGCTGCAAGACGGAAAAAAATTTCTCTATCTACTCCTATATAGTGTGTTTGGAACCAATTTAGCTGAATACAGATGGAACCACCACACTAATAGGAGATATCAGGAAAAATTATGAATTGGCAATAAAGGACAATGTATGAGGCAGTGACACACACTGAGTGCACTACAACCAGACGGGGTTGAAGCACACACTACAGGGTGAGCTGCACTCACACACCAGACCTTGCAGACAGCGGTGAACAGTACAGATGCAGAGCACTGTGCACTAGTGCTGCAAGACGGAAAAAAATTTCTCTATCTACTCCTATATAGTGTGTTTGGAACCAATTTAGCTGAATACAGATGGAACCACCACACTAATAGGAGATATCAGGAAAAATTATGAATTGGCAAAAAAGGACAATGTATGAGGCAGTGACACACACTGAGTGCACTACAACCAGACTTGGCTGAAGCACACACTACAGGGTGAGCTGCACTCACACACACAGACCTTGCAGATAGCGGTGAACAGCACAGGGAACTGTGCACTAGCACTGCAAGGCACAGTGATTTAGAAAGTAGCTTGGGTAAAGCAGTATAGAGCAAATAGGTAGCTAAAACTGTCCCTCAGAACAACAGCGTCCTATCCCTAACTGAATTCACAGCAGAGTGAGCTCAAAATGGCGGCGGTGGCTTTTATAGTGCATCATGACATCATTTCAGCAGCCAATCACAGCCATGCCATTAGTTAAGATGCCTACATGCCTAACAGGATGTGCCCACACTTCTTAGGATCCTCATTGGCTGAATAAAATGAAAATGTCTCATTGCATTATGGGAACTTCCGATTCCGGTATACGATATTGCAATAGTATCGGAATTAAGTATCGGAATTCCGATACCGCGAATATCGGCCGATACCCGATATTTCAGTATCGGAATGCTCAACACTAGCAATAACCCTACTGAGTATTTTGAGAAATGGCTGCTCTCCCTGTTTGGGGCAGAACACCTGACCCCTCTATTTGCTGTGGAAAGGGCGCACAGAGTTCCTACTCGGCTGTTACCCGGAGCCCTGCCGCAGCCAGTCCTAATGAAGCTGCTCCACTATAAGGACCGTGACGGCATCCTTAGGGCAGCTCGTGATAAAGGGGACATCTCCGTCAACGGCCAAAAGGTGTCCTTTTTCCCTGACCACTCCATTGAAGTGTCAAAACGCAGGGCACAATTTGTGAATGTGAAACGCTGGCTACGCCAGCTACAAATACCATACTCCATGCTTTACCCAGCGAAACTCAGAGTGGACGCCCTGAGAGGGACCTCCTTTTTTGAAAATCCTAAGGAAGCAGTCCGCTGGCTTGATCTAAATGAACAGCAATTTCGCCAGAACCCACAACGTTGAATGAAGACGTATAACTTAAGTCATGTGCCATCAGAAGATATCTGATTGACTGTTGGAGTCATAATTCTTACCAAGTAACCCACGGCCCAGTGGAAAATGGATATTCTGTCTATTATCCTAAAATGGCAGGCTCCCAAGAAACGTTTATTTTTCTCTTTTTGTAGGCTGCTCGCTTGCTTCATGTGCGGATGCGAGTTGGACTGGTATCCCCATCCATCAGATTTTTCTGGATGGATCGGTATTTTTCTGTTTGTATGTTTTTGTAAGTTGTATGTTTATAGATTGTGCTGCGCAGTTCTGCCACCTGTATGGATTACAGTGATCTTGTATGGAAAAGGGGGTATTATCATGACCTTGTATTTGGGAACCGGAGTTATGTTAATGTAGCACCCTGAGGATTCGGCTGCTACAGGGGTATTGCACCTCAACCCAGAGGTGTGATATTCCACTCCCGGGTAAGGATGGAGTGTGGAACTGAGCTCAGTTAGCTGCATGCACTACACACATCCCATTTCCGAGGAACAGACCGATGGTACTCCCACTAGAGAAATGTGCAGGTACGACAGTGTCTGTTCCTGGCTGGAGTGGGAGGGGGGTGGAACATCCCAGTAGTGTAGGGGCAGATAGGGGGAGCAGCCTGGGTAAAGCTAGGAGCTCATTGGGTGCTGGTCACCTGAGCTCACACATAGAGGGAGTATATAAGGTGGGCACCATCTTAGATCAGGGTCTTTGTAGAGGAAGAGAGCAGAGGAGAAGAGCAGCTCCAAGGCCAAGAGAGAGAGAGAGGAGAAAGAAAGACCCAGAGGGGGAGAAAGAAGGAACTCCAAGAGCCCAAATTAGACCAGAGGGTGAAGAGTTGGCAACAGGGTACCGGATCCCAAGCTGGCAGAGGCTACAGCACACCTTAGCCAGGAACCGGAGGTCGTGGGCAGGATCGATCTGCCACGATCACCCACTAAATCCACCCGGAAGGCAGACCAGGAATAGGGTCAGGGAACCCAGAGACAAGGGTTTACCACCAAGAGGCCCGAGGGAGCCGGACATAGGTGGATCCCTGGTGGGGAAGGCCAGAGAAGAGGACAGGACAGAAAGGGAGCTCAGGACCACGCTCCAGAATCACCTGGGGGTTGGCTGAGTCCAGGACCTGGTGGACGCAGCACGGCTCGGGTGGTCACTTAAGGCCGGAGTGACCAGAACAACTGCAGTAAGTAAACAAACCCTGAACTGCACAGCCCGACTCTGAGTCTCATTTCCATCCTCGCTGCACCACCACAACCCCCATCCTCTGCAACTGACCCCCTGAGGCTATACCCCTCCCGTTGGGGGTTATACTACCTGAGCTGCACATACATCACCAGCCTCAGTGGACCCTGCTGCAGCGGCGGCCGTATTGACCGCAATTCAACGGGTGGCGTAGTCGACACAAAAGAACATCTAGAAACATCATAAGGACTGCCACACACTGAGCTTGACACCCTGGGCACGGACCGGGTCACAGCCACTCGGAGACTACAACCCCCATCTGATCCGGCTCCGGGTATCCCTAACAGCACTGGCCCAGGGGGCGCGTCAACTTTGGCGTAGTCGGCAGGATAACGTGCCCGCAACAACCGGGTACTGCGTGCCTGAAGAAAAGTTCACCGTTACCTCAAAAAGAAGTCTCCTGCCGGTTGCGGAGGGTCCCCGCCATCGGGCCCCATCACAGGTCGTTTCCCGCCTGTTGTCCGCCATTTGCAGCTTTTTCCCGCCATCCATGGAGTTTCCCGCCACTGGGAGACGATTCCCGCCATTTCTGAAGATTTCCCGCCTTGGGGGAGCGGACGCCATTATGGGCGTGCCAGAGGGTGGCAAGAGGCCACCTCCCATCGTGGGCCAGGTCGAAGAATGGCGCCAAAAGCGGAAACCGCGCCCACCAACAGAGACTGTGATGCTGGAAGTGTCCATCAGCGTGAGAGAACTGCCCCTGGAACTGACAATCACTAAGTTGCCCCGGGACCACCCTCAATGTGGGCGGAGACAGAAGAAGAGAGCAAAGATGGGTGTCGCCTGGAGCAGTCTGGAGAGAGCGCACCCGGAGACAAGACGTCTGGAAGAGAGTCCAGAGAGAGCGTACCCGGAGATGGAGGGAGAGTCAGGCAGCACCGACCCAGTGGTCAGGAGCCTGTTGCAGGTCGCCACTCCAGAAGGCCTGCTGGAGATCCTAGCACAGCTCCCCCGAGACCGGGAGTGTGCACAGACCGCGCTGGAGGGCCTCGCACGGAGGATGGCCCAGGTGCAGCGGGAGACGTTGGCGGAGTGGAGCCGAGAGATGGCCCAGCAGACCGGAACCCGTCAGCGGAGCACGCCGCCCGAGACGAGGAGACAGACCACCTCTGAGGATGGCGCAGGAGGAATGAAGGCAGGAGACGGCGCCGAGAAGGGAGCTGAACGGACGGAGGCAGGTAAAGGGGACGTCTTTACCCCGAGCCGGGAAACCGCGTGCCTGCCCCAGTTCCCCGTCGCAGAGCCCGAAGTTCCCCCTGCCGTGCCCGTCGCTGCATCGTCACCGCCGCAGACTAGGCCTCAAGCAGTAACCGTGGCCACGCCTCTTGTGACGTCACGCGTTTCGACCCTGAGCGCGGCAAAGCAGGAAATACCATCGGCCTGGTCGCAAGGCCTAGTACCTCCGGGCGCCGCAATACCAACTGCGCCCCCTACCTCCGCGGAGCCACCGGCCTGGTCGCAGGGCCGAATAACCCAGGGCGCCGCCGTTCTTACGGTGCCCTTTGCCTTTAAGGTGCCCCAGGCCTGGTCGCAAGGCCTGGTCAACCCGGGCGCCGCTACCATCAACGCGCCCTCAACATCTCGAGTGGCGCACCTGGGTGAAGATCTATTCGCCCAGCATACGTGCCCGGATGGGCAGCCCTTTGTATGGCCCCAGGAGTACATTCAGCTGGAACTCCAGAGAGCAAGGCCCATGTGCGAGCCCCTGATTCCGGCTCCGAAGCCCGTAAAGAGGACCACGCCCCCGCTGGAGGAGGCACAGTTCGAGTGGGACCCCACTGGAGAAGACCTCATGGGGTTCACTCAGGAGACTCGGGCGGCCGCAGCAGAGCGTGCAGAGTGCTGCCGGCAGCAGCTCGAGGTCTTCGAGAGGGAGCGGAGAGAGAGGCGGGTCCGGGAACAACAAGCGCAGATAAGGAGCGCGGAGCAGAAGAGCCGGACCAGGAGGAATCCCCGTGCAGCTCATGGTCCCCCTTCCACCGGGACTGTGATAAAATTCAACATGCAGCACGGATGGGGCTTTATTAGAGACCATCATAACCCCGGCGACGTCTTTGTGACCCGCAGAGACGTAGAAAGCCATCTGCCGGAGGGACACAGAGGTCGTGACCTGTATGTAGGGGACGAGGTCACCTTCACCCGGCACAAGTGTGCCAAAGGACCCTACGCCCTCCATGTGCATCGCCTGACGGAGGAGGAGCTGCGGTGTGAGGAGGAGCAAGAGGACCCGGACGGGTCTGAAACTGAAACCAACCAACAAGAAGGAGCAGGAGGACGCCGTCGTTGAAGTACGGTAGAGAGAGACTGTACATAGTTACCCGTCAGGGTATAAGAACTGTTCTAGTTAAAATATAGTCCCCGTTGGGACCAGCCAATTGAACTGATGCCCATGTGTCCCTAGTTCCTAATACCTGGCCGAGGACTGAGAGCGGCCATATCCCCTTGTATATAGTTGCGCTTCCTAAAGCGCCCCCTACCGGTTTTATAGGAAACCGTGTTTCTTCAAGAGACTGTCGCACTTTACCCGGTCACAAGTTGCACCGTGGCCGGAGAAACAAGAATGTTTATATGAAAAGTTTATTGCTGCTGATGATGTATATGATGTTTTATATGTTTTATATGTTTATGTTTATGAAAAAAATTGTATGTTTTGGATGTTTATATCTTACAGCCCGAGGACGTGCTGTGATTTACCAGGGGGGAATGTAGCACCCTGAGGATTCGGCTGCTACAGGGGTATTGCACCTCAACCCAGAGGTGTGATATTCCACTCCCGGGTAAGGATGGAGTGTGGAACTGAGCTCAGTTAGCTGCATGCACTACACACATCCCATTTCCGAGGAACAGACCGATGGTACTCCCACTAGAGAAATGTGCAGGTACGACAGTGTCTGTTCCTGGCTGGAGTGGGAGGGGGGTGGAACATCCCAGTAGTGTAGGGGCAGATAGGGGGAGCAGCCTGGGTAAAGCTAGGAGCTCATTGGGTGCTGGTCACCTGAGCTCACACATAGAGGGAGTATATAAGGTGGGCACCATCTTAGATCAGGGTCTTTGTAGAGGAAGAGAGCAGAGGAGAAGAGCAGCTCCAAGGCCAAGAGAGAGAGAGAGAAGAAAGAAAGACCCAGAGGGGGAGAAAGAAGGAACTCCAAGAGCCCAAATTAGACCAGAGGGTGAAGAGTTGGCAACAGGGTACCGGATCCCAAGCTGGCAGAGGCTACAGCACACCTTAGCCAGGAACCGGAGGTCGTGGGCAGGATCGATCTGCCACGATCACCCACTAAATCCACCCGGAAGGCAGACCAGGAATAGGGTCAGGGAACCCAGAGACAAGGGTTTACCACCAAGAGGCCCGAGGGAGCCGGACATAGGTGGATCCCTGGTGGGGAAGGCCAGAGAAGAGGACAGGACAGAAAGGGAGCTCAGGACCACGCTCCAGAATCACCTGGGGGTTGGCTGAGTCCAGGACCTGGTGGACGCAGCACGGCTCGGGTGGTCACTTAAGGCCGGAGTGACCAGAACAACTGCAGTAAGTAAACAAACCCTGAACTGCACAGCCCGACTCTGAGTCTCATTTCCATCCTCGCTGCACCACCACAACCCCCATCCTCTGCAACTGACCCCCTGAGGCTATACCCCTCCCGTTGGGGGTTATACTACCTGAGCTGCACATACATCACCAGCCTCAGTGGACCCTGCTGCAGCGGCGGCCGTATTGACCGCAATTCAACGGGTGGCGTAGTCGACACAAAAGAACATCTAGAAACATCATAAGGACTGCCACACACTGAGCTTGACACCCTGGGCACGGACCGGGTCACAGCCACTCGGAGACTACAACCCCCATCTGATCCGGCTCCGGGTATCCCTAACAGCACTGGCCCAGGGGGCGCGTCATTAACGCTTGTCATACGTATCCTGTCCATCCCCTATGCGTTATATCCTAATGGCTAACCAAGTAAAATTCCTTTCTTGGAACGTGAGAGGGTTGGGAGACCCCTTAAAGAGGACGGCTGTCATTTTATATATACGGGGAAATTCACCAGCAGTGGTATGTCTGCAGGAAACGTATCTAGAAAAAAGTAATATAGCGGCCCTGAAGCGTTCATGGATCAGCCATAGTTTTCATTCTATCTTTTCAAGTTACTCGAGTGGCGTCAGTATTTTAGTACATAGATCTATCCCTTTTGAATTGATATCCGCTAAGGTGGATGAGAAGGGCAGATTCATTGGGATTCATTGTAGAATATTCACCAAAGAATTATTACTAGTGGCAGTCTACATTCCCCCTCCCTATAATAATAATATTATGAAGGAAATTGCGTCACTCATAGACAAAGTACGGGGGGTCCCTGTGCTATGCATGGGAGATTTTAACAATATTGTACACCCATACTGGGATAGATTCAGATCAGACACAGCTACAGAGGCTACCCCCATAACTAAGTCTGGTGAGCTCCTATCAGAGTTATCCTTGACTGATATATGGCGTCTTAAATATCCCAAACCACAACAATTCTCCTGCTACTCTAACTCACATAACACCCTCTCCCGCATAGATTTAGTACTGGGAACAGAACACATTCTCCCTTTAGTAGAAAGGGTGGAATATTTACCTAGAGTACTGTCGGACCACTCACCCCTGATGATGAGCCTATGCCTTTTGCTTAGATTGGAAGCTACCCTTACTAGATGGTCCGTGAATCCCTTTTGGTGCAAATCATAGACATAAATTTGATTACATCAGCTCTTCAAAACTATTTTATAGAAAATAACGGCTCTGTGATGCAGAACTCACTATGGGACGCTATGAAGGCCTGTCTGAGGGGGGTCCTGATACAAGCTATCAATAAATCCAAGACTAAAACTAACCAATTTGGGGAAATCTTGCAAGACAGGGTTAGACTCACGGAAAATAAATTTGTCCAATCAGGTACAGAGGAGGACCTAATGACCTGGAAAGAGGCGCAGGAGGCATACTCCAGACACATTAGGGAGAAGGCCAAGAATAAGCGACTATTCTCCCAAATACATTTTTATGAAGAAGGGGAAAAGGCAGGGCATTTACTGGCTATGATTGCAAGGGATCAAATAGGGACATCCTTTATAGGCGCTTTAATAAATAAGGAAGGTGCAATGGTTAATCAGCCAGATCAAATATCAAATAGTTTCAGAGAATTTTATCAGGACTTATTCAGAACCAAACACGATTTAGCAGAGAACAAATCCTGACTTATTTGGAGGGGATTGATCTTCCAGCTATTTCTGAAGCAGATAAAAAATACTTAAATAGTCCCCTGCAATTAGAGGAGTTACAAATGGCCACAGCTTCAATGGCCAATAATAAATCACCAGGGTTGGACGCGTTCCCTATGGAAATATACAAAAAATTTGGGGATATATTACTACCTCAATTGCTGTGCACCTTCCAGGAGGCAGCCAGGTAAGGCATTCTGCCCCTTTCAATGAGAGAAGCAGTTATCGTAGTGATACCCAAACCGGGTAAGGATCCATTGCTCCCCGAACCCTATAGGCCTATATCCCTGCTACCTACGGACATTAAAATTATAGCAAAAGTTCTGGCCTCCAGGTTAAATAACATAATATCTAATGTTATACATAGTGATCAATCGGGCTTTATGCCAGCTAGGTCTACAGCCGTTAATATCCGTAGACTATTTCTTAATCTTCAGCTGCCAGTGGACAATGCAGGAGACAGGGTTATTTGCTCGCTAGGCGCTGCTAAAGCATTTGACTGGGAATACCTATGGGTAGTTTTGGAGAAATTTGGTATGGACGCTGGATTTATTTCATGGATCAAGCTACTATATCAGAGGCCATTGGCACGATTAAGGGTAAATGGGCGTCTTACTTCAGCCTTTGAATTGGGGAGGGGTACCCGGCAGGGCTGCCCGTTGTCCCCTTTACTGTTCGCACTGGTCATTGAACCACTAGCTGCGGCTATCAGGATGCACCCTGGCATAATGGCATTTCGCAGAGGGAATATAGAGGAGAACATTGCACTTTATGCTGACGATGCACTACTATTTTTAGCGGAAGCCTCCAAAACATTATCTGTAGCTATGGAGACAATCGAGAAGTTTGGGAAATTTTCCGGTTTGGCGATTAATTGGACTAAGTCAGTATTGCTTCCAATAGATAATGGGAACATTAATGCACCTCACTATACTGACTCGGGCTTACAACTGGTCAATGAATTTAAATATTTGGGTATTAATGTAACATCTAAAGTCACTGACTATGAGAAACTAAACTTCAACCCAATACTGGCCAGATTCAAGTGTAAACTGGACACGTGGTCTAAATTGCCACTGTCAGTGGTGGGCCGCACTAACTTGGTCAAGATGATCTGGATGCCACAATTGCTATATGTATTGCAGAATTCTCCAATATGGATTCCCCAGAGATATTTCCTTAAAGCAAACAGCATATTTAGGGACTTAATCTGGGGAAAACAAGATCCAAGAATTAAACTGGAAACTTTGCAAAGAGATAAAACAATGGGTGGCCTTGCTGTACGAAATCCGTGGGTTTATTATATGGCAGCTCAGCTCCAGCATATTCGAAGGTGGGACGACCCTGGAGGGGGAGGGGGGCTAAACGTCTCCTACTCCAATCACATTTTAAATCACTCAGACTCTATGAAGCATTGGAGGCTCACAAATTTAAGACACCCTCTTGTAGAACCCCAACTACGCTGTTAATACACAAACTTTGGTGGGCAGTGAGGAAATTACAGGGGATACAAGGGATCTCACAATTTACATCACTGTGGGAAACACCATGGCTCCCTAACCTATATAAATTGGAAGGGTTTAAAAATTGGAGTCTAAAAGGACTAGAAAGATTCACTCATGTTTTAGCGGGAGATTCACTCAAGGAGTTTTCACAGATACAAAATGAATATGGACTGCCCAACACCGAATTTTATAAGTTCCTTCAGTTACGACATTCATATCAGGCAGAGAGTCTTGTGCTAAATAATGGAGTTCCTCAAAATGCTATAATACAGAGAATGGCTAGCTCACATAATTCTGGGGGGCTAATCTCATTGCTTTATAGGGGTCTGCTGGACCTGGTATTAGCAAAACACCCCATAAGATCAAAAGAAAAATGGGAGAGCTTGATAGGCCCTATTGAAGAGGGGCTGTGGTCTGAAATACTGGAAAGAGTTCCCCAGTTATCTGAGTGAGTCCCATAGATTCTCCCACTGCACCAGTCATATAGAACACCCCAATTTCTCCACGATATAGGGCTTCGACCAGACCCCCTATGTGCTAGATGTAAAACATCCCCGGCTAACATGCTTCATATGATGTGGACCTGCCCTGCTCTGGAAAACTTCTGGAGGGATGTAATAGCGATCATTGATAGAACATACTCAGTCGATTCAGATCCCTCACCATTAGTATGTATACTGGGATATATAGAAGATCTGAGCACTGACGAACAAGGCAAAATAGCAGTGGCACGCATGTTATACATGGCCAGGAAACTAATAGCCCAACATTGGTTATCAGAGCAGGCGCCCACGGTGACGGAATTTATAAATAAGATTAATTGGTTATTAAATCTGGAAAAAAGTATATATCTGAAAAGGAAGGCCATCTCTAAATTTGAAAAAATATGGGCTCCATGGATTGACGGCTCCGGCCTAGCATCCAGAGAACTCCATAGATTTCGACTTGGCTTGCTATGATTGATGTATAGATTACTTGACAGGTGCAAAATCCTACATTGGGCTGCTTTAGACATGTATATAACTGCTCCAAAGCAAGAGCTAGATACCCCTTAATACAATTGTGACTATTCATACTGTAAGATTGTTAATTTGCTGTGGACAGAACTGTGGAACATTTAACTCAAAATGTTTTGTTTGAAAGGGCAATGTGTTGTGGGGGGAGGGATAGAATAGGGACTGGGTCCCTTCTTTGGTTGGGTTGTTTTATTTTTTTTACTGTTGTGTTACAAAAAAAGTTTTAACAATAAAAAATATTTAATTTAAAAAAAAGTTATCCGTGATGTCGGCACAACAATGATCATAATCGCACTCTATTGATTGGTGGTCTGCCGTGTCCGCTCCCTTTCTCTCTATCTTTCATATGGAAAAATACATGCTTGATCTGGATATTGATGGAAAACCCTCCCTGTACCCCCCCAGTGTACTGTCGTTATGCATAGATTTATAGTTATACTACCCCTTTTACTATGTATATTGTATTTTCTTGTACTTTTTCAACACAAAAATAAAAAAAAACTTGAATTTGAAAAAAAAAATTGTAATTAGATCCACAGGCGGCAGCTACTCCGCTGACTAGGAGACACTGAAGCTTTTGAGCAGACCTCTGATTCCCAGGCTATAGTATGAGTAAACAGCTCTTCAAACTCAACCATCTGTGTTTCCCCAAGCCATAGTGTATGTAGTTTCTTACAGTTAAAAGGGGGGGGAAGAGACCCGACCCACCTGGAATTGACGATGGCAACGTCATGTAAAACACAGCAAGGGGACTCCAAAAAGAGTCTCCATTTTTTCCCAAAATTGTGGCACAGACACCACTTAAGTGGCATCAATTGTCCCAGAGTTGCTTAACCCCTTAATAACATCTGACGTACCAATACGCGTCTGTGCCCTGGGACTTAAGAGCCAGACCCGTATTAGTACGTCATCGCGATCGCGCGCGCACACAGGCTGTGCGGGCGCGATCGCCGCCGGGTGTCAGCTGATTGTCACAGCTGACACCCGGTACTATGTGCAGGGAGCGGTCCTGCACCGCTCCCAGCACATTAACTCCCGCGATGCTGCGATCGAAGTCGATCGCGGCATTGCGGGGGCAAGGGGAGGTGATCGACGATACTCACCTCCTCTTCCGGCTTCCAGCGCAGTCTGCAAAGGCTTCCCGGGTGTTGCCATGACGACCCGATGTCGTCATGACAACATCCGGGTCACCAGAGAGCAGGAAGATTGCTTGGACATGCGCAGTGCATCTCCAAGCAATCTTCACACTGTGCACTTCTGACAGCCTTCATGGCATAGGGATGGTGCTCCATTCCTGTGCCATGCAGGCGATCAGAAAAAAAAAAAGTGAAAGTCCCAGAGTGGGACAAAGTAATAAAGTGTATAAACTGTGTGAAAGTGGAAAAAAAAAAATGTGCAAAAATATTATAAAAAAATAAAAAAAATAATACACCAAAAATAAAAATATAATGTACCCATCAATAAATATTATTATAAAAAAAATAAAAAAAAAACAATAAAAGTACACATATTTGGTATCGCCGCGTCCGGAAAAACCTGACCTATAAAACTGTCCCACTAGTTAACCCCTTCAGTGAACACGGTAAAAAAAAAAAAAAAAAAAAAACGAAGCAAAAAACAATGCTTTATCACCATACTGCCAAATAAAAAGTGGAATAACACGCGATCAAAAAGACGCATATAAATAAAAATGATACCGCTGAAAACGTCATCTCGTCCCGCAAAAAACAAGCTGCCATACAGCTCCATCAGCCGAAAAATAAAAAAGTTATAGCTCTCAGAATAAAGCGATACTAAAAAATATTTTTTTTCTATAAAATAGCTTTTATTGTGTATAAGCGCCAAAACATAGAAAAATGATACAAATGTGGTACCGCTGTAAACGTACTGACCCGAAGAATAAAGCTACCTCATCAATTTTACCACACGCGGAACAGAATAAAAAAAAAAATAAAAAAAAACAATTCCTGAATTGTTGGTTTTTGTTTATTCTGCCTCCCAAAAATCGGAATAGAAAGCGATCAAAAAATGTCACGTGCTGAAAATGGCACCAATAACAACGTCAAGTCATTCCGCAAAAAACGAGCCGTCACATGACTGTCTGCCAAAATCTGGAAAAATTATAGCTCTCAAAATATGGCGATGCAAAAACTAGATTTTACAAAAAATGCGTCTTTTAGTGTGTGACAGCTGTCAGTCATAAAAACCCCATATGATTCTGGCATTGCTGTAATCACACCGACCCGAAGAATAAAGTCGTCTAATCACTTATACCGCACAAGGAACGGCGTCAAAAATAAACTCTTGGGTTAGGATTGGGCTAGGGTTAGGGCTGGGTTTGGGGCTAGGGTTGTGCTGGGGCTAGGGTTGTGCTGGGGCTAGGGTTGTGCTGGGGCTAGGGTTGTGCTAGGGTTAGGGCTGGGGTTGGGATTTTTTTCAAAAGTAAGAAAAAAAGATGACGATATGGCGACTAGTGTTGAGAGCAAGTGCTCGCTACTTGAGTTTGCATCGGGTGCTCTGGTATGCATTGAGTATCGTGGGTATTTGAGTGACATGCTCGAGTCTCTGCCCCATATGCTTCGCGGCCAAAAAACTTTACGGGGATTGCCTGCCATGCACGAGCGATCCCCGCATGTTTTTTTTTGGGTGTCTAATAACCGTGAAACATGCGGAGCAGGGACTCGAGCATGTCACTCGAGCACACGCTGTACATGGTGCATACCTGAGTACCCGATGCAAACTCAAGTAGCGAGCACTTGCGCTCAAGAATAATGACAACTTATTCAATATGATGACCTAATGTAAACAAATTCTGTGCCGTACCTCTGGGTTCAAAATGTTCACTATACACCTTAATAAAATCCTTGAGGGGTATAGTTTCCAAAATGGGGACACTTGTGGGGGAGCTCCACTGTTTAGGCACATCACGGGCTCTCCAAACGCGACATGGTGTCTGCTAACAAATTGAATGGAAAATCGGCTCAAATTGTTAGCGGACGCCATGTTGCGTTTGGAGAGCCCCTATGTGCCCAAACATTGGAGCTCCCCCACAAGTGACCCCATTTTGGAAACTAGACCCCCCAAGGCACCTATCTAGATGCATAGTGAGCACTTGGAACCCCTAGGTGCTTCACAAATTGATTCGTAAAAATGAAAATGTGTTTTTTTTTTCACTTTTTCATTATTACGAATCAATTTGTGAAGCACCTGGGGGTTCCAAGTGCTCACTATGCATCTAGAAAGGTGCCTTGGGGGGTCTAGTTTCCAAAATGGGGTCACTTGTGTGGAGCTCCAAAGTTTGGGCACAGAGGGGCTCTCCAAACGCAATGTGGTGTCCGCTAACAATTTGAGCCGATTTTCCATTCAATTTGTTAGCGGATACCATGTTGCATTTAGAGAGTCCCTGTGTGCCCAAACATTGGAGCTCCCCCACAAGTGACCCCATTTTGGAAACTAGACCCCCCAAGGCACCTATCTAGATGCATAGTGAGCAGTTGGAACCCCCAGGTGCTTCACAAATTGATTCGTAAAAATGAAAAAGTGTTTTTTTTTTCACTTTTTCATTTTTACGAATCAATTTGTGAAGCACCTGGGGGTTGCAACTGCTCACTATGCATCTAGATAGGTGCCTTGTGGGGTCTAGTTTCCAAAATGGGGTCACTTGTGGGGGAGCTCCAATGTTTGGGCACACAGGGGCTCTCTAAACGCAACATGGTGTCCGCTAATTATTCAAGCAAATTTTACAATCAAAAAGTCAAATGGCGCTCCTTCCCTTCTGAGCCCTACAGTGCGCCCAAACAGTGTTTTTTCCCCAAATATTGGGTATCTGCGTGCCCAGGGGAAATTGCACAACAAATTTTGCGGTCCATTTTTTCTTGTTACCCCTGTGAAAATAAAAAAAATTGGGTCTAAAGTAACATTTTTGTGAAAAAAGTTAAATGTTCATTTTTTTCTTCCACATTCAAAAAATTCCTATGAAGCACCTGAAGGGTTAATAAAGTTCTTGAATGTGGTTTTGAGCACCTTGAGGGGTGCAGTTTTTAGAATGGTGTCACTTTTGGGTATTTTCTGTCATAAAGACCTCTCAAAGTGACTTCAAATGTGATGTGGTCCCTAAAAAAATGGTTTTGTAAATTTTGTTGGAAAAATGAGAAATCGCTGGTCAACTTTTAACCCTTATAGCTCCCTAACAAAAAAAAATTTTGGTTCCAAAATTGTGCTGATGTAAAGTAGACATGTGGGAAATGTTATTTATTAACTCTTTTGTGTGACATATCGCTCTGATTTCAGGGCTTAAAAATTCAAATTTTGAAAATTGCAAAATTTTAAAAATTTTCGCCAAATTTCCGTTTTTTTCACAAATAAACGCAAGTGATATCGAAGAAATTTTTCCACAATCATGAAGTACAATATGTCACGAAAAAACAATCTCAGAATCAGGGGGATCCGTTGAAGCGTTCCAGAGTAATTACCTCATAAAGTGACAGTGGTCAGAATTGTAAAAATTGGCCCGGTCATTAACGTGCAAACCACCCGCGGGGCTTAAGTGGTTAAAATGGTTGGTGAGGTGATTTTCCAAAATCCTCAAGCTTTTAGTCTCCCCAGAATGACACAGGTGGGGCAGATGGTGGCTGTCCTGGCCCGCTAGGCCGCATTGTAGCACAGTGAGCTTCGCACTGCAACTTATGCTTTATATCCATGTGCCGGTTCATGCATGAAGTACTCAAACTATGGATTTTTTGGCCTCTACTTAGGTTTTGGTGACAAATAATACAGATAACACGAGTTGGGTCATCCTTATCGATCTGAAAAAATGCACAGGCTGTGCAAGGTTTAGAGCCCATGCGACTCTGCTACTAGCAATACTATCAAATGATTGGCTGGGTTAGATGCAGAGCGTCTGGGTTTGGTTGGGGGTCCCCACAGTCTGCCTAGGCTAGATGCAGTTAAAAATTATTATTAGATACACAGGCGGTGCAGCTTGCTTCGCAGCTGGGCTAATACGCCCAAAGTATTGGTAGACTCTATACTAAATAAGGAAGGATTCACTGACTGTGGTGGCCCCTCCGTGGGCCGTGGCGATTGGTGGAGATTTGGTGGATGATTATAGGAGAAAGCTCCTTAATAGAGAAAGTTGGTGGATTTATACTTTAAATACACGTGTACCAGCGGGTTTAAACATCAGACATGATTTGATGTATCATTATGAATGATCATTTATAGATTATTATTATATATATGTTCCTTTTTTCTTCTTTTCTTTTGGATTATTTACATTTATATGCATTGTTTCTATGCTATACAATTTTAACATGGTATGTGTGTTTAAATTTCTGATTAACTCAGCCTTGAACAGGTGCATAGCAGGACATGACATATAAATACCACTTCCTTGCTGTTTTTTTGCTATGCAATGATTAAGAACCTTTAGTTCGAAACGCGTTTGCTGTTCTTCTTCAAGGTGGACTTTTAAAATATTTTTTGTATGGCCCAATAAAAAGTGGATTTTAGACGATTTGTTCAGCTGGATCTTCCTGGTTCCTCATGTTCGTCTGGTAGCACTCCTGGTTCCGTGCTGTTGATCTTCTAGGTGGGTGAACTGATTTTTTCCTTTCTTTTTCTGCCATGTGGCGATTGGTCATCCACTTTCGCTGCCCCTTACTCAACGAATTCACAAACATCTCCCATCGGTTTGGAGTCCCATTATGCCCAACCAAAAACATAGGCCCCACAACTAAAAAAAATCGTTCTTAGGCAGGGCCGGCTCCAGGTTTTTCTGGGCCCCGGGCGAAAGAGTCTCAGTGGGCCCCTTTAATACATACCACGATTCATGATGCACAGATACCGCAGAGAAATATATATATATATATATATATATATATATATATATATATATATATATATAGTACAATGCAAAGATTTTACTTCTTACATTACATGAGCGATATCTATTGTAAATTCTACAATAGCTCAGAAACCAGCGAATCGCTCCACACAGAATACTGGCCCCCATAAAATGCTCCATACAGGATACTGGCCCCCATAAAATGCTCCATACAGGATACTGGCCCCCATATGGGATACTGGCCCCCATATAAGGCCCAATACGGAATACTGGCCCCCATATAAGGCCCCATATGGAATACTGGCCCCCATATAAGGACCCATACGGAATACTGGCCCCCATATAAGGCCCCATACGGAATACTGGCCCCAATATAAGGCCCCATACGGAATACTGGCCCCCATATAAGGCTCCATACGGAATACTTGGCCCCCATATAAGGCTCCATACGGAATACTGGCCTCCATATAAGGCTCCATACGGAATACTGGCCCCCATATAAGGCACCATACAGAATACTGGCCCCCATATAACGCTCCATACAGGATACTGGTCCCCTTATAAAGCTCCATACAGGATACTGGCCCCCATATAACGCTCCATACAGGATACTGGTCCCCTTATAAAGCTCCATATAGGATACTGGCCCCCATATAACGCTCCATACAGGATACTGGCCCCCATATAATGCTCCATACAGGATACTGGCCCCCATATAATGCTCCATACAGGATATTGGTTCCCTTATAACACTCCATACAGGATACTGGCCCCATATAATGCTGCATGCAGGCTGTTACCCCCTACATAATGCTCCATACAGGCTGTCCCCCCCCTTTTAATGCTCAATGCAGGCTGTTACCCCCCACATAATGCCCCATATAGGCTGCCCCCACCTTATAATGCTCCATGCAGGCTGTTCCCCCCACATAATGCCCTATGCAGGCCGTCCCATCCCCCCTTATAATGCCCCATGCAGGCTGTTCCCCACCTTATAATGCCCTATGCAGGCTGTCACCCCTCCTCTTTATAATGCCCCATGCAGGATGTCACCCCCCTCTCTTTATAATGCCCCATGCAGGATGTCACCCCCCCTCTTTATAATGCCCCATGCAGGATGTCAGCCCCTCTCTTTATAATGCCCCATTCAGGATGTCACCCCCCCTCTTTATAATGCCCCATGCAGGATGTCACCCCTTCTCTTTATAATACCCCATGCAGTCTGTCACCCCCCCTCTCTTTATAATGCCCCATGCAAGATGTCACCCCCCATATTATGCCCCATGCCACCCCCCCTCTCTTTATAATGCCCCATGCAGGATGTCACCCCCCTCTCTTTATACTGCCCCATGCAAGATGTCACCCCCCCATATTATGCCCCGTGCCTCCATACATTATAAAAAAAAAAATCAAATACTCACCTCCCTCCTCCTCACCTGCTGCCCGCTGCTCGGGTCCGGACTCCAGGGTTGTCGTCCTGCTCTGCGCTCCTTGTGACGGCTCAGGGGAGCGCGCGGTGGAATGACGTCACCGCGCTCTCTGACCTGAGACGTCACAGGGAGCGCAGAGCAGGAAGACAGCGGATCTGTGGAGGCACGGGGAGAGGTAAGTATCCGGCTGCCGGGGCCCTGAGCAAGCGGCGGAGAAGGGCGGGCCCTGACACCGCTCTCCTCCGCCCATAGCCTGGCGGGGTGCGCGACCGCCAGTGGGCCCCCCTGCCTGCTCAGGGCCCCGGCACTTGCCCGGGTGCGCCGGGTGCTGATGCCGGCCCTGTTCTTAGGCATCGAAATTGACACCACAGCAAGGTTGTTCCACCTCCCATGGGAAAAAAATACCAAAACATTACACCTGATCTAGGTTTTTTTGCGCAGTATGGAAAGTAACACTACAGCAGATGCAAGTATTACTAGGTCTCCTCGTGTTTGCGAGCCGGGTGATGCCAGTCGGAAGGGTTTTTTCTCTTCATTTATCGCCAGAAACAAAAGGGGCATCTAAACCGAGTCATACAATCAGAATCAGCAGGCAGCTACGGGCGGACTTAGAGGTGTGGAAAACCTTCTTACAATCATTCAACGGTCACATGTTATTTATGTCAGCAGAACAGTCCAACATTCAACTAAGATTATTCACCGGGGCGGCAGAATCAGGCGGATATGCAGCGATACTAAATAACCAATGGTGCACAAGCTTATGGCCTCCGTATTGGGCAGAACAAGTGCTGACAAAAAAACAGACAGTCCTGGAATTGTTTCCAATAGTGGTAGCAATAGAAATATGGGGCACGCGCCTGGCTAACAAAAATATACTCTTCATAACAAAAAACACCAGCCTAGCGCACTTCATTAATAATATGGCATCATCGTCTCTCCCAGTGCTAGGCCTATTACGCCGGCTAGCATTCCTGTGCCTAAAACACAATGCATGGGTCCGCGCTAGCCACGATGTTGAGGGGTCTAACGCTGCTGCTAACGCTTTATTACAATTCAATTGGCAGATTTTCACAGAGCTCCTCCCCAACGCCCACCCATCGGGCAACATTTGCCCAGCCTCCCTATGGGATCTAGTGGAGAATAGTTGATGTCATTAATCAGAGCCTCAGTTGCCCGTCGATGTGGCAAGTAGTGTTGAGCCACCCCCATAGTGTTCGAGTTCGGTTCGGTTCATCGAACACCCGTGTGTTCGCCGAACTGTTCGTCGAACACCTTTGAACACCGTTAAAACCAATGGCAGGCAAACAAAAACACATAGAAAACACCTTCAAAGGTGTCCAAAAGCTGACAAACTGCTCAGAAGACATAACTAACACATGGAAAAGTGACAAGTACATATAGTCATGCGAAAAGAAAAGAGGTGGAGGAGTAAAAGGAGGGGGAGACACAGATATAGGCATGTCATGCCCTTCTAAAATCCAAAAAGTGAGAAGCCTACACGGCCAGTCCGTTCCTGCCCGTGCCACCTCCGTGTCGCCGGGTTTGTGCCAGAGCCGCGGTGGACCCCCCTCTCCCAATACTGGTGCCTGTCCGCTGGTGGGTCGAGTGAGCCCCCCTGTGGTGGAGGCAGCTCTAAGCTTTTTAATTTAAATTGTCTCTCTAATTTGAATGAATACACTTTAAATCCTTTTACAAGGAGCTATTGGAGGGCAAGTCTCATGCCATCAGCCGCGTAATTCCAGCTCCAGTAACGTCCACTAAAGCTGCTACAGTTAAAAAGTTTTTATAAGGATTGAGCTCAGCTGTCCACCGCAAGGCGTCCTACCGCCAGTCCCAGCCCCTATGCCTTGGGGTGCCTCCTGATGCTCTTCACTGAGTATCCCGTGGTCCCGAAGCATTTCCTTTGAAAAAATTAAGTGTCCAAACTACAGGTGGTGTAGCTTGCTTAACAGCCGGGATAATCCGCTGACTAGCAGACACTGGTACTAGGCACAAAGTATTTCCTGGGCTAGATGCAGGTAAAAATTTGTAATTAGATACTCTCATTGGATGCTGAGAAAGCATTCCATAGAGTCTCCTGGCACGCCATATATTATTCTCTTAAAAAGCTTGGGGTAGAGGTCTAGGGGACCCTTTCATAGCCAAAATCACAGCCCTGTATCGCAATAAGTCACCTAGGCTGAAGATAAATGGAACTGTAGCACCCTGAGGGCTCGGTTGCTACAGAGGTATTGCACCTCACCCAGAGGTGTGATATCTCACTCTCAGGTAAGGATGGAGTGTGGATCAGGACCCGACACCTGCATGCATTACACCACATTGCCGTGGGGCAGGGCGACCAATATGCCCCTGAGATGGGCATGACAGTCCTTTTCCCTGGCTGGAGTGGGGGGAGGGAACACTGAGGAAGGGGAACCCTGTAGTGCAGGAGCAGGGAGGAAGCAGTTCCTGGGTGCATTGAGAAGGGAGTATAAAAGGTGGGCACCATCTTAGTTCAATCCAGAGAAGTCTGAGCAGAAGTGACAGGGAGCAGGGGCTCTGCATGAGCTCTGCTCCGGAGGCGGGTCTAGTAACAGAGGCCCAGGCCTGGAAGAGGGAGAAGGAAGGCAGAGGAGCGGAGAAGGCTCCAGGAATGAGGAACGAAGGGATCCCAGGAGTGCGGACGGGCGAGTCGCCACCGCACGCCCGAATCCACCTGCGTGGAGGGGTCAGGCCAAAGGGGGAGACCGGTCCCCGAAACTAGTGGAGGCGGGAAATGACCCTCAGCTAGAAACCGGAGGCTGTGACATTTTATGTGGCGCAGCCCCTCGCTACACCCGCTAGGAAGGCACCACATAGGGTCAGGGAAACTGGCGCCAAGTTTACCAAGAGGAGGCCCGAGGCAGCCGGACAGAAGGGTTGGTAAGAAAGGCCAGACAAAGGACACACAAAGGGGGTCCTGTGAAGTGCTCCAAAGTTATCTGGGAGTTGTCTGAGCCCCTCACCTGGTGAGCACAGTACGACGTGGGCAGCCGTTACCTGCAGAAGTGGTCTGGATAATAAGAACTGTGAGTAAAGGCCCTGGACTGCATCACTGACTCCGTGTCGTTACTGCTGCTGCCCTGCACCATCACCCCCATCCTCCGCATACACTGCCCTGAGGCTATACTCCTCCCGTGCGGAGTTATGCTACGCTCTGCTGCACCCACAACACCAGCCTCAGCGGTCTGCCCTGCAGCGGCGGTTCACTCTGACCGCAATCCACGGGTGGCGTAGTCGGACATTTAAACATCAAAACCACATAAATAGTTCCGCCACTGGTTTGACCGCCCTGAGCCACGGAACCGGGTCGCTGCCACGGAGACTACAACCACCAGCATCCACCAAAAAGGGTCCGGCTCCGGGTGTCCCAAGGCCCAGGGGGTGCGTCAGAACATTTTCATCACCTTTCATAATCACCAATGGGACAAGGCAGGGATGTCCTCTGTCCCCTCTTTTATACATCCTAGTGATGGAGAACCTGCTCTCATCAATTCGCCATACCCCAATATTAGGTGGATTGAGGTGGGAGGCACCGAGTACAAGTGCTCTGCATTTGCTGATGATGTCCTAGTATATATCACTCAATCACATATATCCATCCCTGCTGTTATGGTTGAAATAGATCACTTTGTTACATGGTCAAATTTTAAAATCAATGCAGCGAAGTCTGAGGCCCTCGATGTCTCCCTCCCCAAATCCATACAGGATTCCATCCAGTCCAACTTTCCCTTTGCCTGGCCCTCACAGGGTATCAAATACTTAGGAATTCCTATTCATAGAGACCTCTCCCGTCTATGTTATCTTAATTTTGGGCCCTTTATTGAACAACTCCATACAGACCACGGTTGGCAAGTTAGAACTGTAAGATTCACTACGTGAACCACTGGTGTTTTGTGGAAAAGCACATGTACACTGTGTTCCAAATTATTATGCAAAAAGTGTTTAGGAGTGATAAGGGAAGAATTTGTTTGTTTGTTAAACTCATTGATGGTGATGTGTGTCAGGGCTCTTTATATCACTGTAAGCAATTGCAGACACCTGTGCTAATTAGTTTGGCAGGTGTGTCCAATGAAAGACAAGACTACTTAAGAAGGCTGTCCCACATTATTAAGCAGCCTACATTTTCTGCCAAAATGGGAAAGAAAAAGGATGTGTCGGCTGCTGAGAAGCAACAAATTGTGGAGTGTTTAGGTCATGGCATGACTACAATCAACATTGTGCGATGATCAGGATGAAGTGTCTTGGCAATCAAGAAGTATGTAGCTGATTCACAGTACACACGTGTGCGTGCTGATAAGGGCAAATTGAGAACTCTTTCCTACAGGCAATTACGTCAGGTTAAAAGAGCAGCGGCAAAAAAGCCTTGTCATAGCAGCAGACAAGTTTTTGAAGCTGCTGGTGCCTCCAACGTCCCCCGAACAACAAGATGCAGGGTCCTTCAGAGGTTTGCAGCTGTGCGTAAGCCATCCTGTCGACCTTCTCTATCCACTGCACACAAGCAGAAACGGCTCCAGTGGGCCAAACAATACATGAAGACTGACTTCAAAACTGTTTTGTTCACGGATGAGTGCCGTGCAACGCTCGATGGTCCAGATGGATGGAGTGGAGGATGGCTAGTTGATGGACACCCCACGCAAACACGGCTAAAGAGCCAACAAGGAGGAGGTGGAGTAATGTTTTGGGCTGGAATCATGGGGAGAGAGATTGTCGGCCCCTTTAGGATCCCTGAAGGGGTAAAGATGAACTTCATAATGTATGTGGAGTTTCTGAAACAGCACTTCCTGCCATGGTTCAAGAAGAAGAACCGTGTATTCCACAGCAAGAACATTTTCATGCATGATAATGCACCGTCTCATGCTGCACATAACACATCTGCATCTCTGGCTGATATGGGCATAAAAGGGGACAAATTTATGGTTTGACTCCCATGCTCCCCTGACCTCAACCCCATTGAGAAGCTCTGGAGCATCATCAAAAGGAGTGTCTATGATGGCGGGAGGCAGTTCACATCTAAGCAACAGCTCTGGGAGGGTATTCTGTCCTCATGCAAAACAATTGAAGCAGAAACCATCCAAAACCTGACAAATTCAATGGATGAGAGAGTTCAGAAGCTCCTTTCGAACAAGGGGTCCTATGTGCAAATGTAACATCACCTAGAATAAAGTTTTGAGTTGAAAGCTGTTTGATTTCAGTTTCTAATAACCTGCTAATGCTTATAATTTCAAAAATGACCATTTTTTTGTCTTTATTAAAATGAAAAGGTTGATCGAAGAGTGTGGGGGATCTAAGAGTGTGGCAACCCAGTAGTCAGGATTACTTCGAATTCTGACAATCTGAGGGTCATGTTGCAGGTAGTGCAGCAAGAAGGCACTCATGTGTCTTGCGCATCTAGGAGCCCCAAAATTATTTTCCGGGCTAGATGCAGCTAGAAATTATTATTAATTTTAAATCTGGTGGAGCTTAGTATAGATGGCCTAATAGAATCATTACTGCACACTGCTACAAAGCCCAAATAATTTTCCAGCCAAGATACAGATAAACATGATTAGCAATTTTAAATCTGGTGGAGCTTAGTATAGATGGCCTAATAGAATCATTACTGCACACTGCTACAAAGCCCAAATAATTTTCCAGCCAAGATACAGATAAACATGATTAGTAATTTTAAATCTGGTGGAGCTTAGTATAGATGGCCTAATAGAATCATTACTGCACAATGCTACAAAGCCCAAATAATTTTCCAGCCAAGATACAGATAAACATGATTAGTAATTTTAAATCTGGTGGAGCTTAGTATAGATGGCCTAATAGAATCATTACTGCACACTGCTACAAAGCCCAAATAATTTTCCAGCCAAGATACAGATAAACATGATTAGTAATTTTAAATCTGGTGGAGCTTAGTATAGATGGCCTAATAGAATCATTACTGCACACTGCTACAAAGCCCAAATAATTTTACAGCCAAGATACAGATAAACATGATTAGTAATTTTAAATCTGGTGGAGCTTAGTATAGATGGCCTAATAGAATCATTACTGCACACTGCTACAAAGCCCAAATAATTTTCCAGCCAAGATACAGATAAACATGATTAGTAATTTTAAATCTGGTGGAGCTTAGTATAGATGGCCTAATAGAATCAGTACTGCACACTGCTACAAAGCCCAAATAATTTTCCAGCCAAGATACAGATAAACATGATTAGTAATTTGAAAACTTAAAACGGTTGGTGAGGTGATTTTAACCAATCATCAAGCTTTTACTCTCCCCAGGATGACACAGGGGGAGAAAAGTCGTTTCGGATCCATGATTTGTTCATCTTTATGAACGTGAGTCTGTCTACATTATCAGTGGAGAGCCGCGTGCTCTTATCTGTCAGCACACCACCAGCAGCGCTGAACACACGTTCAGACAGAACGCTGGCTGCGGGGCATGACAAGATCTGCAAGGCGTAAGTGGCGAGCTCCGGCCATTTATCCAGATTGGAAGCCCAAAAAGAGCAAGGGTCCAGTGACAGTCATGGCTTCAATGTTTACTTGGAGATACTCCTGTACCATTGTCTCTAGGCGTTGACTATATGTCAGACTTCTTGTCTCCTGTGGCCTTGCAAAGGATGGGCTAAAAAAGTGGTGAAATGATTCCGCAAAATTGATGTTACCAGAAGATATTGTGTTTCTGTTACGGTTTGAGTGCTGAACACTCGACGGTCCCACGGTTGGCAAGTTGGAACTGTGAGATTCACTACGTGCACCACTGGTGTTTTGTGGAAAAGCACATGTAAGATTCTGCAACAGTCTCTGCTGATACTCCTGCATGTGTGCATCCCTTTCTATGGCAGGGATAATTTCTGCAAATTTACTTTTGTACCGGGGATCTAACAGTGTGGCAACCCAGTAGTCAGGATTATTTCTAATTCTCACAATTCGAGGGTCATGTTGCAGGTAGTGCAGCAAGAAGGCACTCATGTGTCTTGCGCATCCAGGAGCACCAAGTCCCTGTTGTGTTGGTGGCGAGGTAACAATCATGCTTCCTTCCTCAGTCCTCTCCCCCCAACCTCGCACAACAGAAATGTGATCAAGGTCTCCCTCATCTGATGAGTCTTCCATCAGTTCGTCCTCCACTTCTTCCTGGGCTCCTGCACCTTCCTCACTAGTTTGGCTGCTACCATGCGCCCTGGTAAAACCATCTCCCCCACCCTCACATGCCTGCCGTCTTGGTGCTGCCGACCGTCTGGACCTTGCAGATGTTAGGCCTTCCGCATACAATTCCTCCTCCTTTACTTCCTCCACCTCCTCTTGTGCCACCACCTGACTCCGAATTCTGTTTAACATGTGCTCCAGCATGTAAATCACCGGAATAGTCATGCTGATAATGGCATCGCCAGCACTAAACATCTTCGTCGCCATTTCAAAACTGTGCAGAAGGGTGCATAGGTCCCTGATCTGAGACCACTCCTCCAGCGTGATTTGCCCCACCTCTGGATCTCGTTGGCCCAGGCTATACATCAGAACGTATTGCACCAGGGCTTGTCGGTGCTGCCACAGTCGCTGCAACATGTGCAGAGTTGAATTCCACCGGGTAGGCACATCGCATTTTAGCCGGTGAAGTGGCAGGCCCAACGACTTCTGTAGAGATGTAAGTCGCTGAGCAGCGGGATGAGAACGGCGGAAGTGAGCACACAACGACCGTGCCCTCTGCAGAAGGCCATCTAGTCCGGGATAGTGGGCTAAAAATTGCTGGACAACCAGGTTCAACACGTGAGCCATACAAGGCACGTGTGTGACATTGCCCCGGCGAAGGGCCGCAACCAGGTTTGCAGCATTGTCGCACACGGCCTTCCCTGGTTTCAGGTCCAGTGGAGACAACCATTCATGAAATTGGTTCTCCAGAGCTGACCACAACTCCTCAGCTGTGTGACTCACATTTCCCAGACATTTCAAAGTAAAAACCGCCTGATGAAGTTGAGCCCTACTGCCAGCATAGTAAGGAGGTGTGCAGGATCCCTTCTGCGCAGTTAGAAAGCTTGTGGCATGACCAGACAGGCTTTGGGTGCAGGTGGAGGACTGAGAGGAGGTTGAGGAGGCAGAAGCAGTGGAGGAACTTTGAGATAAAGAGGATTGACGCACAACTCGTGGGGGCGGCTAGACTTGGACAGCAGCCCCTTGTCCTGCTGTCACCATAGTTACCCAGTGTCCAGTCAGCGACATGTAACTCCCCTGTCCATGTCTACTCGTCCAAGTGTCTGTGGTGAAATGCACCCTGTCACACACAGAGTTTCTCAAAGAAGCGGTGATGTTGTGTGCGACATGCTGGTGGAGCGCAGGCACAACTTTCTTTGAGAAGTAGTGCCGACTGGGCATCTGGTACTGGGGCACTGCGATGGACATAAGGTCTCGAAAAGCCTCTGTGTCCATCAGGCGGAAAGGCAGCATTTCTGTAGCCAAGTGCTTGCAGATGGTGAAATTCAACCTCTTAGCTTTCTCATGGCTAGGAGGAAATGGTCTTTTACTTGTCCACATCTGAGGGACCGAGGGCTGGCTGTTGTGCTTAGACGGGGTTGATAAGGGTGTCCCCGGCAAACTGCCGGTCTGTGAGGAAGATGCAGGCGGACATGTTAGGTTGCCTTGATCCAAAGGTGGTGCTATCGATGTCGGACAGCGCTCAACACCAGCTGGTGTTACCACCTCCAAAGAAAATGATGACTTGCCAATCATGCTGGCTGTTGCGGGTAAAGAGGTGGCAGGTCTGCGTCCCAAAACAGGTGTGACTGCTGTCCCCCCAGTCACAGAGGATGAAGAGGCCACGGATGCACAAGAGGTGGCAGACAGTGGTCGGCCCGGCCGGCTAGGCCGCATTGTAGCACAGTGAGCTTCCCACTGCAACTTATGCTTCATGTCCATGTGCCGGTTCATGCATGAAGTACTCAAACTATGTATTTTTTGGCCTCTACTTAGCTTTTGTTGACAAATGTTACAGATAACACGAGTTGGATCATCTTTATTGATCTGAAAAAATGCCCAGGCTATGCAAGGCTTAGCACCCATGCGACCTGAAGAGCCACCACGACTTGTGGTCAGAGGCAGAGTTGTGTTTGAGGATGCAGTTGTTGACGTGCTTCCAGTACTACGTCTCTGTCCAGGAAGGCGCAACCTGACCTCGTCTTCACTAGCATCCTCCTCCACCTCCTCTGCTGACCTCACCTCTTGGCTGACTGTGGGTTGACAGTAATTGGGATCTCCAACCTCATCATCATCACCCTGTGTGTTCTCACACCCGTCGTCCTCAGAGCCAACCTGTTCCTGCCCTGACAAAAAACTAAAGTTGTCGCTCCAATCAGGTATTACAGTTTGGGAATGAGGGTCTACATTATGGTCAGAACCTTCTGCGTCTGGTCCTGGATCTGACTCATAAAGATTCTGGGCATCAGTGCAGATTATTTCCTCGTCTGGATTCACAGAAGCTCTGGAGCCGACCTCTGATTCCCAGGCTATTGTATGAGTAAACAGCTCTGCAGACTCAACCATCTGTTCTACCCCATACTCAGATGGGCAGCTGGAGACTTGGGAGCTGTGAGGAAGCAAGTGCGATTGGGGTGACACCTCTGAGGACTGGAGTATTTGTGATGTTGAGGATGAGGTGGAGGAGAGCCCACTTAAAGAAGCACTTGATATCCGTTGAAGCACCTGCTGTTTTTGTGCCTCATCTGGAATTTGTAGCGATGGGCGTGGCCGTAAGAAAGGGATCGTATCACATTGTACACTAAAAGAAGTAGACATCTTAGTTTGGCTGGAAGATGGTCTTTCTTCTGCAGATGTTACTGTTGCTTTAACACGTACCCCACGGACATAAACCTTTTTTTCCCTTCCCAACACTCCTTTTCCCCTTTCCACCAGCAGCAGGCCTTTTGCCACTCATTTTGGTGGTTAATTAATTGACAACTCTGGAGTTGTTTACACAAAAAACGATGGATGGAAACCGAGCAGAGCTGAGTGGCCAAATTGTGGTACTAGCCCAAAAGGATTGGCTGGGTTAGAAGCAGTAAAACTATTTTATTAGATACACAGGTGGTGGAGCTTGGTATAGATGGCCTAATAGAATGAGTACCACACACTGCTACAGGCCCAAAATTATTTTCCAGGCAAGATGCAGCTAAAAATTATTAGTAATTTGAAAGCTGGTGGAGTTTTGTATAGATGGCCTAATAGAATGAGTACCACACACTGCTACTATGCCCAAAATTATTTTCCAGGCAAGATGCAGCTAAAAATTATTAGTAATTTGAAAGCTGGTGGAGCTTAGTATAGATGGCCTAATAGAATGAGTACCACACACTGCTACAGGCCCAAAATTATTTTCCAGGCAAGATGCAGCTAAAAATTATTAGTAATTTGAAAGCTGGTGGAACTTAGTATAGATGGCCTAATAGAATGAGTACCACACACTGCTACAGGCCCAAAATTATTTTCCAGGGAAGATGCATCTAAAAATTATTATTAATTTGAAAGCTGGTGGAGCTTAGTATAGATGGCTTAATAGAATGAGTACCACACACTGCTACTATGCCCAAAATTATTTTCCAATCAAGATGCAGCTAAAAATTATTATTAATTTGAAATCTGGTGGAGCTTAGTATAGATGGCCTAATAGAATGAGTACCACACACTGCTACAGGCCCAAAATTATTTTCCAGGCAAGATGCAGCTAAAAATTATTAGTAATTTGAAAGCTGGTGAAACTTAGTATAGATGGCCTAATAGAATGAGTACCACACACTGCTACAGGCCCAAAATTATTTTCCAGGGAAGATGCATCTAAAAATTATTATTAATTTGAAAGCTGGTGGAGCTTAGTATAGATGGCTTAAAAGAATGAGTACCACACACTGCTACTATGCCCAAAATTATTTTCCAATCAAGATGCAGCTAAAAATTATTATTAATTTGAAATCTGGTGGAGCTTAGTATAGATGGCCTAATAGAATGAGTACCACACACTGCTACAGGCCCAAAATTATTTTCCAGGGAAGATGCATCTAAAAATTATTATTAATTCGAAAGCTGGTGGAGCTTAGTATAGATGGCTTAATAGAATGAGTACCACACACTGCTACTATGCCCAAAATTATTTTCCAAACAAGATGCAGCTAAAAATTATTATTAATTTGAAATCTGGTGGAGCTTAGTATAGATGGCCTAATAGAATGAGTACCACACACTGCTACAGGCCCAAAATTATTTTCCAGGCAAGATGCAGCTAAAAATTATTATTAATTTGAAAGCTGGTGGAGCTTAGTATAGATGGCCTAATAGAATGAGTACCACACACTGCTACTATGTCCAAAATTATTTTCCAGGCAAGATTCAGCTAAAAATTATTAGTAATTTGAAAGCTGGTGGAGCTTAGTATAGATGGCCTAATAGAATGAGTACCACACACTGCTACAGGCCCAAAATTATTTTCCAGGCAAGATGAAGCTAAAAATTATTATTAATTTGAAAGCTGGTGGAGCTTAGTATAGATGGCCAGTAGAATGAGTACCGCACTCTGCTACTATGCCCAAAATTATTTTCCAGGCAAGATGCAGCTAAAATTATTAGTAATTTGAAAGCTGGTGGAGCTTAGTATAGATGGCCTAATAGAATGAGTACCACACACTGCTAATATGCCCAAAAGATTTTACTTGGCTAGGTGCAGTAAAAAATTTGTATTGCATACAGAGGTGGTGTAGCTTACAACACAGATAGGCTACTCCACTGACTAACACACACTGCTAATATGCCCAAAAGGTTTTACTTGGCTAGGTGCAGTAAAAAATTTGTATTACATACATAGGTGGTGTAGCTTGCAACACAGATAGGCTACTCCACTGACTAACACACACTGCAAATGGCCCAAAAGGATTTGCTTAGCTAGATTTTGCCAAATGCTGTGAAAAACACTTGCACAGCACTAAAACAGACCTGCCTGGCAAAAAGTGATAGGAACTGATGTAACCTAGCCCTCAAAAGGGCTGCAATTACAACTAGTCCCTACTCCCAAGCTATCTGTCTATTTCAGATAAAATTTGCTGGCAATTCACACAGTTATACTGTATAGCGCGCACACAGCAGCAGCTGTGCCGTCTAACACTCAGCTGCAGCAGTGAGAAAATGTTGGCGACGGGGAATATGGCTGGGTCTTATAGGGCAAGGTCATGTGACATACACTGCCAATGACACATGCCCTTGCTTGTGTGAAAAAAAGCACTTCGCTCCGTGTGTGCGCTGCTGATACGCTGACAGACTGCACCTCCCCACTGTAAATGCGGGAAAGAGAAAAAAAAATGGAGATCTTCATTATTTCTGCAGAGATCCATCCCATGCCCCTCCCCCCGCCCCGCTGTACACTCAAACTGTGTATTAACATTGATTATCAGCATTACTGTGAAAAAATCCAGTTACGATTTTGGTGCATGAACAGTTATCGAACATAATCTCGAACTGCCGGATTTTCTTCAAATTGTTCGGGTTCGTCGAATGGCTCGAACACCGCCCAAAACAGCTCGAATTTGAGATTGGCGAACAGTTCGAGTCGAACACCGCTCATCTCTAGTGGAGACAAATGAAGTGAGTGTCTTGCATGGCCCTTGCCAGATGAGAAAAATATCGTCTATATAGTGATGGTAGCTGGTACAGTGATTGATGAAGAGCTCATTAGAGTAGACATAATCCTCTTCAAATTTGTGCATGTAGGCGTTAGCATAAGCTGGCTCTACATTAGAACGGTCCCCTGTTGTTGCACAAAAAAATTCGTCCCTGAACATGAAGAAGTTTTCGTGGAGGACTAGGGATAGTAGTTCGAGACAGAATTGTACTGAATTAGGAGGTAAATTGGATTGTGTGAGAAGGTGAGATGAAGCTTCTAGGCCCTTACTGTGAGTGATAGAGGTATAGAGACTATAGACATCCATTGCAGGGGCGGACACAGACTGTAGTGGGCCCCTGTGCAAGAAATTTTTGGGGGCCCCCCCCTGCGCTTCATAAGGCAACAAAGTTATGTAAACATAACCCCCCCATGTGCATCTCTCGCCCCCCCATGTACAGCTCACCCCCCCGTGCATCTCCCATCCCCCCCATGTGCATCTCTCACCCCCCCCATGTGCATCTCTCACCCCCCTCCCCATGTGCATCTCTCATCCCCCCCATTCCTAGTTAATTAATTGTATTTAAAACAAATAAAACTTGTTATACTTACCCCCATGCGATCCCTGCAGAATCCTGGCGCTCGTCCACGTCGCTGCCACCAGGCTCTCCTGACGTTCGGCCATGTGACGGTGCCACATACATAGCCATCAGCTTTTGTTTTGGCCAAAAGATTTTTAAAGCCGCCACCACGATAAGGTAGACTCTTCTGGCCGGGCCCTACTCTAACCTATTAAAATTTTCTTAAAATATCCAATACTCTTTTTAGATATATTTTTATTTAGTTTTCTCTAAGGGAATGTGTCATATACATTTTTTTTTTAAAATGACCAATAATACCACATACAGGGAATACCACCACACCATGACCAGACCACATATTACCACAACATAGTGACCGAATAATACCACACAGAAGGGGAAAAAACTGCCACACCATGACCAGACCACATATTACCACATTACTAATATTACCACAAGTGTCATTATACACGGGAGCTCTATACATGGTATGTATAATGTAAGTGTCCAGGTAATCTAGTGATCACCAGTGACATTATACACAGGAGCTCTGTATATAGTGTCAGTGTACAGGTAATACAGTGATCACCAGTGACATTATACACAGGAGCCCGGTACATAGTATATAGTGTAAGTGTACATGTAATACACTGACTCACTGGTGACGTCTCTAGGTGAAGTCCTTCAGCTACGCTTTTCTCCTTCATCCAGCACAGACCGCCATCACGTCTTCCAGGCAGGACTCGTCTCTGCATAAAATAACACAGTTATCTAGAGCACATTCCCCAACTTCTACATTACGCAGCTGAATACAGACGTGCATCCACCATCAATATATGGTTAGTTATTATGCAACCTACCATTCCAAATATAAATTGTAATCCACCACGGTGCCCCCATTAACTGTAAATAGGCACTTAATATATCATTTAATTAGAACCTCTACTCTTTCCGCCAATTTGTTACCAGTTACACTCCTGCATCCGCAACGCCCCCTACTCTATACTTACTGCTCCCCGCATTCATTATTTACATGCACCCCCTGCCCCAATTCATTATATCATGTCCGTGCTCTCCCCACCCCATCATCATTTATCATTTACTGTCCCCCACCCCACATTCATTATGTGCAGCTCGTTATCCCCCTACTCCCAATTCCCCCATGTGCAGCTCATTTTCTCCCAATTCCCCCATGTGCAGCTCTCATCCCTCCATGTGCACCTCTCTCATCCCCCTCCCCCACATGTGCACCTCTCTCATCCCCCTCCACCACATGTGCACCTCTCTCATCCCCCTCCACCACATGTGCCCCTCTCTCATCCCCCCCATGTGCACCTCTCTCATCCCCCTCCCCCACATGTGCACCTCTCTCATTCCCCTCCCCCACATGTGCACCTCTCATTCCCCTCCCCCACATGTGCACCTCTCTCATCCCCCTCCCCCACATGTGCACCTCTCTCATCCCCCTCCCCCACATGTGCACCTCTCTCATCCCCCTCCCCCACATGTGCACCTCTCTCATCCCCCTCCCCCACATGTGCACCTCTCTCATTCCCCTCCCCCACATGTGCACCTCTCTCATTCCCCTCCCCCACATGTGCACCTCTCATTCCCCTCCCCCACATGTGCACCTCTCTCATCCCCCTCCCCCACATGTGCACCTCTCTCATCCCTCTCCCCCACATGTGCACCTCTCTCATCCCCCTCCCCCACATGTGCACCTCTCTCATCCCCCTCCCCCACATGTGCACATCTCTCATCCCCCTCCCCCACATGTGCACATCTCTCATCCCCCTCCCCCACCACATGTGCCCCTCTCTCATCCCCCCCACCACATGTGCACCTCTCTCATCCCCCCACCACATGTGCACCTCTCTCATCCCCCTCCCCCACATGTGCACCTCTCTCATTCCCCTCCCCCACATGTGCACCTCTCATTCCCCTCCCCCACATGTGCACCTCTCTCATCCCCCTCCTCCACATGTGCACCTCTCTCATTCCCCTCCCCCACATGTGCACCTCTCTCATTCCCCTCCCCCACATGTGCCCCTCCCATTCCCCTCCCCCACATGTGCCCCTCTCTCATCCCCCCCACCACATGTGCCCCTCTCTCACCCCCCCCACCACATGTGCCCCTCTCTCATCCCCCCCCACCACATGTGCACATCTCTCATCCCCCTCCCCCACATGTGCACCTCTCTCATCCCCCTCCCCCACATGTGCACCTCTCTCATTCCCCTCCCCCACATGTGCACATCTCTCATCCCCCTCCCCCACATGTGCCCCTCTCTCATCCCCCCCACCACATGTGCCCCTCTCTCATCCCCCCCCACCACATGTGCCCCTCTCTCATCCCCCCCACCACATGTGCCCCTCTCTCATCCCCCCCACCACATGTGCACCTCTCTCATCCCCCCCACCACATGTGCACCTCTCTCATCCCCCTCCCCCACATGTGCACCTCTCTCATTCCCCTCCCCCACATGTGCACATCTCTCATCCCCCTCCCCCACATGTGCACCTCTCTCATCCCCCTCCCCCACATGTGCACCTCTCTCATCCCCCTCCCCCACATGTGCACCTCTCTCATCCCCCTCCCCCACATGTGCACCTCTCTCATCCCCCTCCACCACATGTGCCCCTCTCTCATCCCCCCCATGTGCACCTCTCTCATCCCCCTCCCCCACATGTGCATCTCCCATTCCCCCCACTCCTAGTAAATTGTATTTAAAAAAAAAAAAAAAACTTGTTATACTTACCCCCATGCGATCCCTGCAGAATCCTGGCGCTCGTCCAAATCGCTGACACCAGGTTCTCCTGACTTCCGGTCATGTGACGGCGCCGTCACATGACCGGAAGTCAGGGGAATCATGAAAGCGCTGCCGCAGCAGCGCAGCGCTGAGATGTCCCGGACCCGGCGCTTAGCATGGGGCCGGGGGCCCCATGAGGAGAGAGACACACAAGAGGGGGGCCCCTACCGGCTGGGCCCCATACTGGAGTCAGGGCAGTCATGCCCTGATGGCGGCCCTGCTGGAGGGGCCCCCTCTCCCTCGGGGCCCCCGTTCAATGAACCGGCTGCACGGGCGGTAGTTCCGCCCCTGATCCATTGTGGCCAACAGACTATCTTGTGGGATAGCTGGCAAATTTTTGATAGTATTCAGGAACTCACTAGTCTCCAATATAAAGGCTTGTGTCTTTTTAACCAGCGGGGTCATGATTTTTTCGAGATAAATGGCCAGAGGGGAGAGGATGGAGTCGGTAGAGGCCACAATCGGTCGGCCTGGTGGGTTGTTCAATGATTTACGAATCTTTGGTAAGATGTAAAATACTAGTGTGATGGGGTGTTGATTGGTCAGGAATGATACAGTCTTGGGATCTATGGTGCAGAGATTTAGGTGTCTAGTCAGTACCTCTTTGATCTTAGCCTGGATAGTAAAAGTGGGGTCATTATTGTTCTGTTGATATGTGGTGGTGTCTGATAGTTGCCGGTCGATTTCACTAATATAGGGGGATTTGTCCATAATTACTGTGGCGCCCCCCTTGTCGGCAGGCTTGTTGACTATGTCTCTATTGTTTTGCAGTGATGTGAGGGCTTGTTTCTCTTCGGTAGAGAGATTTTGGTGGGTCGGGAAGAAACCAAGGCATTGTTGATGTAGTAGGTTCTTAATGTCCCTCTGTTTGAGTGCTATGGTGGTTTGTCTGCGTGGTTAGTATGTGGTGGAGTGAAGGAGCTAATGTTGCGCAAACCTAGGTTAGTAATGGAGAGCTCCGGGACGTTGCTCCAGTCAGTGGAGGATAAATTGGCGGTATGTTGTGACTCGATTGCGGAAATTTTTTTCACTGTCCTTGATTGCCCTCTGCAAGAAATCAATCGTTAGTACAATAATGTCAAGGGAGCATTTATTAAGAATCTTTTTAAATTTATCGCAGTAGTCCTGGTTATCTGCAAAAAGGATTGGGTGGAGATGACTCCTCAACCCCCTCGGGATTCTTCCTTGTTTATGGTATTCGGCTAGAGTTATTGAATGCAAGTCATAAGAGACGAGTCTTCGTCTATACCTCGGCATCAGGGTTGGCCTGTCCTGGCGGGATACCTGTGAAATATCCGGTGGGTCCCAGGGAAAGAAGAAAATAAGGTTCAGTGAACACATGCGGATTTAACTGCGTGATGACAACACAGCACTTTGGACGTAACGAATATATGCTGCGTCCAAAGCGCAGCTACTTCCTGATCATGGGAATGTAGCCTTAAAGTGGCCCACTGAGACTCTTTTTCCGGTGCCCACAAAAACCTGGAAAAGGCTCTGGCGACAACGCACATCAAGATGAACACAGTCTGCAGCTGTGACAGGGCGATCTGCTCTGTGACAGGCCGCGCGCTGATGTCACATAGCAGGTGCTCCAAAAATTAAGGGATAACAAACTCTATGCCAAACTGATAAAAATGTGTTTTCGCTGTTCACGAGGTGCAGTTTTTGGGGTACTTGTCATCTTCGGGTTTTCGAATTGATCCAGAGAAGATCCGTGCAGTCCTTAATTGGGACCGTCCCGAGAACCTGAAGACTCTACAACGTTTTCAGGGCTTTACTAATTTTTACTGGAAATTCATCCAAAATTACTCTGTAATTATGAAACTCAGTACTGACATGACTAAGAGGGGGTCTGATTTTTCCAAATGGTTGGATGCTTCCCTCCAGGCTTTTTCTTCCTTAAAGAATCATTTTGCCACTGCACCTATGCTCAGTCAACCCGATGTTTCCCAACCCTTTATTGTGGAGGTTGATGCATCGGATGTCGGGGTTGGGGCTGTGCTGCCTCAGGGTCCATCCCCTGGTAAATGGCGTCCATGCGCCTTGTTTTCTAAAAAATTGTCTTCGGCTGAGAGAAATTATGACGTGGGTAATAAGGAACTTTTGTTGATCAAATTGCGTTCGAAGAATGGCTACATTGGTTGGAGGGAGTTTTCCATCCTATTACTGTTATTACTGACTATAAGAATCTGTCATATCTCCAGTCAGCTAAACGTCTCAACCCTAGGCAAGTCAGATGGTCCCTGTTTTTTACTAGGTTCAATTTTGTTGTCACTGTTCATCCAGGGGTCAAAAATGTCAATTCTGATGCTTTGTCCCGGAGCTTCCCTGGTGCTCCAAGAACCATGAGAACCCTGCCCCAATATTACAGAAAGGGGTAGTCATTTCGGCACTGTATCCTGAACTGAAGGGTGAGGTGTTGGAGGCTCAGGGGGACGCCCCTGCCTCCTGCCCTTCAGGAAGGTTATTTGTACCATCTAATCTGCGCTGCAAAGTTATTAAGGAACATCATAACTCTGTGCTTGCTGGGCATCCAGGTGGTAAGACAACCACGGACCTTCTCTCTCATCATTTTTGGTGGCTGAGGTTGCATCGGGATATGATTGAACACGTATCTGCTTGTAGTTTTTGTGCACATTCTAAAGTTTTGCATACCCGTCCGTCTGGTACTCTTCTTTCGCTACCTATCCCTAGTAGGCCATGGACACACTTGTCCATGGCATTTATTACTGACCTACCAGTTTCTTCAGGCAAAGCGGTGGTTTTGGTGGTTGTAGATAGGTTCAGTAAAATGGTTCACTTTGTCGCATTACTGGCACTTCCAAATGTCAAGACGCTTGCTCAGGTGTTCATAAATGAGATCATGAAGCTTCATGGGGTTTCCTCCGATGTGGTGTCAGATCGGGGGACCCAGATTGTTTCCAAGTTCTGGAAGGCATTCTGTCCTCGACTGGGGGTGCAGCTGTCCTTTTCCTCTGCCTTCCACCCTCAGTTAAATGGACAGACCGAGCATGTCAATCAAAATTTGGAGACCTACCTCAGGTGTTTCATCTCCGAAAATCAGGAGGATTGGGCATCCTACTTACTGCTGGCAGAATTTGCCATTAATAATCATCATCAAGAATCCACTGACAGGTCACCGTTTTTCGGTGCATACGGTTATCACCCACCGTTTGGTACCTTTAGTGGGGGAGGAGTTCCTGAGGAGGAACAGTTTGCTTCATCGCTCTCCTCGGTATAACAGGGTTTTCTGAGTAATTTAAAGATCATAGCAGACAGGTAAAAACGTTTGGCTGACAGAAAACACTTGCCAGATCCGGACTTGAATGTGAATGACTTTGTGTGGTTGTCTACCAGGAATATAAGATTGAAAGTTCCTTCTTGGAACCTGGGACCTAGGTTTATTGGTCCCTATAAAATAACCGCTGTCATTAACCCAACAGCGTTTCGTCTTGAACTTCCTCACGCTTTTAAGGTCCACAATGTGTTCCACAGGTCCTTTCTCAAGAAGTATGTGGGTGGTATGTATGTGGTATGAGCCCTCACCTCTACTACCGCCCCCAGTAATGGTTGATGGTAATCTGGAGTTCCAGATTTCGAGGATTGTAGGTTTTCATTTCCAACGTCGTTCTCTACAATACTTGGTGCACTGGAAGGGTTATGGTCCAGAGGAGAAGATGTGGGTTTCAGCATCAGAGGTGAACGCTCCCAGGTTGGTTCGTTCATTCCATACCTCTTATCTGGAGAAACTCAGTCCTGAGTGTCCGGAGGCCACTCGTAGAAGAGGTGATACTGCCACGGGTGTGTCAGCAGTGACAGACAGTTGTTCTGCAGTTGATTGCAGGAGATCTCTATGTTTGGCATTATAGACACCTTCTTAGAGGCTGTCTCTCTAGGACCCATCGGCTACCTTCCTCTGGCTAATTAACACCCTGGCCTGGGTGAATAAATACCTGGGTCTGCTAGAGTGAGGTGCCGGTGATACTCATTACCCTTTGTGATGACTCGGAGCAAGTGCATTACTTCATCCTCTATGGAGCTATGAGGACGGATGTTCATCTCTATGAAGTCGACTAAAAGCTAAGCTATCTTCCCTTGTTTGTTCCCCCTTGTTGTCTTTAGTGGTTAGTGGGGATCGACTAGCACTCATCCCCCTCCCTAGCCAGGGCCAAACACCAGTGAAAGACAGGGCAAGGTTCGTATGCGGCAATTGGTGATATATTCAGCTCTGGCTGGGAATAGCACGCGTGCTGGGTCACGCATGCAATAGATTTTAAGTGCAATAATTACAAGTGCAGTTAGACATGGCAGTTGGACAGGGCAGGAGACAGGTAAGATGCATAAGATATTCATACAAATATGCTTCTCAGTCACTAATACTGCATTATGCATTAGTCTTATCAATCTGCTTTTTATTTGTTTTCACTTCTGCTTTCTCTCAACCCGCCCGCCCTTTAACACATTCTGTGAACTCACTCTATATCAGCCCCTCCCTTCTCCCCTCTCTCATGTATAACTCTGAGGCTCTACTGACATTCCTCACCCACTGCAAACCATCCTCTACCTCCATACAGCACTCAAAACGTTCATACAAATCATTAGACCACCTGCTCTTTCTCTTTCTCCTTTTACTAGTCGCAGGCGACATCTCCCCCAACCCTGGGCCCCCCGTCCACTAGCATACACCACTCTCCTCCAGCTGCATATAGAAACCCTGCTAATCTTATTAACGTTCAGTGCATGCCCTCTCCTATCGATTTTCATTGTGCTCTCTGGAACGCACGGTCTATGTGTAACAAACTAACTTACATCCATGATTTTTTCCTCTCTAATTCCCTTAACCTTCTGGCTATCACAAAAACCTGGATTCAGCAGCCAGACACCACCGCTGCTGCTGCTCTCTCGTTTGGTGGGCTGAAATTTTCACATACCGCCAGACCTGGCAACAGACAGGGTGGAGGTGTTGGTCTGCTCCTTTCCTCACAATGTGCTTTCCAGGTCATCCCCCCGTTTCCCTCACTCATGTTTCCTTCCTTTGAAGTCCACACCATCAGACTCTTTAAACCCTTTTCCCTGCGAGTGGCGGCTGTGTATCGCCCTCCAGGTTCCTCCCGCCAGTTCTTGGATCACTTTGCCACCTGGCTTCCTCACTTTCTATCCTGTGACATCCCCACCCTCATCATGGGCGACTTTAACATCCCCATTGATGATCCCCTCTCCCAATCTGCCTCTCATCTACTTTCTCTAACCTCTTCATTCCATCTCTCACAGTTTACTAATTCTCCTACCCATGACGACAGGAATACTCTGGACCTGGTTTTTTCAAGTCTCTGCTTGCTGGATGACTTTAACAAACTCCCCTCTCCCGCTCTCGAACCACAACCTTCTTTCCTTCTCTGTTAAGAATTGTCTCCTCACCTGGGACACCCCCACTTACCACACTTATAGGAATACACGTACCATTAATACCCAGCAGCTTATGGACAATCTCCACACATCTTTAGCCCCCATCTCCTCCTTCTCCTGTCCAGACTTAGCATTGTCACACTACAACAATACACTGAAGAGTGCCCTAGATGAAGCCGCACCTTATAAACGCAGAAAGACCTGACACAGACAACGGCAGCCCTGGCACACGACGCAAACACGTTTTCTTCAACGTTGCTCAAGGTGTGCTGAGGACTTCATCCACTATAAATTCATGCTCAAAACCTATAACTCTGCCCTTCATCTGGCCAAACAATCCTACTTCACCAACCTCATCACTTCAATGTCCAACAATCCAAAATGACTTTTTGAAACCTTAAACTCCCTTCTGAAACCTAAAGCACAGGCCCCCACCACCAACCTCAGCGGGGAGGATCTGGCCACTTATTTCTTTGAAAAAATCAACCACATCCATAAGGACATCTCAGCCCAATCTCCTCAGTGCCTGGATCCCCTTCCCTGCCGCACTTCAAGCTCACTTGCCATCTTTGAGCCTGTCACAGAAGAAGAAGTTACCCAGCTCCTCGCTTCTTCTCGGCCTACAACCTGCAACAGTGACCCCATTCGTTCACATCTCCTGCAGTCCCTCTCACCGGTGGTCACCACTCACCTGACTAAACTATTTAACCTCTCTCTTTCTTCAGGTATCTTTCCCTCCTCATTTAAACACGCCATCATAACCCCTTTACTTAAAAAGCCATCCCTGGACCAGAACTGCGCTGCTAACTACAGACCTGTCTCTAATCTTTCTTTCATCTCTAAACTCCTGGAACGCTTGGTCCACTCCCGTCTAATCCGCTATCTCACAGATAACTCTCTCCTCGACCCTCTACAATCTGGTTTCCGCTCCTTACACTCCACTGCCCTCACTAAAGTCTCTAATGATCTACTAACAGCCAAATCCAAAGGTCACTGCTCCCTGCTGATTCTCCTGGATCTCTCTGCAGCATTTGAAACTGTGGATCACCAGCTCCTCCTCACTATGCTCCGCTCTATAGGCCTCAAGGAAACCGTTCTCTCCTGGTTCTCCTCCTACCTCTCTGACCGCTCCTTCACTGTATCTTTTGCCGGCTCCTCTTCCCCTCCTCATCCCCTTACTATCAGGGTTCCGCAGGGCTCAGTCCTAGGCCCCCTCCTCTTCTCTCTATACACTGCCCCTATTGGACAAACAATCAGCAGATTTGGGTTCCAGTATCATCTCTATGCTGATGACACCCAATTATACACTTCTTCCCCTGACATCACCCCTACCCTAATACAAAATACCAAGGATTGCTTGTCTGCTGTGTCTAGCATCATGTCCTCCCTCTATCTTAAACTGAATCTCTCCAAAACTGAACTTCTTGTGTTTCCCCCCTCTACTAACCTAACTCTACCTAACATCGAAATTACCTTGGAGGGGTCAACCATAACTCCCAAGCAGCACGCCCGCTGCCTTGGGGTCATATTCGACACTAACCTTTCCTTTACTCCCTATATCCGATCACTCACTCGCTCTTGTCACCTGCATCTTAAAAACATCTCCAGAATCCGATCTTTTCTCACTTTGGAAACTGCTAAAACTCTTACTGTCGCTCTTATTCACTCTCGTCTGGACTACTGCAACTCTCTTCTGATCGGTCTCCCTCTTACCAAAATTTCCCCTCTCCAATCTGTCCTGAATGCAGCAGCCAGGGTCGTATTTCTGTCCAGCCGCTTCACCGATGCCTCCACCTTGTGCCAGTCATTACACTGGTTACCTATTCGCTACAGGGTCCAATATAAACTCATTGCTCTCACCCACAAAGCTCTCCACAGTTCTGCACCACCTTATATCTCCTCTCTCATCTCAATCTATCATCCTACACATGCCCTCCGTTCCACAAATGACCTAAGACTAACATCCCCCATAATCCGAACCTCGCACCTCCGTCTCCAAGACTTCTCTCGTGCTGCACCAGTTCTCTGGAATGCTCTACCCCACACGATCCGATTGATGCCTAGCCCCAATGTCTTCAAGCGCGCTTTAAAAACCCATCTCTTTAAACAAGCCTACCATCTCAAATACCCAGTAAACTAACTTTCCCCTGTTCCCTCCTAAATACAATTCAGAATCTGCCCCCTACTGTTCATCTGTTTCTACACCCTCCATGCACACGATAACTGCACTCGGTAATTGAGTATTGCATTTGAACATACAGGCTGATGACCGGATCATACAGCTTTATATGATAATCCAGACTTATTATAATTGCCTGACCTGAAATAACAAGCATTTTCCACCTATTGTGTCCCCCCTTTTCCTTGTAGAATGTAAGCTTGCGAGCAGGGACCTCATTCCTGATGTAACTGTTAAACTGTCTCACCTTGTATTGAATTTATTGTTTGTACATGTCGCCGCTTAATTGTAAAGTGCTGAGGAATATGTTGGCGCTATATAAATAAAAATTATTATTATTATTATTATTGGTGAAGAGCAAATATAGGGACGTTAGTAAAGACAGGGTGATACTAGATCAGCCTAGGAGGTCTCCACTCCCCCCTTTCCCTAGAGTCTGGGCTCCCTTTTCCTCTTCCCTTTGTGTTGCACTAAGTCTTTCCCACACCTTGTATGGCAGAGGATGAATGGAGCTGCAGTCAGACATCCCACCTGATGCTCCATTTTAAAATGGGGCTAAAGGTGTCCTGTCAGTGGTAAGAGTCCCCATTCTTCTGATCAGCGCGGTTTCCAATGGTCGGATTCCACATATCAATAAGTTAACACCTACCTAACCTCTGGATCGGTGATAACTTGCTTTCATCAAAGAACTCTTTAATGCATACTACCATAATTGTACATCCCAGTTATAGTGTGCGCACAGTAGATGTTTAGGAGCCGCCTGTGTTTTACAGTCGACGCTCCACTATAACAGGGATAACGACTAACAGGTATTTGCATATAGCTTTAGGGTGGGCCCTTAGGGTCCATTCACCCTGTGGGCCGCATACACCCCAGTCCGACCCTGCTCGGCATTACCACTCAGCCCAGTAATTGGCTGCAGCAATCATATGAGCTGGTGTAGTTATATTACTGACGCGCCCCTGGGCCTGTGTCGCGCTGCGTTGCGCACGCGGGAGCTTACCCGGAGCCGGATCTGTTTAGGGTTGTAGTCTCGTGGCGGTGACCCGGTCCGTGCCCAGGGAGTCAAACTGGACGGCAGTCTGTTAGCGGTAGAAAATGGTTGATGACTACGCCACCCGTTGAATGCAGCCAGGGGGCTGCTGCTGCAGGGCAGACCGCTGAGGCCGGTGGAAGGATGGTGCAGCGTGATAGTATAACCCCCAACGGGAGGGGTATGGCCTCAGGGCAGCCGACGTGGATGATGGGGGTAGCAGGAACCACTCAGAGACGGTATGGTAGCGTTCAGGGTCTTTACTGGTAACAACGATAGACCCTCCCGGAGTACTTGCTAGCGAACGGGGCCTGGTCAGTCCTTGAGCAGATGGGATCTCCCCTGGCCAGGCGTAGTTGTAGGCCTCCCAAGCTGACTGTACTCTTCTGGCTACCTTGCTAGAAGCTGATGTAAGTAGCCCACGTCCCTGAGTGTACCGTGTGGTGCTCACCCGTATGGCCGGTGACTCGGGGCCTTCTAATGGCTTCCGCTCCACGATGGCGGTGCTGGTCCCACGCGTGTGACCGGGCCTTCGGGCTTCTGGGCCAGGGGACCTGAAATCCCCTGCCTGACGGATTCTGCTGCTGGGTAGAAGTTAGTCCCCACAGCCTCGGACTCCGGGTCTGGTAAAGAATCTTCTTAGTCAGGGCGAGCTCTTTAGCTGCCAGCCCCTGACTCCTTGTGACTCTGCTGCTTCCTATGCTGCTTCTTGTCTCTACTCTTCCTGGACTCACTAACCCTGCCTCAGCCCCGGGTTTATACAGGGGAAGTTCTTCCCCTCCCAAGGCTGGGCAGGAGGTGTGGCATGCACAGGATCCCTGACCAAAGGACCTCCCACCTGCTCTCAGACGTAATATCTCTATCACTGTGACAACCAGACCCCTGGGGTGTCACACTCCCCCCTAGTGAAATTTAGTACTCCGGGACTAAACACTTTTTAGAAAAATATAACAAGGTATATCAAAGAACAATAAAATACAATAAGGAAACACAATAAGATGGTCACGGATGTCCGCAACCGGGTGCAGTCTTTGAAGAAAAGCAAAGGTGTCCATTTCACCAACACAGGGAGACGTAACCAGGTAGGGGTCTGTCCTACCCCGAGTCCTTAACAGTCTCTAGTCCATCCTGGGTTACGCTCCAACTATATACAAAGGATTCCCGGTAAATCCACCGAAGACTCCTAAAAACAACTAGAAACACAAAATTACACACAAGCAACAATAAACAGGTAAACATTGTAAAACAACTTAAACATTTAGATCCTCCAACGTGCGGGTAACTGGCCTCTAGTGGCCCTAGTGGACCTACGGAGCTGACTGTCTGGCCCTGAACTACAGGGTGTAGGAGCTGTCAAGGGTAAACTGGGCAGCTGTCTACCGGCTCTTTGTCTCATTAGGGGTACGGCAGGCTCACTATAAGCAGAGGGTGGATTCTCCTGTTCCGCTTGGGTGGAGTCTTCTGCCTCCTGGACCGGCTGCTCTTCCAGCTCTACCCGTTGCTCCGTAGGTTCTTGGGATGATGGTTGGAGGAAGGTGAGTACGGGTACCACAACTGCACCATTGACTTGAGTCCAAGACCGAGGGAAGTCCCCGAGCACGGTACTAACCATATCTTCCCTTTCTTCCACGGGTCGATGGTCTTCCTGTTCCTCCTCAGGGTTCCTCAGTTGTTCGGGGCACTTCTTCAGGTGGTCCCGGGATACAATGGCTGTGGTTTCCCCTCCGTCTTTACTGATGGTACAGACCTTCGGGTTCTCGTGGCTTGAGGGCAGTACGGTGTACGGGTCCTTCTCCCACTGGTCGTCCAACTTGTGGAGCCGTCTCTTCCTCTTCAAGACCTGCTCTCCGGGTACCAGGGGAACAGCGGGAGCATACTGGTTGTAAGTCTTCTCTTGTCTTTCCCTAGCCTGACAGAGACTTCGCTCCACGCTCTCCTGTACTTTCCGGTACTGCTGCTGCCTCTCTGTGTCCCAGTCCGTTTCTGGTGAAGTGTCCTCGGGCGTCAGGACTCCCATTTCCAGGTCAACAGGTAACTTACCAGGTCTTGCCCTCATTAGGTAAGCCGGGGTACAGTTGGTGGAACCTACCGGGATGTGGTTGTATAGGTCCACCAGATCGGGCAACTTCTCAGGCCACAGACTGCGTTCTTCCAGGGGCAACGTTTTTAGAAGATCCATTACCACCTGGTTCATTTTCTCACAAAGTCCATTAGTTTGCGGATGGTAGGGTGTCGTCCTTATCTTCCGGCAGCCATACAGATTGCAGAATTCCTGGAAGACCTCCGCTTCAAAGGCAGGTCCCTGGTCCGTCAGCACTTGGTCCGGGTACCCGTGTGGACGGCAAAAGTGCTGCTGGAAGGCTCTAGCTGCTGTTCGAGCCGTTAAGTCCTTGACGGGGACGACAACCAGAAACCGGGAGTAATGATCCACGATGGTTAACGCGTAGACGTAGCCACTTCTGCTGGGGGTCAGTTTTACATGATCCAAGGCTACCAGTTCCAACGGTTGCCGGGTGACGATGGACTGCAGGGGAGTCTTCTGGCTGGCCCGGTCCTTCCTTCTCAGATTGCACGGGCCACAGTCTCTGCACCACTTCTCGATGGTTCCCCTCATGCCTACCCAGTGGAACCGCTCGCGCAGCAGGAACTCCAGCTTTTTCCACCCGAAGTGTCCAGCTCCGTCGTGGTATGCCTCCATCACCATGGCTGCGTCTCTTCGTGGCACCACTACTTGCCAGAGTAGTTCATGCGTCCTGGAGTTAACCATTCTGCGGCACAACTTCCCCTTGTAAAGGAACAGTCGACTCTTCTCTGCCCATAGTTGTTTGGCTTCCTCTGGAGCGTCTGATTCCAGGCTAGCCTCCGGGCGAGTCAGCATCTCCTTCACCAGTCGGACGGCAGGGTCGCTGTCTTGCGTTTCCGCCCAGTTGTAGTGAGGTAAGGGGTTCAACGTAGCAGCCTGCTTACTCCTTACCCGGTGGGAATACTGGATAGTCCCATGACGGTGGAACGCAGGGAGTTCAACTTCTTCCAGTCCCTCCGGATCTTCTCCTCCGTCCGGCAGGTTGGGCATCCTGGACAGGGCGTCCGCGTTGGTATTGGAGCGCCCTGCCCGGTATTTAATTGTGAACTCGTAGTTGGACAGACGGGCCATCCACCTCTGCTCCAGGGCACCGAGTCTTGCCGTGTCCAGGTGTGTCAGCGGGTTGTTATCCGTGTATACGGTGAACCGGGAAGAAGCGAGGTAATGCCTAAAGCGCTCGGTGACTGCCCATACCACGGCCAGGAACTCTAGCTTAAATGAGCTGTAATTTTCGGGGTTCCTTTCGGTGGGTCGCAGTTTTCGGCTGGCATAGGAGATTACTCGTTCTCTCCCCTGCTGAATCTGGGACAGTACGGCTCCTAGCCCGATGTTACTGGCGTCGGTGTAGAGGATGAAGGGCTGGCTATAGTCCGGGTACGCCAAGATTTCATCCCCCGTGAGGGCCATCTTCAGCTGGCGGAAGGACTCTTCTTCTAGCTTTTCCCATTTGAAGGGCGGCTTCTGGTTCTTGGCCTTCCGGGACTGGCCTATCAGGAGGTCCTGCATAGGTGCTGCCTTTTTGGTGAAACCGGGAATAAACCTTCGGTAGTAGCCTACCAACCCTAGGAACTGCCGCACTTCTTTTACGCTGGAGGGGCTTGGCCATCCCTTAATTGCGGTGATCTTATCGGGGTCGGGAGCCACTCCGTCAGCGCTCACCACGTGTCCCAGGTATTGCACCTTTGGTTTCAGGAGGTGACACTTGGAGGGTTTCACCTTTAGGCCGTAACTCGCCAGAGCTTCGAACACCTCCGCCAGGTGTTTCAGGTGGTCCTCATAAGTTTTGGAGTATACGATGACATCGTCCAGGTACAACAGGACCGTCTCGAAGTTTCTGTGGCCCAGACAGCACTCCATTAATCGTTGGAAGGTTCCTGGGGCGTTGCAGAGTCCGAACGGCATGCAGGTGAACTCGCTAAGTCCCATCGGGGTGGTGAATGCGGTCTTCTCCCGGTCCGCCTCTGCTACAGGAACCTGCCAGTACCCGCTAGTGAGATCCAAGGTAGAGAAGAAGTTAGCAGATCTTAAAGCAGCCAATGACTCCTCTATCCTTGGTAAGGGGTACGCATCCTTGTGTGTGATACGGTTGATTTTCCGGTAATCTACACACATCCTCATGGTGTTGTCTTTCTTTTTGACTAAAACTAGTGGGGCTGCCCAGGGGCTACAGCTATCCCGGATTACCCCAGCCTCCTTCATGTCTCTAAGCATCCCCTTGGCGTGTTGGTAATGTGCAGGGGGTACGGGTCGATACCTCTCTTTTATGGGAGGATGATCTCCCGTGGGGATGCGGTGTTCTACCCCCTTGACTCGCCCGAAGTCTAACGGGTGTTTACTAAACACTCTCTCATACTCTTGAACCACCCGATAGACTCCTTGTTTCTGGTGTGAGGGAGTGGAGTCAGTACCCAGATGTAGTTGCTGACACCAGTCCTCCATGTCTTTCTTAGAGCCGTTACCTTCCTCCGGGTGAGATGGAGGCAAGGGTTCCACAGATTGTATAGAATTTTGATTAGTGGTATATAATTTGGCTAGCGTGGCATACCGGGGCAGGTACACTTCCCTCTCCCCGATATTTATTATGCGAACGGGCACCCTCCCATGGCGTACATTGACCACCCCCCGTGCTGTCAAAATGGTGGGCCTACTGTCTGAGTAAACTGGTTCTACCATTGCCTGGTAATCTCTACCTCTCAGACCAATAGCTGCCCGGCACCAAATCATCATTTCACTTTTTGGGGGCATGGCAATAGGAAAAGGGTCACACATTCTTACGCTACCAATCTCACCGCCGGAGAGTTCCACTTGTTGCCGTTGCATCAGTGCCCGGATCTCTTTCTGGAGCACCCGCTGCTCGCCGGAGCTGGCATTCTTGGCAACCTGCTGTAAAAGGAAAATCACCTCTGCAAGACAATTTTCAATTACATTAGTTCCTAGAGTTATTTTTGGGTGACTCTCATGTTTGTCAATATCTACAATGATCAGTCCCTGTGCGGCCAGTTCGACTCTACCAATTTTGATGGTCACCTCTTTAAATCCGATCTGTGGCACGGGCTGACCATTGCTGGCGATGATACTCAAGTCGTCGTCAGGGTAGCGGGTAATATCCGAGTCATTCCAGTACTGCTTGAAGAGCACGTACGGGATGGTGGTGACCTGTGACCCGGTGTCCAGTAGGGCACTCATGGGAATGCCATCCAGTACCACAGGCAAGACTGGACGTCCTCCCACATATCTGTCGCGCCAGTTCGATGGGCCTGGTGATCTTTTTCCTGGGGGTTGGCCCTCTACCCCAGGTTGTGCCCGTTTAAAGAACAGTACCTTTCCATATGTCCGGGTTGATTGCAGCGGCGGCAGATGGGTCGTCCGTCCTCGCTGTATCGGTCACTGGGTCTTCCTCTGGCCGGTGGGGTCCTCCTTGGTCGACGCCACGGGATGTCCTCCGGTCCGGATGCCAGCTGGATCTTCCCTGGAGTGGAAACCTGTAAAGACTGCACAGTTCGGGTTAGCGCAGCAACGCTTTTAGCTAGCTCTTGGACCTGATGGTGTAGGTCTGGAGCCGGGTCATTGTCCAAAGCCTGCGCATCAGCTCCCACAGGCCCTGCTGACAAGGGCGCCGCCTCCTGGTAGTAAGTGGTAGTGGGGCGTCTGTGGGTCACAACGCCACCTGGTGCCGGTTCTCGGAGCACCCGGATGGCTCTGTCCTTGAACTGTGCAAATTCTAGATGAGGGTCCTGTAAGGCCATTGCCCGCAACTGGGTGCGGTGGGCATTGCAATATAAACCCTCTATAAATTGTTCGGTCAACAGCCTGTCCTCGTTTCCCACTCCATTAGGGTCGGTCTGCTTAATGGCCCTCAGGGCCTCTTGTAGGTTGAGTGCATAGTCCCTTATACTCTCATGCGCTCGCTGCTTGCACCCGTAGAATCTAAGTTTAATCTCGGCTGAGGTGCGGGTATCAAAGGTGTCCTTCAGCCGGGTTAGTATCCCTGCGACAGTCTTCCTCCCAGGTGGCCAGGATTTTACTTCCCTTTTGGCTGCCCCAGTTAGTTGGGCCACCAGGATGCTCACTTTTTGCTCTTCTGTGAGGGGGTACACCTGGAAGAGGCTATCCAGCTTTTCTCTAAAGTCATGCAGGGTATGTGACTCCCCTGAGTACTGGGGTAGCCAAGCTGCTCCCGGGATATAGGGCATGGTGAAGGGCATAACTGCAACAGCGGTAGCGCTGGCGGGGGTTGAGGCAGTGGAGCTCTCCTCCGTATCCGACATCTTCCTCCCCCCTAGTGGACCGTGGCCTACCTTGCGATGATCCTGTTCCGTAGGCCGCGGCTCCGCAGTGGATCGTCAGGGTTGAGGACCTTCCGTCGCGCTCCTGTGACGTCGGCGTCTGCTGGGCTCCTTCCAGGACCTTACGCAACGTCCGGACGTGAGGCGGGGCTTCAGTTCTCGCGCGCTTTCGGAGTCCACGCCCCTCTTCTTCCCGCGCGGCGTCCTCAAGATGGCGTCCAATGGCGGGAAAACTCCACGGATGGCGGGAAGAAGGCTGAAGATGGCGCCGGATGGCGGGAAACTTCACCGATGGCGGGAAGAAGGCTGAAGATGGCGCCGGATGGCGGGAATCTTCACCGATGCGGGAATCTTCACCACTGGTAAGTTTGAACAGTCTTTGCTTTTCAGGCATGCAGTACCCGGTGGTTGCGGGCACGTGATCCTGCCGACTACGCCAAAGTTGACGCGCCCCTGGGCCTGTGTCGCGCTGCGTTGCGCACGCGGGAGCTTACCCGGAGCCGGATCTGTTTAGGGTTGTAGTCTCGTGGCGGTGACCCGGTCCGTGCCCAGGGAGTCAAACTGGACGGCAGTCTGTTAGCGGTAGAAAATGGTTGATGACTACGCCACCCGTTGAATGCAGCCAGGGGGCTGCTGCTGCAGGGCAGACCGCTGAGGCCGGTGGAAGGATGGTGCAGCGTGATAGTATAACCCCCAACGGGAGGGATATGGCCTCAGGGCAGCCGACGTGGATGATGGGGGTAGCAGGAACCACTCAGAGACGGTATGGTAGCGTTCAGGGTCTTTACTGGTAACAACGATAGACCCTCCCGGAGTACTTGCTAGCGAACGGGGCCTGGTCAGTCCTTGAGCAGATGGGATCTCCCCTGGCCAGGCGTAGTTGTAGGCCTCCCAAGCTGACTGTACTCTTCTGGCTACCTTGCTAGAAGCTGATGTAAGTAGCCCACGTCCCTGAGTGTACCGTGTGGTGCTCACCCGTATGGCCGGTGACTCGGGGCCTTCTAATGGCTTCCGCTCCACGATGGCGGTGCTGGTCCCACGCGTGTGACCGGGCCTTCGGGCTTCTGGGCCAGGGGACCTGAAATCCCCTGCCTGACGGATTCTGCTGCTGGGTAGAAGTTAGTCCCCACAGCCTCGGACTCCGGGTCCGGTAAAGAATCTTCTTAGTCAGGGCGAGCTCTTTAGCTGCCAGCCCCTGACTCCTTGTGACTCTGCTGCTTCCTATGCTGCTTCTTGTCTCTACTCTTCCTGGACTCACTAACCCTGCCTCAGCCCCGGGTTTATACAGGGGAAGTTCTTCCCCTCCCAAGGCTGGGCAGGAGGTGTGGCATGCACAGGATCCCTGACCAAAGGACCTCCCACCTGCTCTCAGACGTAATATCTCTATCACTGTGACAACCAGACCCCTGGGGTGTCACATTACCGCTACCATCTTTCTTGTTGAATCACAAAACAGGAGGACAAACTACGCAAATTCATTAAATGCTCAAACAATGAGACCTAAGCGCTGCCCTTTCCCCCCAACCTGTGAATGATGACCTTACAAAGATGTAAATATAACCAGGGATGTCTGTAGTCCTGCAAGGAGAATCAAGGAGAATCAGAAAGACTTTACAAGGAGAATGAGAGACATCCTTCAGGACAGTAGATGGATAGCATGGTGGCTCCATTCAAAGAGACACAGATTTGGATTATACATGATTCCTGCCTAAGGGTATGAGGCCCTGACTGGAAAGATATGGGTCTGCTCCACTGACCATCAGAGAGCCCATGGATACATTTGGGGAGACCAGGTTCGGACTATGAAGTCACCTGGCCCCATGGATATATTGTTTAGGGTTACCAGGTGGGACCCTCCGGTTACCAGGAACCCATGGAGATGTGGCACCCCTGAGGGTTCAGTCACCACAGGGGTACTGCACCTCAGCTTGAGGTGTGGTATCTCCTCTTCCAGGTAAGGATGGAGCACTTCTCAGGACCCTACTTCACCATTCAACACTACACCACTCCTGTCCTGAAGGGGGCCTAAATGCACCAGGGCCCGGGATAGAGGAGATGGGGGGGACCAAAGATAGGGGGAACCATGTAGTGGGTGAGGGTGGAGGACACACTTTTAGGGTACACTTACTAATTCATATTTAATCTACGGCCATCTTAGGTTCATGGTCTTTGATTGTGATCTTCATCAGTGATTGTGGTCTCCGTCTCTGATTGTGGTCACCCACCAGAGTTCAGTAATAGGCCTCATCCGATTGAACATACACGATCCTCGTTCTCTGGCCTTGAGGCGAGTAGTGGGTCAGAGTTAACCACTGTCTCTACCCGGTCAAGGTCCCTACCTAAGAAGGCCTGGAGGGGAGCAGAGAAGACAAGCTCCACAGGCAAAAGGATCCCAGGGGGATACGGACGAAGCGGCATACGCCACCTGTACTTCTCACTCTGGCCTAGTCAGAGGGACTCCTGCTGCAAGAGGGGTGACCGACCCCCGATATCTGACTTTGCTACTGCACGTCTCAGTCAGAAAAGCCCGGAGGCTTAGTGGATCCCAGGAGGGATACAGACGGAGCGGCATACACCACCTGTAACTCTCTCTACCTGCGTTTATCCAGTGGGACCCGGCCTTACACCTAGTTCTAACCACACATACAGTCAGGAGAAGACTTAGTGGGAGAACTCACCAAGGAGAGGAACACACACCAGAGGGGTCTCGACAGGTGCTCCTGATCTACCTGGAAAGTGCTGGACCCCCTTCCCGGTGGCCGCAGTACGTCGCGAGGAGCAGAGGGAAGCTTTGCGGCTAAAGTTCATCTGAATGTGAGTAAAAACCCTGGATGACTTCACACCCCGCTTCATCCTGTTATTTCCTGCGCGGCACTGCACCCACTATTCCTCATCACACTGCCCTGAGGCCTGCTCCGCCTGCGGGGAGCAGTCCCATCTAAGCTGCCCCTTAACACCGGGCTCAGTGGACTGAAGCAGCGCTGGTGTCTATCACCGGAAACCGTAGGTAGCGTAGTCGTAAAATACCACTCAACCCTGAAAGCCCATTAAATCTTTTATGTGACCGCGTATGCCGCTCCGTCTGCATCCCCCTTGGGATCCTTTTGCCTGCAGAGCTTGCCTCCTCTGCTCCCCTCCAGGCTTTCTTAGGTAGGGACCTTGACCGGGTAGATACAGCCGTTAACTCTAACCCGCTCCTCGCCTCAAGGCCAGAAGACGAGGACCGTGAATCCTCAATCAGCGGCAGGTTCACACGGAAAGCCACGTTCAGTGATGAAGATCACAATCAAAGACCATAAGCCCAAGATGGCCGTTTATTAAATATGAAACTTGTGGTGTAACCTCTAAGTGTGTCCTCCACCCTCTCCCACTACATGGTTCCCCCATCTTTGGTTCCCCCATCTCCTCTTATCCCGGCTGGGGCAGCACCCTGGTGCATATAAGCCCCCCTTAGGTGGGAGAGGTGTAGTGTTGGATGGTGAAGTATGGTCCTGAGAAGTGCTCCATCCTTACCTCAGAGGAAGAGATACCACACCTCGGACTGAGGTGCAGTACCCCTGTTGCGACTGAACCCTCAGGGGCGCCACACATGTACATTGTGGCAAACTGCAGTCTAGCTTTTTTATGTCACTGTGTCAGCAGTGGGGTCCTCCTGGGTCTCCTGCCATAGTGTTTCATTTCATTTAAATGTCCACGGATAGTTTGTGCTGACACTGATTCACCCTGAGTCTGCAGAACAGCTTGAATTTCTTTGAAACTTGATTGGGACTGCCCTTTCACCATCTGGACTATCCTGCATTGCAACCTTTCATCAATTTTTCTCTGCCGTCCACATCCACGGAGATTAGCTATAGTGCCATGAGTTGTAAACTTCTTGATTATGTTGCGCACTGTGGACAAAGGAACATCAAGATCTCTGGAGATGGACGTGTAACCTTGACATTGTTAATATTGTTCAACAATTTTGGTTCTCAAGTCCTCAGACAGTTCTCTTCTCCTCTTTCTGTTCTCCATGCTTAGTGTGGCACACACAAACACATAATGCAAAGATTTAGTCAACGTCTCCCCTTATTATCTGGTTTCATTTTCTGGAATAATTTCAAGGGTGCCAACACTTTCAGCCAGGACGGTACATTTATGTAACGCTGGGGTCCTAGTTTAAAATCCCAAGTACATCATCTGCAAAAAGTATGTGTGTTCTCTCTGTGTTTGCATGGGTTTCCTTCGGGTACTCCGGTTTCTTCCTACACTCTAGAGGCATAATGATAGGGAATTTAGATTGTGAGCTCCAGTGAGGGCAGTGATGATGATGTCTGTAATGTGCTGTGGAAATAATGGTGCTGTATAGGTGAGTAAAATAAATAAATAAACCTACAACTCCCAGTATATCTTAACTCCCACTATCATCTTACCATTATCAGCCATCATCACACTGTGGACAGGAACCCCAATACTGATGGGACGGTAGTCCATATGACAAACGTTTACATCCAGATACATTATATGTGACCTCTTCTCTGATTTGAGTCATTCTCATCCCTTTTATTTCCATCTGGTCCAGACGCCATGATGATTTTTCACATCTACGGCTCGCCTTTGCATACTTTCATCTAATCCTGCAGCATAACCCAACACTGTGCCCTTAAAATAAGTGACGTTATAATATCCCTGAATAAAAATATCTGCCCTGTGCTGTGCCTCTGAAAAAAATAATTGCCCCACACTGTTCTCCCTGCACAAAATATATACCCCACATTGTCTCTCTTATGACACATGGCCTCCACACTGCCCTCTTTGATAAAATAGTGCCTCCGCACTAATTTCCTTTTGGACTATTACTACCACAAAGTTCTTCTTATGAACTATACAAGATACACTATTCTCCCTTCTGAATTAGAACTTCCACACTGTTTGCCCTTATTAGCTATAACCTTGATACTGTGTCCCCCTTAAGAACTATAACCACCACATTTTCCACCATTATTAGCTATAATCACTAATATGTCCCTAAATTCAGGGTCCCCCCTTATAATCTTCACACTGCATCCTCAAACTGTGTGCCCCCCCAAAAAAAATGATCCAGTCTGTACTGTGCCCCCTCCTCACACTGCCCCCACTGGATAGTTTCCCATATACTGCCTCCTCTCTATTTTGTGCCTCATACAGCACAGTCTCCATCCTGTACTCTCTCCTCACACTTTTTCCCCCTCTGCATACTGACCCCCCACACTGTGTCTCCCCACTCTGCCCAGTATATACTGTGTTCCCTTCTCACACTCTCAGTTCCTTCCCTCAATAAAATACCCTTGTTTCTTTGACTCCATTGGATTGGGATCGCTTACCTTCCTGACGTCTTTGCATCCTCTCCTTGACCTCATCACGCTGCTGCACGTTGCCTTGACCCTGGAGTGCCAGAGGTTAGAGCTTCATTTGTATTTGTGTCTGAAACACAAGTACCGATCTCTAAGGTAGAATTAAAGGGGTTGTCCAGGTTTGAGATGAAAATCCTCTTTTGAATACTCACAGCTTGTGCACTACACACTGTCAGGATTGTCCAGTACCTGCATTGAGAATAGGTGTTCACAATACTGCAAGTATGTGATTTGCATATGACGCGCCCCCTGGGGCTGTGGGGTACTCGGTAGCCAGGCCGGTCCTTTTTGGGGTAGTCACGGTGGCAGTGACCCGGTCCATGGCCCAGGGTGGTCGATTATGAAGAGTCAATTGGGGAATAAAGTTTTTGGGGATAAAGTTCGTGACGCCATCCGTGGTATGCAGCTATAGATGGCAGCCGCTGCGGTGCAGATCCACTGGGGCTGATGGTGACGCAGCAGAGATTGTGCAGCTCTCCATGAGCAGAGCTAAGCCCCAGGGCAGTATATAGGACTTGATGAGGTAGATGTTGTTGGCAGGCACAGTGTAGCGCAGGGCCGGTGACGAAGCAATAAATCAAGGACACAGTGGGTTGCAGTCTTCAGGCTTTACTCACAGTTCTTAGGCAGTTCCTGGTTACCGCTGCAGCCGGTTATAACCTTCCACTCGTCCTGTGTTCTCCAAGGAAGGGATCCAGCCAGCTCCCAGGCAGTTCAGGAACACTTAGTCGGGATCCCCTTCTTATGTGCCTCTCTGGCCGTCTCCCTGTCCTTGCTCTCGCCCTCCTGCCCTGTGCCTCACAATCAGTGTCCAAAGCCAGTGGCCTCGGGCCTTGTCGGGTGACTTACTCTCAGTACCCTGGACCCTATGTGGCCACCTTTTCGGCAATGTAATTGTGGTTTTCGGCTGCAACACCTTGAAAATGCAGCGGCCTCCGGTTGGCTAGCTGAGCTTGGTTGTTCTCCACTAGTCTGAGGCCAGTCCCCATTTGCGGCCTGGTCCCTCCACTCGACGGCAGTCAGGTGGATGCGGATCCCACGGAGAGCGTCCGTGCTCCCGTGCCCCTGAGACCCCCTCTGTCTCTTCTTCCTTCTTCTATGCCCCTTACTCTGGGCCCCCCTCCTGTCTGCACCTGTCACAAGCAGGACCTCCCTTCTGGGCTTACAGCCTTAACTCAACCCCTTCTAAAAGGTTCCCCTTCTTCTTATACTCTCCCCTCAGTGCTCCTCTAAACTACTTCCTCCACCCACCTCCTCTACTTAGTTCCATCCTCCTGACAGGGACCAGGCCTGTGCTCTCCCTTAGGAGCTATCTGGACCTTCCCTTATGGAGTGATGTACTGTTGGATGTGAGTGGTTGGGTACCGGGTAGTGTTCCTTCCTTACCTGGGAGTGGGGTACCACACCTCTGGGTGATGTGCAGCACCTCTGTGGCAACTGGAGCCGCAGGGGTGCCACACATACTGTACATACAGTCACGTGCTGACTAGATGTGCCGGCCTTTCTCAATTCACTTTTATTGAGTGAAGTCGCACATGTCTAGTTGGAAGTTGGCCGGAAGTATTCAAGTAGAATACTTGCAGTCACATGACCACCTGCTCTCACCACCGATAAAGGAGAATCTTGACAGTGTGCATTGCGAAAACTGTGAGGATTCAAAAGTCTGCAGTAAAAAGGGCTGCTATTTCTCATTTAACTAATCTGCTTTTGGATGGATGAATAATTGTCGCTACAGGCATGAGTACTAAAAGCATCACTCCTTTTGTGGAGGCAATCATCCCTTATTCAAATGCTTCAAAAATACCAGTCTATCTGGTCAACAGCAGCTCAGTCTGAGGGATTACTGTTACAAGAGCACTAAAGCTAATAAAAATGCTCCCCTGGCTTGCAGTGTTCTCAGGGGGAAAGTTAATTTTCTTATAGATGGATTCACTGATGTTTTTATTCCATAATTAAAAGGTCTGGGCAACAGTTGATTGTATAACTAGATTTCAGTTGATATGTATATAAGTGTAGTCAGAGAAAAAATAATTAAGACATTAAAGCTTTGTAGATATGCAGTTCCTTTCAATATTACTCAATTTTCTACATTCAGAATTTTGCCTGTGGGTGTCGTGCTGAAAAGGGAGGCTCTAGTTTGTAGATTAATACAGCTTCTTACTTTTCCGGCAGGAGTATCCTTGAACTATGAAATTGATAAATCACTGGGCTTGGTTGAATATGTGTCTTTTCATGAGGCAGTATCAATCTTGAAGCAATTTGGCATGGGAACCTTAAAGGGTTAAGTTAAATCAACTTTTAAGCTCCTAACTGTTAAACCTTGTGGTTTTAATTAATTTGGGATTTCAATTTGAAAACAGTTTTTATTTGATAAATGTCTGCCCATGGATTTTCACTGTCCTGTTATTTTGAAGCCCTTTCCATTTTTTTTGCACTAAGTTCTGCAATATGAGTTGTCAGGTGGTGGTGTTCATTATTTAGACATTTTTCTATTTGTTATGCTGATTCCAAGATGTATACCCAAAAGAAGGGAAGCGATAGAAACCCAAAATAGTAAAATATGACAGTCTTTAGTTGAAAATGTGTTAAAAACAGTAAGAAGGGAGAAAAAAGGCAAGAAAAATCCCCAGCATTCTAGAGCAAGAAAAAATATATGTCATTGCTTAAATTATATTATCCACAACCTCATAATAAATAGAGCAAATAGTGGATGAGAATAAATACATTCTAATAATAAAATGCACAGTTGAAATTCATGAATATGGAGTGGAAAAGAAAACTAATCTTCAGCCACAAAATGTATGAAAATGTAACATGGAACAATATTAATCTCTGGTCGCCAAAGTGTGAAATAACAGTTTGTACTGTAAGATATGAAACAAAATTTAGTACAGCAGTACAAGTATAAGTACATCAAAAACTCCTTGTGGTCATGTAAGTAGTTACAATTCAGTAAGTAGATGAGGTACAAGGACAGCTGGTATAATATATAATGTATGATGTACGTCAAAGATTGGTCACATGAACAAGTATACAGTATCAAAAACATGAGGCAGTAGTGATTCCAACTAGCTCAAAATACGAAATAAATAATTGCTGATGCAAAAAAGACAAGAATGAGAATAATATGCAAAGTGCATGTGAAATTATAAATAAATTAGAGGTCTAAATTAGGAGCACCAGTGACCCCAGTAGAAGAAGCCAATGCGAAACGCGTATCAGGGTTCCTATCCTCAGCATCCACAGACCCCTAACAGGAATGTATCTTTACCCTCACCTGTGTATCTCTGCCGCGCAATAGCATTACATACTGGGGTCACTGGTGCTCCTAATTTAGGAGCACAAACATAATTTTTTTTACGTTAGGAAGTTAGAAGGCTTAAAAGTTGACCAGCAATTTCTAATTTTTCTAATAAAATTTACAAAACCATTTTTTAAGGACCTCATCACATTTAAAGCGACTTTGGGGAACCTATAGAAAAGAAAATACTCACAAGAGACACCATTCTAAAAACTGCACCGCTCAAAGTCCTCAAAACCACATTCAAGAAGCTATTAACCCTCCAGGTGCTTCACAGGAACTAAAGCAATGTGGAAGGAAAAAATTAACATTTTACTTTTTTTCACAAAAATTGAAATTTAGCCCAAAATGTTTTATTTTCACAAGGGTAACAGGGAAAATTGGACATCAAAATTTGTTGTGCAATTTCTCCTGAGCATGCCGATACCTCATATGTGGGGGAAAACTATTTTTTGGGCGCACGGCAGGGCTTTGAAGGGAAGGAGCACAAAAATGGCTGGAATCGGGAGTTAATGCCATATCGCGTTTGGAGAGCCCCTGATGTGCCTAAACAGTGGAAATCCCTCACAAGTGACCCCATTTTGGAAACTAGACCCCTCAAGCCATGTATCTAGATGTGTGGTGAGCACCTTGACCCCCCAGGTGCTTCACAGAAGTTTATAAAGTAGAGCAATGAAAATAAGAAAATCACATTTTTCCAACAAAAATGTACTTTTAGCCCAAAATTTTTATTTTCACAAGGGCAGCAGGAGAAAATGCGCCACAAAATTAGTTTTCCAATATCTCCTGAGTACACTGATACCCCATATGTAGTGGAACATAAGGGGTTATCAACAGGGCTCGCAAGGGAATGAGTGACATTTGACGCAAACATGGCTTGAATCGAGAGAGGACGCCATGTTTCGTTTGAAGAGCCATTGATGTTCCTAAACCAAGGATGTCAAACTCAAACACACACAGGGCCAAAATGAACAATTTGGACAAACTCACGGGCCAACCAGTATGCAGTATAATGGGCTCCACAAAGTCCTCCATACAGATTAATGGCCCCACATAGGGGAGGTGGTTCTGGTGTCACGGGCCAAATAAAACCACCCTGCGGGCAAGATTTGACATGTTTGGCCTAAACAGTGGAAACCCCCCACAAGTGACCCCATTTTGATAATTACATCCCTCATGGATTTTATCCAAGGGTATAGTGAGCATTTTGAACAAAGAGGTACTACACAGAATTTGATAACATTAGGTCATCATATGGAAAATTTTCATTTTTTTCACAAAAATGTTGTTTTAGCCTCAAATTTGCAATTTTCACAATGAATAATAGGTGAAAACAGACCCCATAATGTGTTACGCTATTCCTCCTGAACGCAATGATACCCTATCGGTGGTCAAAAACTTCTGTTTGGACATATGGCTAGGAAAGGAAAGAGCGCTATTTGTCTGGAATAAATTGTGAATGCTATGTCACATTTTGAGAGCCCCTGACATGCGAAAACAGCACCCCCCCCCACAAGTGACCCCATTTTGGAAACTAGACCCCTCAAGGAATTCATCTAGCATTTTAACCTATAGGTGATTCACAAAACTTTATAACATTTAGATGTGAGAACAAAAAAATATTTTTTTCCCACTAAAAAACTCTTTAGCACCAAGTTTATAATTTACACAGGGCGACGCTATTCCCTTATTCCCGTTTTAATGCGTATCAGCAGTCGTTAAGGGGTTAAGTTTCAGTATATTGCTGATTTGTTTGGTGTACCCCTTACATTAGAAAATATGGTTAGCTCTTGTTTAGCGTTTTTAGGAGTAGTTATTGTTCTATTAAGATGGATAAAAATTAGAAGTTTGTTAGTCTATAATGTTAAAGGGGTTGTCCAGGTTTATCACAAAAGCCTGCAGTCAGTCTATGTTACTGCAGACTTGTGAATCCTCGCAGTTCACGCTGAGCGAATTCTCCGGTGCTGGCAGTGTGACCGAGTGGTCATGTGACCGCAAGTATGTGATATGCAAATAGTAATTTTTCCAAAGTTTACTGCTTCATTTTTTGTAATGGCAATTTGCATATACTCCTGAATGTCAAAGAGTGATCAGCTTAACAGCAATTACTGTACTTGCAAAGTCAATATTTGCCCAGAAAATGAACTTTAACCCCCAAAACACATTTCAACATCATTGCAGTCCTGCCTTAAAAGGAGCAGCTAACATCGTTTTAGTGATTGATCCATTAACACAGGTGTGGGTGTTGATGAGGACAGGGCTGGCGATCAATCAGTCATGATTGAGTAAGAATGACATCACTGGACACTTTAAAAGGAGGCTGGTTCTTGGTATCATTGTTTCTCTTCAGTTAACCATGGTTATCTCTAAAGAAACACGTGCAGCCATCATTGCACTGCACAAAAATGGCCTAACAGGGAAGAGTATTGCAGCTACAAAGATTGCACCTCAGTCAACAATCTATCGCATCATCAAGAACTTCAAGGAGAGAGCTTCCATTGTTGTCAAAAAGGCTCCAGGGCACCCAAGAAAGACCAGCAAGCGCCAGGACCGTATCTTAAAACTGTTTCAGCTGCGGGATCGGACTACCAGCAGTGCCGAGCTTGCTCAGGAATGGCAGCAGGCTGGTGTGAGTGCTTCTGCACGCACTGTGAGGTGGAGACTCTTTGAGCAAGGGCTGGTTTCAAGGAGGGCAGCAAAGAAGCCACTTCTCTCCAGAAAAAACATCAGGGACCGACTGATATTCTGCAAAAGGTACAGGGAGTGGACTGCTGAGGACTGGGGCAAAGTCATTTTCTCTGATGAATCCCCTTTTCGATTGTTTGGGACATCTGGAAAACAGCTTATTCGGAGAAGAAGAGGTGAGCGCTACCACCAGTCTTGTCTCATGCCAACTATAAAGCATCCTGAAACCATTCATGTGTGGGGTTGCTTCTCAGCCAAGGGAATCGGCTCACTCACAGTCTTGCCTAAAAACACAGCCATGAATAAAGAATGGTACCAGAATGTCCTCCAAGAGCAACTTCTCCCAACTGTCCAAGAGCAGTTTGGTGCCCAACAATGCCTTTTCCAGCATGATGGAGCACCTTGCCATAAAGCAAAGGTGATAACTAAATGGCTCATGGAACAAAACATAGAGATTTTGGGTCCATGGCCTGGAAACTCCCCAGATCTTAATCCCATTGAGAACTTGTGATCAATCATCAAGAGACGGGTGGACAAACAAAAACCAACAAATTCTGGCAAAATGCAAGCATTGATTATGCAAGAATGGACTGCTATCAGTCAGGATTTGGTCCAAAAGTTGATTGAGAGCATGCCAGGGAGAATTACAGAGGTCTTGAAGAAGAAGGGGCAACACTGCAAATATTGACTTGCTGCATTAACTCATTCTAACTGTCAATATAACCTATTGGTACTCATAATATGATTGCAATTATATTTCTGTATGTGATATAAACATCAGACAAACACTAATAAAAAACAGAGGCCAGCAGATCATGTGAAAATATAATTTTGGTGTCATTCTCAAAACTTTTGGCCATGACTGTATAGTCAGAATTTGGCCGTAAGTATGGCTGCGGTGTTTATTTTTGGTTGGGAGACAGAGGGAGCATAGCTTTTGAGTCATGGCTTGTGGGCACAGTTGACCAGCTAGAGCTGGGTGCATTTGGTCTAATAATATTAAAATTTTGCGGTAATTGTTGATTATTTTAATTTATTGGTTAAAAAATTAGTAATGGGCATTGTACCACCATGTATTTTAAAGCCAGCTATTTTCAGGTAACCCTGCCCTATGGTGGAGTAAGTAGAATTGAGTTCACATGAATAAAGAAAGTTACAGCAGCATGAGATATAAAGTGATACCACTGGTTAAATGAAACCATTGCTAAATAATTCAGTATAAGGTCTGGAAGAGAAAAGTAACAGCGTTCATTACAGTGGTTTCATCCCTTCTTTACCTCTCACTTATTTTAATCTACTTAATCCAGTTGCAGTTATTGGCAGCTTCTGAAATATGCCAATTTACGATAGTGTGAAAGTGGCTGTGCGGGTGAGGCCTTTCAACAAGGTGAGGAACACCGTGTGATCTTATTTTGACATCATTTTTTTCTTTTGGAATGTATGTGTGGCACAGACGTTGTAATGAAGATTGCTGGGATCCTATTTTAGCAATAGGGATAACTACAAGACCCACGGCTGCATATGGTCTATGACAGCAGATAGCTGTCGGCCAAACTCTCCCAAAACCTTTCCCCCTTTCTTGGCCAAATATGCATCTTTTCTGAATAGGATAGTTAGCTGTCGACAGCTATCTCACCCAACATCTCATACATAGGAATGCAAGGCTCACCCTAGTGCTCTGAGGATCTCTATGAGATAGTTTATGTTTGCAGAAGAAAAATAGGATTGGATGTTGAAATCCAACAAGTCGAATCCTTCTCTCCCCCAACGTCATCTGTCAGGGGGAGAGTGGAGAGTTGAAATTGCCCATACACATTAAGCTGTTGACGGATATCGGTGTATTAAGCAAAAACTAGATCAATATGAATGCTTGCCTTAAAGGGCTTGTGATAAAAATCTGCAATCAAGAGTGACTGCAGTCTTCTGAACTTTGTCAGCGTGCGGTGCACACAGTGTCAGGATTCACCACTCCTGATCGCCTGCTCTCGATAGTGTGGCGCCCCTGAGGGTTCGACTGCAACAGGAATGCTGCACTTCTGCAATGGAGTGTGGTGTTCCTCCTATGAGGTAAGCCCAGTGTGATGGTTGTGACCTAACCTTTTGCATCCAACACCACATCTCCACCAGAGGGAGCTAGTATGCACTAGGTGCTGCTCCCCTGGTTACAGGGAGACTGGGGAACACAAAGTGGTAGGAACCAGTTAGTGGGTGTGGGTGGAGGAACACTAGTTAGTGACACTTCAAATTTCATATTTAATAGAATGCCATCTTTGATCTTGGCCTTTCTGTCCTTTTTGTCTCTGGCAGTCTGTCTGTCAAGTGGTCCGTCCATTGTCTAGACTTTGCTAGTCTGTCGGCTGTCACTGTGCTGTCAAAATACTGTGTGTAATGTGACTTCCTTCTGGGAGCGCAGATCCTGTGTGGGCCTGCACCGGTATGGGACACAGCCCTCGTACCCCGATCTTTGGGACGAGAGGTAGGTTGCAGACAAGGAATGTCTCAACCCGGCCGAGGACCAGGATCGAGAAGGCCCGGGAGCTTTAGAGTGTGGCCCCTAGCAAATGGGTCCCGGGGAGGATGCAGACGGAGCGGAGTACGCCACCTGTCCTCGCCTACCTGATCTATTCAGAGGGATTCCGGCTGCAAGAGGGGTACCGGCCCCCGACACCCGACCTTGTACTCTACGTCCAGGACGGGAAAGCCCGGTTAGGCCCTGAGGATCCCGCCGGGCGTCGGATGGAGAGGAATTGCCACCCGAGCCCTACACCTGAGAGGAGCTCAGAGGGAGACCCGGCCAATCTACACACGCACAGACGGGAAAGGGTGAAGTCTGTAGTGCAGGAACACTCTGGTGTAGGGTCGCTACCGAACACTGGACTTCCTCGGAGGTAGTCGGACCCCTGTCCCTGGTGGCCGCAGGACTCCGCGAGGAGCAGGAAGTCGCCTTCCCGCTAACATCTCTGAGTGAGTAAAGCCTTGGAAGTTCACCCCTATGGCCTCCGGACTGTTCATTACGCGCCCTACCACGCGACACGGTGCCCGTACTCCCCGCGCTACTGCTACCCCCCTTCATCCTGTTTGCCTGCCCTGAGGCCTTGCTCCGCCTGTGGGGAGCAGTAATAACTTTAGCCGCCATGACACCGGGCCTCAGCGGACTGCTAGCGGCGCTGGTGGCCCTTCACCAGACACCACAGGTGGCGTAGTCGTAAACAATCAGCCACTCAACCCGGATTAGCCCACACCATCTCTTTCTAATGTGACGGCCCTGAGCACGGGTCGGGCCCGGGCCACGGCTACACCCCATCTCTTCAACGCAGGGCCCGACACCGAGTCCCCCAACACCCAGGGTAAAACACGGGCTTTCTGAGTAGAGGCGTCACAATAGCAATACCGGTGAACGCACACTGTCAGAATTCAGAAGTCTGCAGTCACGTAAAGTGACTTCAGACTTTTATCAGATGACCAGACAACTCATTTAAGCCTCTGCTAGACATTTATCTCCCATTATCTCTTGGTTTAGTTTTGGGTAAACTAAACTTCAAAGGGGTAGGCATACATATTTTGCAAAGATGAGCTGCATTCTTCTAGCCCCCTCTTAACCAGTGCTGTCTTTTATGGACTAGCGTTCATATGATTTTATTTGTTTATTGCCTGCAAATCGGTATAGGCCATGAGACCCCCCAATGATCACTCAAAAGAGAAGTCATGAGCTCAGGGGTCAGGAACATGCACACAAATAAGAATATGGTTCCAATAGATAGTCAAAGGCTTTCTATTGGATCCATTCTCCGCTTTGTGCACTTGCTCAGGTAGGAGATGTTTGCTTTTGCCTCCTTACCTGCACACTTTTCAGCCATCTTTTGAGAAATCAGTGGGGTCTCAAGACCCAAAACCTCACAGATCTTAAAGTAATTACTGTGCATAAAAAATAGAAAAACCTGTTACATGTTTAGTTACCATTTAAAATAATGTGACAATCCCTTTAACATGAAGTTATTTGTACATTTAATTTTATAAAATTTACTTTATTAAATATTTGCTTCCAGAGAGAGAAGGAAGCAGGAAGTAGATGTGTTATTTCCATGAAAGGCAACTGCACAACCATTCATGACCCACGGAATCCAGGTCATGAAAAAACGTTTCAATTTGATCTGGCCTACTGGTCCCATAATGGATTTTTGAAGAATCAAGATGGCACACTAGTTCCAAATGGTAAAGAAAGCAGTTACGCTGGCCAGGTATTATCATTTTATATATATCTTTTTATTTTAGATAGTAGCATGTTTCATCTCATGTATATTTGACTATTTGATTGTAAAACGACTTGTCTGAAAAGCCACATGATATCCTTAATAGTGACCTTACATTTTGTTGTGTTATATGGGGTTTGTGGTTTTTTTTATTTACAGAGACGTAAATGAAAATTACTTGGCAACAAAGGAAAATTTTAACAAGGCCCCACTCACCATGCCATTTATAATGCTGATGTCTTCTTATGTGGTTGAGGGACTTTTAGAGATGTTCATGCACCAGGGCTTGAAATTGACCTCTACATCTTTATTCACCTATTAGTCTCTGCTCATTTGCATGCTTTAAATGTAATCATTCTGAAATGTGTTCTGTTTGAAAACTGCTAATTCATTCGTTTTAACAGTTTTTTACAAAAAATTAATACTTTTTTACTTCACCAATTGTTGCATCGGCGTCTCTGCCTCCTGCTAAGCAGAGACGCCGTCCCTCTCACCTTCCTGCCCAGCGCGCGGCGTCCTCCAGCGCTCCTTCCCTCGCTGCTGCCGGCGCGCGCTCCCTCCCGGGCACTGTGCTTAGGGCGCGCGCGCTCCCCCTCTCTTAAAGGGACCGTGCGCGCCGTCCTAAGGAGTCCCCGGCCAATAGCCGGAGGACTTCCCATATATAAGGCACCTCCTCCAAAATGGAGGTGCCCAAGCAAAGTTGTTACAAAGCATACTCACCTCTGCTTCAGCCCTCAGGTCGCGTTGCCAGCCTGACTTCCAGTCCTGTCTGCCTGCTTGTCTTCCCTTCAGCCCGACAGTCTGTCTCCTGCATCCGCCAGTCTGTCTATGGGCAAGTCCACCTGCGGAACAGGAAGCACCTGCCAGTTACCTGCCTGCTACCTGCCGTACCTGCTAGCCCGCTCACCTGGGAGCGCTCACCTGCTACCCGCCTGCTAGCCTACCTGGAGGCTCCGCCGTCACTTGCCGTGACCACCTGCCTGCCAGCCAAGAGACTCTTACCCGCTCACCTGGGAGCGCTCACCTGCTACCCGCCTGCTAGCCTCCCTGGAGGCTCCACCATCACTTGCCGTGACCACCTGCCTGCCAGCCAAGAGACTCTTACCCGCTCACCTGGGAGCGCTCACCTGCTACCCGCCTGCTAGCCTACCTGGAGGCTCCGCCGTCACTTGCCGTGTCCACCTGCCTGCCAGCCAAGAGACTCTTACCCGCTCACCTGGGAGCGCTCACCTGCTACCCGCCTGCTAGCCTACCTGGAGGCTCCGACGTCACTTGCCGTGACCACCTGCCTGCCAGCCGAGAGACTCTTACCTGCTCTTCCGTCACTTCCCGTGACCACCCGCCTGCTCACCCAGAGACTGCTACCTACCTGTTGTGTCCACCCGCTACTCCGGTCAGTCCCAGCTATTTGACCCGTGGGAGCCACCTGCTCTAATACAAGGTTGTCTTCAGTATAACACCTGCCCCTCAGGGTCCCTTCTTGTTCCAGGGCACAGAGGTTCCACCACCCGGCCCTGTTACAGTTTGCTCGGGCCATGGAATCCTGTGGCGCCCAAGCTCCCTCGTTCTCTGACCTGTTCTACGAAGTCTTCCGTCAGAGATCCCAACAGGAATACATCCTGAACCACCTGCATAATGTCAACTCCCGCCTGGACACACTGACTGCTCCACCTGGACCTGCCTCCAGTCGTACGACTCACGCCCCGGCAGCGCCGCTACCCATCAATGCCATGGTACCCGGTCCGGGTCCCCGGCTCTCTGCACCGCCTCGTTTTGGTGGAGATCCCGTCTTGGCTCGAGGTTTCATTAACCAGTGCACCCTGCATTTTGAACTCTTGGCACACCACTTTACCACCGACCGGGCCAAAGTGGCTTTCATCATGTCCCATCTCACTGGGGAAGCACTGGCTTGGCTAAATCCCCTGTGGGAGAGAGGGGATCCCCTGGTATCCAACTTGTCAGCTTTCCTCACTGCTTTCCGGAAAGTCTTCGATGAACCGGGACGAAAAACCTCGTCAGCCTCCTCTCTGCTATGTCTCCGCCAAGGGAGTCTCACCGTAGGCTAATATGCCTTACGGTTCCGTACCTTCGCTTCTGAGCTTGCCTGGGATAACGAGGCCCTGCTGTCCGTCTTCTGGGAGGGTCTTTCCGGTCGGATTAAAGATGAACTTGCCAGTCGGGACATTCCTACCACCCTAGACGACCTGGTGTCACTTGCTACCTGGATTGACATCCGGTTCCAGGAACGTACCAAGGAGACCACCCGTGAGAGAAGGTTTCCCCGCCTTGCTCCTAACTTCCAGAGACCTGTCTCTTCTTCAATCACTCCCCGGGCGCACACACCCGAGCCCATGCGGGTCGACCAGACCAAGTTGGTCAAATCCCGCCAGGAGTCACGCCGGGCCGAGGGGAGCTGTTTCTATTGTGGCAGCAAGGAGCACCTGATCCGTTCCTGCCCGGAGAGGCCGGGAAACGCCGGTGTCTAGGATCGCTCGGAGAGGTCGTCCTAGACAAAAGTAAGTCCTCTCCCTTCCTGACTTTGTCTGTCTCTCTCTCATGGTGAGAGGATCGGCACTTTGAAATCGCCCACCTGGACTCTGGAGCTGCTGGGAACCTCATCTCCCAGTCCTTAGTAGAGAGATACCATATTCCCACAAAGCCTCTCACTGAACCTTTGTCAGTTGCCTCCGTGGATGGTAAACTCCTTCCAGTGCCCATCCTGCTCGTCACTGAACCCTTAACTCTGCAGGTGGGAATGCTGCACTCTGAGAAGATCTCCTTCCATGTGCTATCCGGACTCTCTCACTCCCTGTTGCTAGGTCTACCTTGGCTCCAGGCACATGAACCCGTATTGAACTGGCGATCCGGTGAAGTACTCCGGTGGGGTCCAGACTGCCTTAAAACCTGCCTGGTTCCGGTCCATCCAGCTCGCCCTCCGCCTACTCCAGCTAATCTACCCGGTCTCCCGGCTCCATACTGGCCCTATGCGGACGTCTTCGGTAAAAAGGAAGCTGAGACGTTGCCACCCCATAGGCCATATGACTGCCCGATCGACCTGGTACCTGGCGCCACTCCTCCGCGTGGGCGTATCTACCCGTTGTCTGTGGCCGAAACCCGGGCCATGTCTGAATACATTGAAGAAAATCTGGCTAGGGGATTTATCCGAAAATCTACCTCCCCGGCTGGAGCCGGTTTCTTCTTTGTCAAAAAGAAAGACGGCTCGCTACATCCCTGTATAGACTACAGAGGACTCAATCTAATCACTGTAAAAAACAAATACCCCCTGCCGCTTATCTCCGAATTGTTTGACCATCTCAAGGGCGCCAGGATCTTCTCCAAGCTGGATTTACGAGGAGCATATAACCTGGTCCGTATCCGTCAAGGAGACGAGTGGAAGACAGCATTCAATACCCGGGACAGTCACTATGAATACCTTGTGATGCCCTTTGGTCTCTGTAATGCCCCCGCTGTCTTTCAAGAGCTGGTCAACGACATCTTCCGTGACCTCCTGTACTCCTGCGTAGTGGTATACCTGGACGATATCTTGGTCTTCTATCCGGATCTCCCCACACACCGGAGGGATGTTCGTCAGGTCCTGCTTAGGCTTCGGCAGAACCGCCTCTATGCCAAATATGAGAAGTGCCTCTTCGACCAGACCTCCCTTCCATTCTTGGGCTACGTTATCTCCCAGACAGGTCTGCAAATGGATCTCGAGAAGCTCTCTTCTGTTCTTAAATGGCCCCGTCCAGAAGGTTTGAAGGCGATACAGCGATTCCTGGGCTTCGCCAATTACTATCATCTTTTCATCCCACACTTCTCGTCCCGGACTGCTCCCATATCTGCGCTTACCCGTAAGGGGGCAAATCCCAAGGTATGGTCGCCTGAAGCCGAGGAGGCCTTCCTTTCCTTAAAGAGAGCCTTCGCCTCTGCCCCCGTCCTGCACCGTCCGGACTGTAATAAGCAATTCTACCTGGAGGTTGATGCCTCCTCCTCCGGAGCAAGAGCGGTACTCACCCAAAAATCTTCTACCGGGAGAATGGTAACCTGCGGCTTCTTCTCCAAACTCTTCTCCTCGTCTGAGCGCAACTACTCCATAGGAGACCGTGAATTGCTAGCCGTCAAATTGGCATTGGGGGAGTGGCGCTATCTGCTTGAAGGGGCTCTTTACCCGGTAATCATCTACATGGATCACAAAAACCTGGCATATCTCCAAAATGCCCAGAGACTCAATCCTCGCCAGGCCCGGTGGTCGTTGTTTTTTGCCCGCTTCGACTTCATTCTTCATTTCCACCCGGCGGACAAGAACGTCAAAGCTGATGCCTTGTCCCGGTCCTTCCTGTCCTCCGATCAAGAGGAGGAGCCTACGCACATCATTGACTCTTCCAAGGTGATGAATGTGGCCCCCTTGGACCTGACTCGTCTTCCACCCGGTAAGACGTTTGTAGCAGTACCAGATCGGGAGAGGGTTCTTTGCTGGGGACATTCTTCTAAACTAGCTGGCCATGCTGGCCAAAAGAAGACCTTCCAGCTCATTACCCGGCATTACTGGTGGCCTACCCTGCGTAAGGACATTGTAGAGTTCGTCGCTGCCTGTTCATCCTGTGCCCATAACAAAGTTCCCAGACATCTACCAGCTGGCCATCTCCTTCCCCTGCCCGTACCTGCTGCTCCATGGCAGCACATTGCTATGGACTTTATCACCGATCTTCCTGTTTCTGCCGGTTGTACAGTCATTTGGGTGGTCGTTGACCGCTTTTCTAAAATGGCCCACTTCATTCCCCTGCCTGGTCTCCCATCTGCACCCGAACTGGCTAAAGACTTTATCCGCCACATCTTCCGTCTCCATGGCCTACCCCTCCACATCGTGTCGGATCGTGGGGTTCAGTTCACCTCACGCTTCTGGAGAGCCACATGTAAACTGCTAGACGGCACCCTGGATTTCTCCTCCGCTTACCACCCACAGTCCAATGGTCAAGTGGAGCGGATCAATCAGATCCTGACCAGCTACCTCTGGCACTTCGTTAATGCCCACCATTCGGATTGGGTGGATCTCTTACCATGGGCCGAGTTCTCTTATAATAACCATGAGAGCGAATCCTCTTCCAAATCCCCGTTCTTTATAGTCGGTGGCCAACATCCCCGGATTCCAGTTCCTGTCTCCGCTTCTGTGGACAACCCTGCCGCAGAGTCTCTTGTCAGCGAATTTTCTACTATTTGAGAGAGTACCAGGTCCACTCTTCTTCTGTCCTCCGAGCGGATGAAGAGATATGCTGATAAGAGACGTCTGGATCCACCTCAATTCTGTCCAGGAGACAAGGTTTGGCTCTCTTACAAACATGTGCGGCTCAAAGTACCCTCCTACAAGTTGGGCCCTCGGTTTATCGGACCCTTCGAAGTCCTCAGGCAAATTAACCCAGTGGCCTACAAATTAAAACTCCCGGCCACCCTACGCATTCCCAACTCCTTCCACTTATCCCTCCTCAAACCCGTTGTCCTTAACACTTTTTCCGACAATCCAGGTACTCCTCCTACTCCGGTTTCTGCTGAGGATGTCTTTGAAGTGGAGAGTATCCTGGCCACCCAGAGGGTAAGAGGGAGAACCTTTTTTCTGGTGGATTGGAAGGGGTTTGGTCCTGAGGAAAGAACTTGGGAACCCAGGGAGAACATCAACGCTCCGCTTCTCCTTGAGAAATTTCTCGCTGGCCTAAAAAAGGTGGGGCCTAAAGGGGGGGGTACTGTTGCATCGGCGTCTCTGCCTCCTGCTAAGCAGAGACGCCGTCCCTCTCACCTTCCTGCCCAGCGCGCGGCGTCCTCCTGCGCTCCTTCCCTCGCTGCTGCCGGCGCGCGCTCCCTCCCGGGCACTGTGCTTAGGGCGTGCGCGCGTCCGCTCCCCCTCTCTTGAAAGGACCGCGCGCACCGTCCTAAGGAGTCCCCGGCCAATAGCCGGAGGACTTCCCATATATAAGGCACCTCCTCCAAAATGGAGGTGCCCGAGCAAAATTGTTGCAAATTTTACTCACCTCTGCTTCAGCCCTTAGGTCCCGTTGCCAGCCTGACTTTGTAGTGCCGGCGTCCCTGCCCTCTGCTAGGCAGGGACGCTGTTCCCCTCACCGCTCTGCTCCGTGCCCGGCGTCCCTCTCCCGCTCTGCTGGCAGCGCGCGCTCCTTCCCGGCCACTGTGCTTAGGGCGCACGCGCCCTCCCTCCCTCTTAAAGGGGCCGCGCGCGCCGTCCTAAGGAGTCCCCGGCCAATGGCCGGAGGACTTTACCATATATAAGGCACCTCCTCCAAAATGGAGGTGCCCGAGCAATGTTGTTGCACCGTTAAACTCTGCTTCAGCCCTCAGGTCCCGTTGCCAGTTACCTGCCAGTTACCTGCCAGATTCCTGCCAGCTTGCTGTCCTAATCCTGCCTGATTTCCTGTTACCTGCCTGCCTGCCTGAGGTCCGACGGTCTGCCTTACAACTCCGGTCAGTCTGTCTAAGGACCAACTTGCCCGCTCACCTGGGAGCGCACATCAGCTACCTGCCTGCTTGCCTGAGGTCCGACGGTCTGCCTTACAACTCCGGTCAGTCTGTCTATGGACCAGCTTGCCCGCTCACCTGGGAGCGCTTCTCCGCTACCTGCCTGCTTGCCTGCCCGGAGGCTCCGCTGTCACGTGCTGTGACCACCAGCTATTCCAGACTCTTGCCCGCTCACCTGGGAACGCTTCTCCGCTACCTGCCTGCTTGCCTACCTGGAGGCTCCGCCGTCACGTGCTGTGACCACCTGCTATTCCAGAGACTCTCGCTTGCTCACCTGGGAGCACACATCCTCCATCTGCCTTGCTAGCCTACCTGGAGGTTCAGCCATCACAGGTCGTACCTACCCCTTACCTAGAGACTGCCCCGGTCACTTGCCGTGACCTCCAGCCGTTCTTCCAGAGACTGCCCCGGTCACTTGCCGTGACCTCCAGCCCGTTCTTCCAGAGACTGCCCTGATCACTTGCCGTGACCTCCTGCCCCTACACCCAGAGACTGTCCCGGTCACCTGCTGTGACTGCCTGCCTGGTCGCCACCCGCTCCCTTACAAGGACCGCTCCCTTGTATAGTAGCCCAGAGGTTCCGCCTCCCAGACCCGTTACAGTTTGCTCGGGCCATGGAACCCGGTGGCACCCAAGCTCCCTCGCTCTCGGACCTGTGTCATGAACTGTCCCGTCAAAGGTCCCAACAGGAGTCCATCCTGGGTCACCTGCGGAATGTCAATACTCGCCTGGACACTCTGACTGTTCCACCAACAACCTCCGCCAGTGCCATGTCTCGCAATCCGGCAGCTCCGCTGTCCACTAACACCATGATATCCTACCCCGGACCTCGGCTTTCTGCACCTCCTCGCTTCGGAGGCGACTCAGCCCAGGCTCGGGGCTTCATAAATCAGTGCACCCTGCACTTTGAACTATTGTCCCACCAGTTTAACTCCGACCGAGCCAAAATTGCATTCATCATGTCCCATCTCACCGGGGAGGCCCTGGCCTAGCTAAATCCTCTATGGGAGAGAGGAGACCCCCTGGTGTCCAACTTGCCTGCTTTTCTCACGGCTTTCCGGAAAGTCTTCGACGAACCCGGACGGAAGACCTCATCCGCATCATCGTTGCTACGCCTCTGTCAGGAAAGTCTCACCGTGGGCCAATATGCCATACGGTTCCGTACCCTTGCCTCGGAGCTGGCCTGGGATAACGACGCTCTGGTTTCCGTCTTCTGGGAGGGTCTGTCCGGCCGTATTAAAGATGAACTTGCCGGTCGGGACATTCCTACCACTCTCGATGACTTAATAACTCTTGCCACCCGGATTGACCTACGGTTCCAGGAGCGTGCCAGAGAGGTCACCCGTGAGAGGAGGTTACCACGTCTAGCTCCTACTTTTCAGAAACCCGTCACTCCTTCTGTCTCTAACCAGGTACACCCTCCTGAGCCTATGCAGGTCGACCAGACCAAGATGGTCAAGACCCGTCAGGACTTACGCCGTGCCGAGGGGACCTGCTTCTACTGTGGCAGTAAGGAGCACCGGATCCGTGCCTGCCCGGAGAGGTCGGGAAACGCCTGTGTCTAGGTTCGCTCAGAGAGGTCCACCTAGACAAGAATAAATCCTCTCCATCCCTGCTGTTGTCAGTTTCAATCGTCTACGGGGAGAACCGTTATTTCGAACTAGCCCAACTGGACTCTGGAGCAGCCGGGAATCTTATTTCACAGTCCGTGGTAGAGAAATACCGCATCCCCACCAAACCTCTGGCTGTACCCTTGTCTGTTGCTGCCGTGGATGGGGGGCTCTTACCACGCCCCATCCAACTCATCACCGAATCCATTACTCTGCAGGTGGGAATGCTGCATTCTGAAAGTATCTCCTTCCATGTTCTGCCTGGACTCTCTCACGCCCTCTTGCTAGGCCTACCTTGGCTCCAGAAACATGCACCCGTTCTTGACTGGCAGACCGGAGAAGTCCTTCGCTGGGGACAGGGCTGCCATAAGACCTGTCTGGTTCCCGTTCATCCCGTCCGTCCTTCTCCTACCCCAGCTAATCTACCTGGACTTCTGATTCCTTATTGGTCTTATGCTGATGTCTTTAATAAAAAGGAGGCAGAGACACTACCCCCTCATAGACCATACGACTGCCCTATCGACCTGTTACCTGGTACTTCTCCTCCCCGTGGGCGTATTTATCCATTATCCGCTGCTGAGACCCGGTCGATGTCCGAATATATTGAGGAGAATCTGGCCAGGGGATTCATCCGGAAATCTACCTCCCCGGCGGGAGCAGGCTTCTTTTTCGTCAAAAAGAAGGACGGCTCTCTCCGTCCCTGTATAGACTATAGAGGCCTTAACCAGATCACGGTGAAGAATAAGTACCCCCTTCCGCTCATTCCGGAGTTATTTGATCGTCTGAGGGGGGCTAGAATCTTCACCAAACTGGACCTCCGTGGGGCGTACAACCTGGTTCGTATCCGTCAGGGGGATGAATGGAAGACGGCATTCAACACCCGGGACGGCCACTATGAATATCTGGTAATGCCCTTTGGCCTCTGTAACGCTCCTGACGTCTTTCAAGAGTTGGTCAATGACATCTTCCGGGACCTTCTCTACTCCTGCGTAGTGGTGTACCTGGACGACATCTTGGTATTCTCTCCTGATCTCCAGACTCACCGGAGGGATGTTCGTCAGGTCCTGCTCAGGCTCAGGCAGAACCATCTCTACGCTAAATATGAGAAGTGCCTCTTTGAGCAGACCTCGCTTCCGTTTCTGGGCTACATTATCTCTCAGACCGGCCTACAAATGGATCCTGAGAAACTGTCTGCCATCGAGAAATGGCCCCGACCAGAGGGGTTGAAGGCTATTCAACGGTTCCTGGGCTTCGCCAACTATTACCGCCTCTTCATCCCGCACTTCTCTTCCCGGACTGCCCCAATTTCCGCGCTCACCCGTAAGGGTACTAATCCCAAAGAGTGGCCGCCCGAAGCAGAGGAGGCCTTTCTTTCCCTAAAACAGGCCTTCTCTTCCGCCCCGGTGCTGCATCGCCCGGACGGCAACAAGCAGTTCTTCCTGGAAGTTGACGCCTCCTCCTCTGGAGCCGGAGCGGTACTTACTCAAAAATCATCTTCCGGGAGAATGGTAACTTGTGGCTTCTTCTCCAAACTCTTCTCCTCTTCTGAGCACAACTATTCCATAGGAGACCGAGAGTTATTGGCCATCAAGCTGGCGTTGGAGGAGTGGCGTTACCTACTCGAGGGGGCTCTTCATCCGGTAATAATTTACACTGACCACAAGAACTTGGCTTACCTCCAGCATGCCCAGAGACTTAACCCGCGCCAAGCCCGGTGGTCCTTGTTTTTTGCTCGCTTTGATTTTGTTCTTCATTTTCGCCCGGCTGACAAAAACGTCAAAGCAGACGCCTTGTCCCGATCCTTTCTGGTGTCCGATCTCGAGGAAGAACCTAAACATATCATCGATCCCGCCAGAGTAATGCAGGTGGCTCCCGTGAGTCTAAATCGTCTCCCTCCCGGTAAGACGTTTGTTTCAGTACCTGTTCGGGAGAAGATCCTACACTGGGGCCATTCATCTAAACTAGCTGGCCACGCCGGTCAGAAAAAGACCCTCCAGCTTATTGCCCGGCACTATTGGTGGCCTACCCTGCACAAGGACATAATAGACTTTGTTTCTGCCTGTGTGTCCTGCGCCCGCAACAAAGTCCCGAGACATCTGCCAGCCGGACGCCTCCTTCCGCTTCCTGTACCTGCTGCCCCCTGGCAGCATATAGCAATGGACTTTATAACTGATCTCCCCGTCTCTGCCGGTTGTACGGTCATTTGGGTGGTCGCTGACCGCTTTTCCAAGATGGCTCACTTTATTCCCCTGCCAGGCCTTCCGTCTGCACCCGAGCTGGCTAAAGACTTTATCCGCCACATCTTCCGTCTTCATGGCCTGCCCCTCCACATCGTGTCGGATCGTGGGGTACAGTTCACCTCACGTTTCTGGAGAGCCACTTGTAAACTACTAGACGTCACCCTGGACTTCTCTTCCGCTTACCACCCACAGTCCAATGGTCAAGTGGAGCGGATCAATCAGAACCTGACCAGTTACCTCCGGCACTTCGTTAATGCCCACCATTCTGACTGGGTGGATCTCCTACCATGGGCCGAGTTCTCTTATAATAATCACGAGAGCGAATCCTCCTCCAAATCCCCGTTTTTTGTAGTCTTTGGTCAGCATCCTCGGATTCCTTTTCCTGTCTCCACCTCTGTGGACAACCCGGCTGCGGAATCTCTCGTTAGCAAATTTTCCTCCATATGGGAGAGTACCCGGTCCGCACTCCTTCTGTCATCCGAGCGTATGAAAAGACACGCTGACAAAAAACGCCTGGATCCTCCACAATTTCGTCCAGGAGATAAAGTCTGGCTCTCATCTAAATATGTTCGACTCAAGATACCTTCTTACAAGTTAGGGCCTCGGTTCATCGGTCCTCTGGAGGTCATCAGTCAGATCAACCCGGTGGCCTATAAATTGAAACTCCCGGCCAACTTACGGATCCCTAACTCCTTCCATGTATCTCTCCTCAAACCCGTGGTGCTTAACTCTTTTTCCAAGTCTACAGGTACGCCTCCTGCTCCGGTTTCTGCTGAGGACGAGTTTGAGGTAGAGAACATTCTTGCCACCAAAAGGGTAAGAGGAAAGACCTTTTTTCTGGTAGATTGGAAGGGGTTTGGTCCTGAGGAGAGAACGTGGGAGCCCCGGGAGAACATCCATGCCCCTCTCATCCTAGCTAAATTTCTATCTGGCCTAAAAAAGGGGGGGCCTAAAGGGGGGGTACTGTAGTGCCGGCGTCCCTGCCCTCTGCTAGGCAGGGACGCTGTTCCCCTCACCGCTCTGCTCCGTGCCCGGCGTCCCTCTCCCGCTCTGCTGGCAGTGCGCGCTCCTTCCCGGCCACTGTGCTTAGGGCGCGCGCGCGCGCCCTCCCTCCCTCTTAAAGGGGCCGCGCGCGCCGTCCTAAGGAGTCCCCGGCCAATGGCCGGAGGACTTTACCATATATAAGGCACCTCCTCCAAAATGGAGGTGCCCGAGCAATGTTGTTGCACTGTTCACTACTCTGCTTCAGCCCTCAGGTCCCGTTGCCAGTTACCTGCCAGTTACCTGCCAGATTCCTGCCAGCTTGCTGTCCTAATCCTGCCTGATTTCCTGTTACCTGCCTGCCTGCCTGAGGTCCGACGGTCTGCCTTACAACTCCGGTCAGTCTGTCTAAGGACCAACTTGCCCGCTCACCTGGGAGCGCACATCAGCTACCTGCCTGCTTGCCTGAGGTCCGACGGTCTGCCTTACAACTCCGGTCAGTCTGTCTATGGACCAGCTTGCCCGCTCACCTGGGAGCGCTTCTCCGCTACCTGCCTGCCCGGAGGCTCCGCTGTCACGTGCTGTGACCACCAGCTATTCCAGACTCTTGCCCGCTCACCTGGGAACGCTTCTCCGCTACCTGCCTGCTTGCCTACCTGGAGGCTCCGCCGTCACGTGCTGTGACCACCTGCTATTCCAGAGACTCTCGCTTGCTCACCTGGGAGCACACATCCTCCATCTGCCTTGCTAGCCTACCTGGAGGTTCAGCCATCACAGGTCGTACCTACCCCTTACCTAGAGACTGCCCCGGTCACTTGCCGTGACCTCCAGCCCGTTCTTCCAGAGACTGCCCCGGTCACTTGCCGTGACCTCCAGCCCGTTCTTCCAGAGACTGCCCTGATCACTTGCCGTGACCTCCTGCCCGTACACCCAGAGACTGTCCCGGTCACCTGCTGTGACTGCCTGCCTGGTCGCCACCCGCTCCCTTACAAGGACCGCTCCCTTGTATAGTAGCCCAGAGGTTCCGCCTCCCAGACCCGTTACAGACTTCCAGTCCTGTCTGCCTGCTTGTCTTCCCTTCAGCCCGACAGTCTGTCTCCTGCATCCGCCAGTCTGTCTATGGGCAAGTCCACCTGCCAGTACCTGCCTGCTACCTGCCGTACCTGCTAGCCAGCTCACCTGGGAGCGCTCACCTGCTACCCGCCTGCTAGCCTCCCTGGAGGCTCCGCCATCACTTGCCGTAACCACCTGCCTGCCAGCCAAGAGACTCTTACCTGCTCACCTGGGAGCGCTCACGTGCTACCCGCCTGCTAGCCTACCTGGAGGCTCCGCCGTCACTTGCCGTGACCACCTGCCTGCCAGCCAAGAGACTCTTACCCGCTCACCTGGGAGCGCTCACCTGCCACCCGCCTGCTAGTCTACCTGGAGGCTCCGACGTCACATGCCGTGACCACCTGCCTGCCAGCCGAGAGACTCTTACCTGCTCTTCCGTCACTTCCCGTGACCACCCGCCTGCTCACCCAGAGACTGCTACCTACCTGTTGTGTCCACCCGCTACTCCGGTCAGTCCCAGCTATCTGACCCGTGGGAGCCACCTGCTCTAATACAAGGTTGTCTTCAGTATAACACCTGCCCCTCGGGGTCCCTCCTTGTTCCAGGGCACAGAGGTTCCACCACCCGGCCCCGTTACACCAATATATATTTTATGCACCTGTCTCGACTCTAGTATCAGGCCCTTCTCTCCTTTCCTATGGCCATCTCCCTTTGTTGTTCTCCACACCAAATTGCACAAGTTGCTTGACGTATCTCACTGACATCATCATCCAAAGCCTTCTAAGGTCCACATAGACACACATATGGTGTCTGAGTATTCAGTCTGTGTGGTCAGTTGCCATTTCTCTTGGAGTTTGCCATCATCATTTCCCTACAACATCTCTTCAAACTCCGGTGATTTTTAAAACTTGCATATATTACTTCTCAAACTTGCTGGTTAACCAATATTTGCTTTCAGCATTTTGAACTGTTATTTAAAGATTATTCACATAATGCTGAAATTATCTCTACAGTCACCAGTGGTTTCTACAGCTAGCATCTATTGCTCTTCACACCTGCTCGTTAATTCATTGTTTGCTATTTAGAGACTATTCACTGTTACGGGTCCGGGTGGTGGAACCTCTGTACTTCGGTGCAAGGAGGGACCAGAGGGGCGTAACTAAGTGCCTACTCGGACCGACCCAGGTCACATGGCAGCTTAGTTGACTCCGTGAACCAGGGAGGGACCGGGCAGGTGAACCAGATGCCACTCTGGGACCGACCTTGTGTGAGAGCGGGTGACTCCCACGGGTCAGATGGCTGGGACTGACCGGTACAGCGGATGAGCATGGCAGGAAGGCTGTCAGGTGATCTGGGTAGAAAAGCAGGCAGGCGTGGCTGATAGCCAGACAGGTGCTCCGGGTAGGCAAGCAGGCGGGTACAACGGATAGCCAGACAGGTGCTCCTGGTAGGCAAGCAGGCGGGCAAGGCAGGTAACTGGCTGGTGCTCCGGGTAGGCAGGCTTGCGGGCACGGCAGGTAACTGGCAGGTGCTCCAGGTAGGCAGACTAGTGGGCATGGCAGGTAACTGGCAGGTGCTTTGGGTAGGCAGGCTGGCGGGCACGGCAGGTAACTGGCAGGTGCTCCAGGCAGACTGGCTTGCACGGCAGGTAACTGGCAGGTGCTCTGGGTAGGAAGGCTGTTAGACAGACTGGCGGGCAGGACTGTTAGACAGACTGGCGAACAGGACTGTTAGACAGACTGGCGGGCAAAACCTACAAAAGACAAAAAATATATCTCATACCCTACCATCATTATATATAAATGTAAAGCAAAGTTGCATATGAAATATGACTCACCCCCTGGGCCGTGGGGCACTCGGAACCGGACTTCAGGGCAATGCTGGGAGTAGTAGTGGTGACCCGGTCCCGTGGCTCAGGGTGGTCAGACCAAATGCTGTGGCAGTGTATTTGTAGGTTTTGAAAGTCCGACTAAGCCACCCGTGGATTGCGGTCAGAGAGGACCGCCGCTGCAAGGCAGACCGCTGAGGCTGATGTAGATATGCAGCGCAGGGATAGGATAACTCCCCACGGGAAGAGTGTAGCCTCAGGGCTGTGTTATAGGATGCTGGGGGTGATTATGCAGGCGCAGCAGAAATCACACAGAGTCCAATAATGCAGTTCAGGGTCTTTTACTGCAGATATTATCACTGACCCACCAGGAGTACAGGGTAGGAATGGACCTGGGTGTCTGAGGGCATTCGGGCAAGTTCCACTGGTCAGGGTGAGTGGGTAGGCCTACCGTTCTCTCTCTGCCCTTGCTGACTATATCCCCCTTTAGTGGTATGATAGCCCACGTCCCTGATCTGGCCGTGTACTACGCCTGTATGGCTTGCGACTCGGGCCTTAGGTACCTGTTGCTTCTCTGTGCTGTACCGGTCCCTCTGTGTGGCGGAGCCTCCAGGCTTCTTAGGCCAAGGGACCTGAAATCCCTTGCTGGTTGGTTATCTGCTGCCGGGCTTGCAACCCTGACAGCCTCGGACCCCAGTGTCCAGTTGTGTAGTTCTCTCTCTGCCAGGACCGGCTCTCGTCGCCTCTGTCCCTGGCTTGCTGTTCCTCCTTGCCTCCTGGACTCCTCAGCTGCGGCTGACCTGTCCCTCTCTTCTGGGAACCCTTCTGAATGCTTCAGAAGTGGGTCCTGGTCTCTCTAACCCTGCCCTCAGTTCCAGCTTTTATAGGGGCAGCCTGCTCCCGCTACTGGCCTGGGACAGGAAGTGCTGCATGCTAATGGTCCCTGACCAGAGAACCTCCCTCCTGCTCTCAGACACAGCCTTACAAGTTTGTGGCATCCAGGCCTGGGGTGACACATTCCCCCCTAGTAAAGCTTAGTACTCCGGGACTAAACAAGAAACACGAATACAGGGTATAAATTATAACATAAAAACAGGGAAAGAAATAACAAACAACACCACATATTGAGTTCTTTAGGTCACAGTGTGGTCTGTGACCGGGTGTCCATTTCACCCAATAAGGCGAAGTCTTAAACGGTGCGGGGACCTGTCCAAAGCAAACCCCAAGCATTGGCCCTAGGCGTGGCTGCAAGGTGAAGCTATCCACTTTAGACCACACGGGGCCACGCCAGACAGGTTTTTCTTCCATGGCCGTCTTCGCAAGAGGCACCAAGTGCAACTATTTACAATGTAGCTCCGGTTATCCAAAGTTCATAACCTGTCAGTCCATATATCTAGAAAAACTGGAGAAAACACTATTAGTTACAGGTAACAAACATGTTAAATATATACATGGTACATTTAGAGCTTGTACTTATATCCTCCAGCGAGCTGGTGTTTGTCCCCTAGTGCTCCTGGTTGACCTCCTTAACCCACTGTCTGGTGGTGGACCAACCTGGCTTTCCCCACTATCATTGAGGGTACCGCTACTAGCGAGGTTCATAGGCAGGGCAGGCAGCTGTGCGCAGGTTCTTTGGCTTGCCGCAGGCATGGCAGGCTCACTGTCAGCAGAGGGTTGACTCTCCTGGGCTGCTGGCATGGGTTCTTCTGCCTCTGGGGCTGCTTGCTCTTCTTGTTCTTCCTGCCCTCCTGTAGGCTCCTGCTGGGTAGGCTGAAGGAAGTGTAGGACGGGTACCACTATTGCGCCATTTATCTGAGTCCAGGTCCGGGGGAACTCTCCGAGAACCGTGCTGATCATCTCTTCCTTGTCCTCTGCGGGTTCAAGGTCATCTTGATCTTCACTTGGACTCTGTAGTTGCTCGGGGCACCGTTTTAGGTGGTCTCTGGAGACGGTGCTAGTGGTTTCTCCTCCATCCTTGGTAATCACACATACCTTCGGGTTGTTGTGGTCGGACTGCAGTACTGTGTATGGGTTTCTCTCCCACTGGTCATCCAGCTTGTGAAGCCTTCTCTTCCGCTTCAGGACCTGCTCACCAGGTTCCAGGGGACCAGCAGGGGCGTGTTGGTTGAAGAGCCTCTCTTGCTTTTCTCTCGCTTGAGCCATACTCCTCTCCACACTCTCCTGTACCTTCTTGTACTGTAGCTGCCGTTCCGTATCCCAGTCCGCGTCTGGGGAGGTGTCCTCGGGTGTCAGGACTCCCATCTCCAGGTCTATCGGTGGCTTATCTGGTCTTGCTTGCATCAGGTAAGCCGGGGTGCAATTTGTAGCATTCACCGGGATATGGTTGTACAAGTCAATCAGATCTGGCAGCTTCTCCGGCCACAGGCCGCGTTCTTCCAGGGGTAACGTCTTGAGGAGATCGATGACGATATTGTTCATTTTCTCACACAGCCCGTTGGTTTGCGGGTGGTAAGGTGTGGTCCGAATCTTCCTACAGCCGTAGAGGTTGCAGAACTCCTGGAATACTTCAGCCTCAAACGCTGGACCTTGATCTGTCAAGACTTGTTCCGGATACCCATGTGGATGGCAGAAGTGTTGCTGGAAGGCTCTGGCCGCTGTTTGGGCTGTCAGGTCTTTAACAGGAACCACTACCAGGAACTGGGAGTAATGGTCCACAATTGTCAGGGCATAGACGTAGCCCGACCAGCTTGGAGCCAATTTCACATGGTCCAGAGCTACCAGCTCAAGAGGCTGCCTGGTGACGATGGGCCTCAAGGGTGTCTGCTGGCTGGAATGGTCCTTCCTTCTGAGGTGACATGGGCCACAGTCCCTGCTCCACTTCTCGATGGCCCTTCTCATGCCAACCCAGTAGAACCGCTCTCTCAGTAGGAACTCCAGTTTCTTCCACCCGAAGTGTCCCGCTCTGTCATGGTAGGCCTCCAGGACCATTGCTGCATCTCGTCTTGGGACCACTATCTGCCAGGTCAGCTCATGCGTCCGGTGATTGACAAGCCTTTTGCACAGCTTGCCCTCGTAGAGGAATAGCCTGCTTTTCTCCTTCCATATCTGTTTGGCTTCCTCTGGAGCGTCCGGGCCAGGGCTAGCGTCTTCCTGGGTTAACATGTCTTTCACCAGGCATATTGCAGGGTCGCTATCTTGCGTTTCCGCCCAGCCGTGGTTGGGTAAGGGGTTGAACATGACGGTAGTTAAGTCTTTGTCTCTTACCCCGTGAGAATACTGAGTGGCCCCATACCGGTGGAACGTAGGGAGCTCTATTTCCTCCAGCTCTTCCGAGTCGTCTTCTCCTTCAGGTAGGTGGGGCATTCTTGATAGGGCATCAGCGTTGGTTCTGCCTGCCCGGTATTTGATTGTGAAGTCATAATTGGATAGCCGGGCCATCCACCGCTGTTCTAGGGCACCTAGTCTTGCATTGTCCAGATGTGTCAAACGGGTTGTTGTCCGTGTACACGGTGAACTTTGCGGAGGCCAGGTAATGCTTAAACCGTTCTGTGACGGCCCACACCACTGCCAAGAATTCTAGCTTGAAGGAGCTGTAATTCTCCGGGTTTCTTTCAGTGGGCCTCAGCTTCCGGCTGGCATACGCGATCATCCTTTCTCTGCCCTGTTGGTTCTGTGACAGTACGGCTCCCTGCCCCACATTACTGGCGTCTGTGTGGAGGATAAAAGGCTGGCCATAATCGGGGTAGGCCAGGATCTCATCCCCCGTGAGGGCCATCTTCAACTGGCGGAAGGACTCCTCTTCTGGCTTGTCCCACTTGAAGGGTGGCTTGTGACTTCTGGATTTAGATTGCCCTATCAGGAGGTCCTGCATAGGGGCTGCCATCTTAGTGAACCCGGGGATGAACCTTCGGTAGTAGGCTACCAACCCGAGGAATTGCCTCACTTCTTTGATGTTAGAGGGGCTTGGCCAGCTCTTGATGGCTGTAACTTTGTCGGGGTCGGGGGCTACTCCTTCTGCACTCACCACGAGTCCGAGGTATTGGACCTTCGGTTTTAACAGGTGGCACTTTGAAGGCTTCACTTTCAGGCCATAGCCTGCCAGGGCTTCGAACACCTTGGCCAGGTGCTTTAGATGGTCCTTGTAAGTCTTCGAATAGACGATCACGTCGTCAAGGTAAAGGAGGACCGTCTCGAAGTTTCGGTGCCCTAGACAGCATTCCATCAGCCTCTGGAAGGTCCCTGGTGCGTTGCAGAGCCCGAAGGGCATACAGTTGAACTCGCTCAATCCCATCGGGGTGGTGAAGGCGGTCTTCTCCTTGTCAGCCTCTGCCACAGGAACCTGCCAGTACCCGCTAGTAAGGTCCAAAGTAGAGAAGAAATTAGCTGGTTTTAGAGCTGCTAAAGACTCCTCTATCCTAGGTAACGGGTACGCATCTTTATGGGTGATACGATTGATTTGTCTATAGTCCACGCACATTCTCATGGTACCATCTTTTTTTTACCAAAACTAAGGGAGCTGCCCAGGGGCTACAGCTATCTCTAATGACCCCAGCTTCTTTCATTTCTCTCAGCATACCCTTGGCATTCTGATAATGTGCAGGGGGTACAGGCCTGTGTCTCTCTTTTATTGGTGGGTGGCTCCCCGTGGGAATATGGTGTTCTATCCCTCTTACTCTGCCGAAGTCTAGTGGGTGTTTACTAAAGATTCTCTCGTACTCCTGAACCACCCGGTAGACTCCTTGTTTTTGGTGCAGGGGAGTGGAGTCAGCACCCACATGGAGTTTCTGGCACCAGTCCTCCTTTTGTTTCTGGGAGCCATTACCCTCCGCCTGTGGAGATGGAGGCAACGGCTCCACGGCCCTGATAGCTTTGTGCTCAACAGCACACAGTTTGGCAAGTGTAGCGCACCTGGGTAAGTGTACCTCCCTCTCCCCAATGTTGAGAATGCGAACGGGCACCCTCCCATGACGGACATCAACCACCCCCCGGGCTGTCAAAATGGTGGGCCTGCTGTCTGAGTACATGGGTTCTACCATGGCTTGGTAGTCTCTCCCTCTTAACCCGATTGCAGTCCGACACCAGATCATCATTTCACTTTTGGGAGGCATGGCAATGGGGAACAGGTCGCTCATCCTCACGCTACCAATCTCACCACCAGACAGTTCTACCTGTTGCCGCCTCATCAGGGCTCAAATTTCTTTCTGGAGGACCCTCTGTTGGCTGGAGCTCACATTCATCGCCACCTGCTGCAAAATCATAATTACTTCTGAAAGACAGTTTTCAATCACCTTAGTACCCACAGTTATTTTAGGGTGACTCTCACGGCGATCAATGTCCACAATGATCACTCCCTGTGCCGGCAATTCAACCATATCAATCTTAATGGTCATCTCTCTGAACCCCACTTGCGGCACAGGTTGGTCATTGCTGGCGATGAGGCTTAAGTCATCATTTGGATAGCGGGCCATGTCAGCGTCACTCCAGTACCGCTTGAAAAGTACGTAGGGGATGGCAGTCACTTGAGACCCGGTGTCCAGCAGTGCACTCATGGGGATACCGTCCAGCACTACGGGTAAGACCGGGCGTCCCCCCACGTACTTATCACGCCAATTAGACGGGCCTGATGACCTTATGCCTGAGGGTTGGCCCTCTGCCCCAGGTCGGACCCATTTAAAGTACAGTACCTTGCTATGTGTCCTGGCTGACTGCAACGGCGGCAAATTGGCTGTCCATCCTCAGTGTAGCGGTCGGTGGGCCTCCCTCTGAACAGCGGAATCCTCCTCTGTCGACGCCACGGGACATCCTCCGAACTGGAAGCCAGCTTGATTGGTCTTGACGGTTCCACCTGCAACGACTATACGGTCCTGGTCAATGCAGCCACACTCTTTGTTAGCTCCTGGACCTGATGGTGCAGGGCTGCAGGCTGGGATGGATTTAGGGCCTGTGCATCAGCCCCCACAAGGTCTGCGGGGTAGGGCGCTACTCCCTGGTGGTAAGTGATGGCAGGGCACTGGGAAGCTACAGCGCCACCTGGTGCGGGTTCTCTGAGCACCCGGATGGCCCTTTCCTTGAACTGCGCAAAAGTCAAATCGGGGTTCTGTAGTACCATGAGGCGCAGCTGAGTCCTGTGGGCGCTGGACAGCAGACCTTCTATGAACTGGTCAGTCAACAGTTTATCAGTGTCCTGCACGCTACCAGGGTCAGCTTGTTTGATAGCTCTCAGGGCTTCTTGCAGGTTCAAGGCATAGTCTCTGATACTATCCTGGGCCCGCTGCTTACAGCCATAGAACCGCATTTTGATTTCTGCTGAGGTACGAGTATCAAAGGTACTCCACAGCCGGGTCAGAATATCCTTTACAGTCCTTTTCTCCTCATCTGACCATGATTTCACTTCCCGCTGGGCTGCACCGGTTAGCTGCCCCGTCAGAATGCTCAGTTTCTGTTCTTCTGTCAGGGGATAAACTTTTAATAAACTGTGCAGTCTTTCCCTAAAGTCAGTTAAGGTATGGGATTCCCCTGAGTATTGGGGCAGCCAGGCTGCTCCGGGGATGTAGGGCATAGAGAACGGCATCACCGCTGCTGCAGCCACGCTGGTTGTAGAAGGCCCCTCCGCGTCCGTCATCTTCCTCCCCCCTAGTTAAGCGTGGCCTACCTTCCGACAATCCTCTTCTGTAGGCCGCGGCTCCGCTGGTGCTGCTCCGGACGAGGACCTTGCGTCGCGTCCTGGTGACGTCAGCGTCGCCCTCTCTCCCTTCCAGGACCTTGCGCAGCGTCGGTACGTAGGGCGGGACCTCAGGTCTCGCGCGGCTTGGACGTCCACGCCCCTCTTCTTCCCGCGTGGCGTCCTGAAGATGGCGTCCGATGGCGGGAAAAAGGCTGAAGATGGCGGGAAATGACTGAAGATGGCGGGATACGACCGAAGATGGCGGGAGACGGATCCGGATGGCGGGAAACGGCTCCGGAAGGCGGGAAACCTCTTTTTAAGGTACGTGTACAGTCTTTATCAGGCGCGCAATACCCGTTTGTGGCGGGTTGGTCACAATCCTGCCGACTACGCCAAAGCTGACTCACCCCCTGGGCCGTGGGGCACTCGGAACCGGACTTCAGGGTAATGCTGGGAGTAGTAGTGGCGACCCGGTCCCGTGGCTCAGGATGGTCAGACCAAATGCTGTGGCAGTGTATTTGTAGGTTTTGAAAGTCCGACTACGCCACTCGCGGATTGCGGTCAGAGAGGACCGCCACTGCAAGGCAGACCGCTGGGGCTGATGTAGATATGCAGCGCAGGGATAGGATAACTGCCCACGGGAAGAGTGTAGCCTCAGGGCAGTGTTATAGGATGCTGGGGGTGATTAAGCAGGCGCAGCAGAAATCACACAGAGTCCAATAATGCAGTCCATGGTCTTTTACTGCAGATATTATCACTGACCCACCAGGAGGGACCGGGCAGGTGAACCAGATGCCACTCTGGGACCGACCTTGTGTGAGAAAGGGTGACTCCCACGGGTCAGATGGCTGGGACTGACCGGTACAGCGGATGAGCATGGCAGGAAGGCTGTCAGGTGATCTGGGTAGAAAAGCAGGCAGGCGTGGCTGATAGCCAGACAGGTGCTCCGGGTAGGCAAGCAGGCGGGTACAACGGATAGCCAGACAGGTGCTCCTGGTAGGCAAGCAGGCGGGCAAGGCAGGTAACTGGCTGGTGCTCCGGGTAGGCAGGCTGGCGGGCACGGCAGGTAACTGGCAGGTGCTCCAGGTAGGCAGACTAGTGGGCATGGCAGGTAACTGGCAGGTGCTTTGGGTAGGCAGGCTGGCGGGCACGGCAGGTAACTGGCAGGTGCTCCAGGCAGACTGGCTTGCACGGCAGGTAACTGGCAAGTGCTCTGGGTAGGAAGGCTGTTAGACAGACTGGCGGGCAGGACTGTTAGACAGACTGGCGAACAGGACTGTTAGACAGACTGGCGGGCAAAACCTACAAAAGACAAAAAATATATCTCATACCCTACCATCATTATATATAAATGAAAAGCAAAGTTGCATATGAAATATGACTCACCCCCTGGGCCGTGGGGCACTCGGAACCGGACTTCAGGGCAATGCTGGGAGTAGTAGTGGTGACCCGGTCCCGTGGCTCAGGGTGGTCAGACCAAATGCTGTGGCAGTGTATTTGTAGGTTTTGAAAGTCCGACTAAGCCACCCATGGATTGCGGTCAGAGAGGACCGCCGCTGCAAGGCAGACCGCTGAGGCTGATGTAGATATGCAGCGCAGGGATAGGATAACTCCCCACGGGAAGAGTGTAGCCTCAGGGCAGTGTTATAGGATGCTGGGGGTGATTATGCAGGCGCAGCAGAAATCACACAGAGTCCAATAATGCAGTCCAGGGTCTTTTACTGCAGATATTATCACTGACCCACCAGGAGTACAGGGTAGGAATGGACCTGGGTTTCTGAGGGCATTCGGGCAAGCTCCACTGGTCAGGGTGAGTGGGTAGGCCTACCGTTCTCTCTCTCTGCCCTTGCTGACTATTTCCCCCTTTAGTGGTATGATAGCCCACATCCCTGAGCTGGCCGTGTACTATGCCTGTATGGCTTGCGACTCGGGCCTTAGGTACCTGTTGCTTCTCTGTGCTGTACCGGTCCCTCTGTGTGGCGGAGCCCCCAGGCTTCTTAGTCCAAGGGACCTGAAATCCCTTGCTGGTTGGTTATCTGCTGCCGGGCTTGCAACCCTGACAGCCTCGGACCCCAGTGTCCGGTTGTGTAGTTCTCTCTCTGCCAGGACCGGCTCTCGTCACCGCTGTCCCTGGCTTGCTGTTCCTCCTTGCCTCCTGGACTCCTCAGCTGCGGCTGACCTGTCCCTCTCTTCTGGGAACCCTTCTGGATGCTTCAGAAGTGGGTCCTGGTCTCTCTAACTCTGCCATCAGTTCCAGCTTTTATAGGGGCAGCCTGCTCCCTCTACTGGCCTGGGACAGGAGGTGCTGCATGCTAATGGTCCCTGACCAGAGAACCTCCCTCCTGCTCTCAGACACAGCCTTACAAGTTTGTGGCATCCAGGCCTGGGGTAACACAAATATAGGGTACTTAGTGAACTATTTTTGATCAAAAAAAGTATACAAGCCGTCCCACCAGCGACAAGGTGACCCTAAATTGGGATGGTCCTATACTGTCTATATTAAAAAACTTACTGTATATCAAAGTTGAAGTAATGCATATAAAAGGGTAGACAAATAGAACCGGGTCCCAATATCAGACCACCTAAGCCCGTGGTAAGCTACATATATACTAACCAGCTCAACAAGGGGCATGCCACACCCCTAATTTGCACAGAATGCAAACAAGACAAAAAAACAAGCAATGTGAACTGAGGTCTAAGATGGTACACATGCAAGAAATAGGAGCATGTTCACACTAGCAAAAAGATGCAAAACCTACAAAAGACAAAAAATATATCTCATACCCTACCATCATTATATATAAATGTAAAGCAAAGTTGCATATGAAATATAGGGTACTTAGTGAACTATTTTTGATCAAAAAAAGTATACAAGCCGTCCCACCAGCGACAAGGTGACCCTAAATTGGGACGGTCCTACACTGTCTATATTAAAAACCTTACTGTATATCAAAGTTGAAGTAATGCATATAAAAGGGTAGACAAATAGAACCGGGTCCCAATATCAGACCACCTAAGCCCGTGGTAAGCTACATATATACTAACCAGCTCAACAAGGGGCATGCCACACCCCTAATTTGCACAGAATGCAAACAAGACAAAAAAACAAGCAATGTGAACTGAGGTCTAAGATGGTACACATGCAAGAAATAGGAGCATGTTCACACTAGCAAAAAGATGCAAAACCTACAAGAGACAAAAAATATATCTCATACCCTACCATCATTATATATAAATGTAAAGCAAAGTTGCATATGAAATATAGGGTACTTAGTGAACTATTTCTGATCAAAAAAAGTATACAAGCCGTCCCACCAGCGACAAGGTGACCCTAAATTGGGACGGTCCTACACTGTCTATATTAAAAACCTTACTGTATATCAAAGTTGAAGTAATGCATATAAAAGGGTAGACAAATAGAACCGGGTCCCAATATCAGACCACCTAAGCCCGTGGTAAGCTACATAGGCTGGCGGGCACGGCAGGTTACTGGCAGGTGCTCCAGGCAGACTGGCGGGCACGGCAGGTAACTGGCAGGTGCTCTGGGTAGGAAGGCTGTTAGACAGACTGACGGGCAGCACTGTTAGACTGACTGGCGAACAGGACTGTTAGACAGACTGGCGGGCAAGGCTGACAGGCAGCGGGACCTGAGGGATGAAGAAAGTGTTAGCACACAAAACAACAATCTTGCACAGGCACCTCCATTTTGGAAGAGGTGCCTTATAAAGGGGAAGTCCTCTGGCCATTGGCTGGGGACTCTTCAGGACGGCGCGCGGCCCCTTTAAGAGGGAGAGAGTGCGCCCTAAGCATAGTGCCCGGGAAGCTGCGCGCGGTGCGCGCCAGAGCAGCAGCAGGAGGGGAGCAGGAAGACGCTGGACCGGGATTGCGGCGGTGAGGGGAACGGGGTCTCTGCCCGGCAGGAGGCAGAGACGCCGATGCTACATTCACATTTAGCTGCAATCATCTCTGCATTCTCCTGTGACTTCTAGTCTGTCCTACTCTGCTTGCTTGCTTGTCGTCCAGCATAGCCTGTTGTCCTGGTCCTTGCCGCTGGGCCATCATCCTCGATACCTACACAAGTATTAAGAATAAGGGAGCATGACCTTAATTAAAAAATAAACGAATAAAACAAAATAAATTAAACACAATTCCAAAATGATGGTCTACATAAATGAAGTGACACCTTAACAAATACGATAATAAGCGCATGCATAATATAAAAAGACATAATAGAATGTTCTCATAATGAACAAGGCAAAAAATACAAATATCATGTCATGTTACCCGTTATAGTATGCGCACGCATGATAACAAGCTTCAAAGCTTATGTCTACACCTTTTCTGTATATATGGAATAAATGAATCTATTTAACACAAATTGAAAGATATGTAAATTCATGGATGGATTGCGAACTTGCGGATTTTGGCCAAAATATTGACCAATACCTCATATGTTATGAATATGTATCTTCTGCACTTTTTTATTACAGGGTGCAGCCAGGCCCATCAGTGTTGGCATTGCAAACTGGGGTGTCTGTTCTCATGGGCTGCACTAAGATAGTACTGGGCAGCCCGCTTAATCGAATAGTATGGGCATCACTAATAGGCTATAAGCCAGATGCTGTGCACTACCCATGTGTGAACAGCGCCCTATACAAGCCATTTTTGTGTGCAATTTTAACGCTAAGCAATCACCCCCTCCATGAACTGGGTAGGTTGTGAGTGATGTCAGTATTTTGCACCTGTGTTGCCGGCATCTTTGTTGTATGGGCTTGCTGCATCCTGAGTGCATTAGTTCTTAGATCTGGGCAGGTAAACACTGTTGCCCCTTTTTTAGGTGTGTTTTTTTGTATATATGGAATAAATGAATTTTTTTATTTATTTAACACAAATTGAAGGATATGTAATTTCATGGATGGAGCAAATGCATACCGTAAGAATATATGGTATAATTGTATTGCACAAACACAACATCAATGTAATTCTATCCAAACTCACATGATGTAATATCCAAAGAGATATGAAAGGGAAGTTTAATAAATAAATGTACTAAAGTGATGTAAATCTATTAGATAAGAGAGAGAATTTTATAAACTAGAACCACAGTAATTATGTGATATAGTGTATAAAAAAAATATAAAAAGGGAAGAAATTAAAGGGGTTGTCCACTACTATGGATAATGCCCCCAATGTATTTTTATAGTGGAAATAAGATTATTTCTAATTACTTTGTCCTGTCCTTCTTTCCTGTGAGCAGCGCTATCGCCGGCCGCTCACAGGCATCATGTGACCCCCGGCTGCAGCCGGCTCTGACATCCGCTGATGTCACGTCAATTTCTGGCTGCAGCCGGTCATGACTCAGTGCTGCGCTCCCCGTGATGGATGCTGGGCTGTGGGTGGGGTTACCCCGCGCGTCACAGCTCATCATACACCGCGCACTTTCCAAATGAATGCAGGAGAGGGAAAACGCACGCTGGATGCTAACCCCACCCACAGCCCAGAATCCACCGAGGGAAGCGTGTCACTGATGTCATGCCTCACTTGACGTGACATCAGCGGAAGCAAAAGGCGGCTGCAGCCAGGGGTCACGTGATGCCTGTGAGCGGCCAGCGATAGCACAGCTCACAGGCAAGAAGGACAGCAGAAGGTAATTAGAAATAATCTTATTTCCACCATAAAAATGGGCATTTTAAATATTACCAAATAGTAGTTGGCAACTTCTTTAATGACACACACGGAAGAAGCATGGCAGTATAACCCATATAGGTTATTCAATATGTGTGATACAAGTGCAAATGTATGTCACACCATGTGTGTTACATGAATGAAAATGTATATAAAGAAGGGGCAAAGGAGTGAACAATACCCATAGATGGAATATGGACATACAGTTGTGCTCAAAAGTTTACATATCCCGGCAGAATTTTTCCTTTCTTGGCCTTGTATCAGAGAATATGAATGATAACAAAAAAACTTTTTCTCCACTCATGGTTATTGGTTGTGTGAAGCCATTTATTGTCAAACTACTGTGTTTTCTCTTTTTAAATCTTAATGACAACCAAAAACATCCAAATGACCCCGATACAGGGGCAAAGGTGTGAATAATATACGTGGACAGAACATGGCAGCATAACAAACCAAATACAACCTATCTATATGTTACACGCACGCCGCCTAAGTTTAGATAGGGGCGAGATCGGTTACATGAATTCGTTGGAATCCTGGGGGAACCATTACTCAGGGCGACCATAGGCTGCAGTTTCTCTCAGGCACACGATAGATTCACTTGCTGACCAGACACATGTGACAAGAGTCTTCATAAACGGTAGAACAGTAACATTTAATGAGGCATGGCCAGTGCAATGCTAATGTTTCTTTGAGCAACAGGCTCCAGTAATAACAGTACAGTCTCCTTTGCAGCACAGCAGTACACAGTCTATTATCCGGTAGCACAGTACAGCACAGTTTTAATGCATACACAACCACAGGCTTTTCCTTCACAAGGACTCAATAGTACACAGCATTCTTTATCCTGCATGGAGATGGAGGGGGGGAAGGGTGTGATGAGGGAGATGATCTCTGTGACAATCTTCCTTCCAGTCCTTATCTTCCTGGCCAATAATACTCCACACTGTTAGCTCAGGGAGTCTAACTGACCTTTGTTTAGCTTCCCTCCTTACCTGAACTCTGTTCCTTGACTTCTGTGAGATACAGATCATAAGCCACCTTTCTTTTTAGCTGTGGCCAGACAGTAAACAACTTCCCCACAATCCCCCTGGGCCTCTGCTAAAACCCTCCTCTTCTCCTGTGACTGTGTTAACCCCTCTAGTTGCTGGATGCTTCTGGAACACAACACTCCCTGTCTCCTGTGCTTGTGTTAGTTATAATAGTTGCTGAATGCAATTAAAGCAACAGCACTACTTCTGCATGTCACACATATGGCACTGATAAGTAATTAATAGAGAAAACTCCTACTGGTAATTTGTTGAGGCAGCACGATGGCTCAGTGGTTAGCACTATAGTCTTCCTAGTGCTGGGGTCCTGGGGTCAAATCCCACCAAGGCCAACATCTACAATGAGTTTGTATATTCTCTCCATGTTTGCGTGAGCTTCCTTGCACACTCCATAGACATACTGATAGGGAATGTTGCTTGTGAGCCCCAATTCTACTCTATGAAATCAGTTCATATTAGATGATGGCAAAAAAAGTTGATGAGAAGCTTCAATAAAGGAAATTGAAAATGCGACATGCTAAGGTTGCTAATTTATAAAAGAAAACCGTGATTATACCAGTTAGTGTATTACAATCTGCAAAAAACACATACATAGTAAAAATCACAAGTAGTCATACAGTACAGACCAAAAGTTTGGACACACCTTCTCATTTAAAGATTTTCTGTATTTTCATGACTATGAAAATTGTACATTCACGCTGAAGGCATCAAAACTATGAATTAAAACATGTGGAATTATATACTTAATAAAAAAGTGTGAAACAATTGAAAATATGTCTTATATTCTAGGATCTTCAAAGTAGCCACCTTTTGCTTTGATGACTGCTTTGCACACTCTTGGCATTCTCTTGATGAGCTTCAAGAGGTAGTCACCGGAAATGGTCTTCCAACAATCTTGAAGGAGTTCCCAGAGATGCTTAGCACTTGTTGGCCCTTTTGCCTTCACTCTGCGGTCCAGCTCACCCCAAACCGTTTCGATTGGGTTCAGGTCTGGTGACTGTGGAAGCCAGGTCATCTGGCGTAGCACCCCATCACTCTCTCTCTTGGTCAAATAGCCCTTACACAGCCTGGAGCTGTGTTTGAGGTCATTTTTCTGTTGAATAATAAATGATGGTTCAACTAAACGCAAACCGGATGGAATAGCATGCCGCTGCAAGATGCTGTGGTAGCCATGCTGGTTCAGTATGCCTTCAATTTTGAATAAATCCCCAACAGTGTCACCAGCACAGCACCCCCATACCATCACACCTCCTCCTCCATGCTTCACGGTGGGAACAAGGCATGTAGAGTCCATCCGTTCACCTTTTCTGCGTCGCACAAAGACACGGTGGTTGGAACCAAAGATCTCAAATTTGGACTCATGAGACCAAAGCACAGATTTCCACTGGTCTAATGTCCATTCCTTGTGTTCTTTAGCCCAAACAAGTCTCTCTGCTTGTTGCCTGTCCTTAGCAGTGGTTTCCTAGCAGCTATTTTACCATGAAGGCCTGCTGCACAAAGTCTCCTCTTAACAGTTGTTGTAGAGATGTGTCTGCTGCTAGAACTCTGTGTGGCATTGACCTGGTCTCTAATCTGAGCTGCTGTTAACCTGCGATTTCTGAGGCTGGTGTGTATCCACCAGACTTCTGCACAACACAACTGATGGTCCCAACCACATTTATAAGGCAAGAAATCCCACTTATTAAACCTGACAGGGCACACCTGTGAAGTGAAAACCATTTCCGGTGACTACCTCTTGAAGCTCATCAAGAGAATGCCAAGAGTGTGCAAAGCAGTCATCAAAGCAAAAGGTGGCTACTTTGAAGAACCTAGAATATAAGACATATTTTCAGTTGTTTCACACTTTTTTGTTAAGTATATAATTCCACATGTGTTAATTCATAATTTTGATGCCTTCAGTGTGAATGTACAATTTTCATAGTCATGAAAATACAGAAAAATCTTTAAATGAAAAGGTGTGTCCAAACTTTTGGTCTGTACTGTATATGACAAGACAACCGAAGACTGTAATAATGTTGTAGGGTAGCAATAAGTAGCATAACCAAATGTATATCTGTTAGCAGAGGATTAATCCGCGTGACATCCAGAGTTTAGAACACAGAATGTAGGTTTATTCATATCCAGCATAGGCACAGCATGGAGTCTGGTGTTACTGCAGCATGAGGAAATCAAAACATATAACAACAATACAGGAAGAGAAGGAGGGGGCATCCTGTCTGTGTGAGTTTTTTTTTTTTAAACTAAACTTTGTTAACAACCTCACAATATGCACAACATATGAAACAGCACAGTAGTTGTTGCAATACACATACAGATTAATATGTATTATTCCAACACCCTCACTCAACAACTACTTATCCTCTTAGTCCCATTGTGGTTCTCAATTCTTGGAACCTAGCTCGTGGCAATTGCTTTGTCATAATGTCAGCTACCATCTTATCAGTTTCACAATAGACAAACTGAATTATGCCACGATCTATCAAATCACGTAGATGATGATGTCTGACGTCAATGTGCTTGGTTCTAGCACTGATCTTTCCACTGCATGCAAGTTTAATGCATCCTTGGTTGTTCTCATAAATCACCGTCGGCTGAGTTGTCGGTTTGCCAAGATCGTCCATCAATTGTCTTAGCCAAACAACCTCCTGGCTTGCATAGGCTGCGGACACATACTCCGCTTCTGTAGATGACAAGGCAACAGACACTTGTTTCCTACTAGACCAGGAGATTGAACTTTCTCCAACTTTAAACAAGTATCCACTTGTGGATTTACGATCACGCGAATCACCAGCCCAATCCGCATCTACATAGCCGATAAGTTCTAGATCTCCTGCTGCAGATAGTTTTAAATTTACATCTTGCGTTTCTTTCAAATATCGGAAAAGTCTCTTAACAGCATTCCAGTCTCTTTGGCGCGGTTTTTCCACATATCTGCAAAGGATTCCAACTGTTGTTGTGATATCCGGTCGAGTCATAGTTGATATGTATAGAAGTGCCCCCACTGCCTGACGATATTTCTCATTGTTAGGCAACAGGTCATCTTCTCCTTCCAGCTTCAGGTAGGATGGTTCCATTGGGGTTGATATACCTTTGGCCTCTGACATTTTAAACTGATTCAGAATCAAATTAATTTTTGCACTTTGGTTTAGAAGAAAACTTCCATCTTCCTCTCTCTGGATTTGGATTCCTAGATAATATGTCACACTTCCAAGGTCTTTTGTTTCAAAGTGCTGATTCAGAATTTCAGTCATTTTTCCAATTTCTGCGTCGTCTTGATGAACAACAATCACGTCATCCACATATAAGAGAATATACATCCACTTCCCATCTGTATATTTCGTATATAAGCACGGATCTGATTGACCTCTTTTAAATCCTTCTTCCAACAAGACTTTATTCATCTTGGTGTTCCATGCTCTTGCTGATTGCTTAAGACCATAGAGAGATTTTTGTAGTTTGCAAACAAGATTCTCTTCACCTCTTTTTACATAACCTTCAGGTTGAGTCATGTATAAGTCCTCCTCAATGTCACCATTTAGAAAGGCAGTTTTTATATCCAAATGCCTGACATACATCTTTTGTACAGCAGCTACATCTAACAAAGCTCTGAACGTGGTCTGTTTAGCGACTGGAGCAAATGTAGCATCGTAATCTTCGCCATACTTTTGAGAATATCCTTTTGCGACCAACCTTGCTTTGAATCTGTGGACTTTACCTTCAGAGTCATATTTGGTTTTGAAGACCCACTTGCACTTGATTGCCTTTTTGCCCTTTGGTAGCTTGGTGAGTTTCCAAGTTTGGAGTTGATGAAGCGATTTGATTTCCTCATTAGCGGCATCGATCCACTTTGTTCTTTCATGGACAGGTAGTGCTTGCATTTCATCCCATGACTGCGGCTCTGACTCAGGTAGTGTCTTGACAATGTAGGATAGACGTTTAGCTGGTATACCTTTGTTTGATCTTGACGATCTCCTGATTTCAGATTCACCTGATTTTTCTGTTGTTCCTTCATTAGTTGAAGAATCCAGCCAGACCTCTACATCCTCCTTGTTGCTGTCTAGTAATTGTGACTTCAGCTGGACTACTGGCGTGATGTCACAAAACTTGGGTGATACAAAGTTCTCATCAATCACTACATCTCTACTTATTGTGATCTTGTTTGTTTCTGGGTGTAGAATCCTATAACCTTTCTGGGTTTCGCTGTAGCCTACCAGGATACCTTCCTTAGCGTGAGATTCCCACTTAGTTCGCTTTTCTTTGGGAACATGTACAAATGCTTTACTTCCGAATATTCTTATGTGATGTAGTTTTGGCTTTCTGCTATTCCATTGCTCAAATGGAGTTTTCTCTCTAGCTTTACCTGGTAGTCTGTTCTGAAGATAGCAAGCTGTCATGATTGCTTCTCCCCAATATGCTGTGGGCAGATTTGCATCAAATAACATGCTTCTTCCACTTTCACATAGTGTTCGGTTCCTTCTTTCCACGACACCATTTTGCTCTGGGTTGTATGGTACAGTGGTCTGAAATAGGATTACATTTTTCTTTAAAATGCTCTGTGTCTCATTACTTGTATATTCAGTCCCATTATCTGCACGTAGAATCTTTGGCATTCTTCCAAATTTATTATATACTTCAGCTAGGTATATTTCAAGTTTCTCTGGAACTTCCTTCTTGCTGTGAAGCAGGTGGACAACTGTATATCTTGAATGATCATCAATAAATGTGAGAAAATATTTCTTCTTCCCTGGAGTCAGAGTGCTCATTGGACCACAGACATCTGTGTGTATTAAATCTAGTGGCTGTGCTGTTATTGTACTAATTCTCTTAGGAAAAGCTTTCCTAGACATTTTCCCTTTGATGCAGCTAGTACACTTCATTGTCTGGTTACATAGATCAATTGTAATATCCTCAGCTAGTTGCTTTTGGACTAACTTTCTTATTGCTTCTGGGTCTCTGTGTGCCAGACGCCTATGCCACACATGAATACAGTTTTTATGCTCTTCTTGTTGCGCTGTATACACACACTCTTTGCATTTCAGCTGATAAAGTTCATCTGTGATGTTTCCCTCTGCTAGTGTGTGACCTTCCTTTAAGATGATGCAGCTATCATGCTTAAATGTAACTTCATTTCCTTGTTTTGTGAGTTTCTTCACAGATAGTAGATTACTTTCAAGACTAGGCACATACAGCACATCCTTTACTGGGATCTTCCTGCTTTGTTTTGGTGAGATTTGACAATCAATATAACCATCTCCTATGCCTTCTGAAGTCATGTACTGACCATTAGCCATAATCACTTTCTCTGATTTACTTTGGTCAAGCTTAGAAAAGAAGTCTCTGTTATTAGTTATGTGACTAGTTGCTCGAGAGTCTATACACCATGCATGCTTTGATGTATTTGCACTGACAGTAAATGCAGTTTCAGTATTCACAGAATCATTTTCTCCAGATACAGCACTTTTAACCCTTTGATGACTGCTTTGCTTTTTCAGCTGATTCATTCTAGCTTTCCAGACTCTGCAGTCAGCTTTCAAATGTCCTGATTTCTTGCAAACAAAACATTCACGTGTTTCTTTTATGTGCTTCCTGTTATCAGTTAGGTTTTGTGTCTGTAAAGCAGATTCTGTGTTGCATTTCCTACTGTTTACACCTTCTGCCTTTCGCTTATATTCATCTATGAACTTCCCCCTGACATACTCCAGTGTAAGCTCATCATCTGGACGCGCATCTAGTGCGGTTACAAGCGTATCATAGCTCTCTGGAAGGCCACTAAGCAGTAATGCGGCCACATGAAAGTCCTTTAGATCTTCCCCAATGCCTCTCAGGCATTCTACAACTTCCAGAACACTTCTTATGTAATCCTGCATATCCTGACCTTTCTGTAGCTTAGACTGGTACAGGTTTCTCATGAGATAGAGCTTATTGCTTAAATTTATCCTCTCATGTACCTTTTGCAACTGCTCCCACATTTCCTTTGCAGTATTACATTTACACACATGCACAATCTGGTCATCATCTATACTGAGTGATATGGTACTTTGTGCTTTCTGATCCATCTCTGTCCACTCCTGTGGCACTGGGTCAGGTTTAGGCTCCTGTGTGTTTTTCAACGTACCTTCTCTTATCAGCAGCATTTTCACTTTGAATTTCCAGGATTGATAATTCTGGTTAGTGAGACTTGGCACTGTAAATTTCATGGAGCTGCTGGTGGTGGCCATCTTTGCTTCTTCTCAGTTTGCTGTCTTTCTTTCTTTTCTTTCCTCTGTGTTCTGGGGATCTGTGACTCTGGGACTCTGGTACATCTGGGCCCATAACCTGTTAGCAGAGGATTAATCCGCGTGACATCCAGAGTTTAGAACACAGAATGTAGGTTTATTTATATCCAACATAGGCACAGCATGGAGTCTGGTGTTACTGCAGCATGAGGAAATCAAAACATATAACAACAATACAGGAAGAGAAGGAGGGGGCATCCTGTCTGTGTGAGTTTTTTTTTTTTTTTAACTAAACTTTGTTAACAACCTCACAATATGCACAACATATGAAACAGCACAGTAGTTGTTGCAATACACATACAGATTAATATGTATTATTCCAACAATATCCCAAGAAGAATATATTGCATGGTAGTCGGTTATAAGACTGCCAAATGGGTAAACTTATGTGGCAAGTATATTGCAAAAGTAATTATAAGTACTTAATCTTATAGAGAAGACAAATTAAAATGAGCTCTTCAGATCATTTCTGTACCTAATTTTGTGTCCATTGTGAAAAGCTAACCTGTCCAGATGTGCCAATGTTTCAACACCTATTGAAATCTAATACACAACAAATTACTGCAGCTCTGAATATTAAAGGAGGTCCAACATAATAATTATTGAAGGATGTCTTTGCTAAAACATATTTTACATATAGTACATAGTAGCTCAGGGCCCATGGGCTTTAAGAGGGTTGGCCGTTTTATGTTTAATATAACAAATGTGTTGGTGTCAAGATTTTGTGGCACTTGCTAATGTATAAGTATTACAGATTCTCCTCCTGTTAGTGTAGCTTTCTTCACATACTGCACAGCTATGCCATCCACAAAATGATGGAGGACCGTGTCACCACATCAGTTTATCAACCTCCTGCAATTGTAAAATGTCTTTGCCATGTGCAGTATTTTTCAATTGGATGAGGCTGATGGACTAGTTTGGCCACATGCTTCTCCTCCAGCAGCTATTTTGTGAACACGGGAGATGTGTACAGGAGAACATGTAATACTTACATGTTACTAAATGCCACAAAATCAAGTGTGTAACACAAATGATAAAATAAAATGGCCAACCCCCTATAAATTATACCTCTACTCTGAGTAGGGGTAAGAGTTTATGTAAGAATTTCATTTCTGAACTTAGAAAGGAATAAGTCCAGCACTATAAGTCCATATAAAATCCATTCTTCATTTACTTCATAACTTCAAATGGTATAAAATCCATTAAATCACAGTGTAGACATTAAAAACATATGCGTTTCGACGCAAAGCAGTGCGTCTTAATCATTGATTGAGGTCAATGATTAAGACGCACTGCTTTGCGTCGAAACGCGTATGTTTTTAATGTCAGGACTGTGACTTAATGGATTTTATACCATTTGAAGCCATGAAATAAATGAAGAATGGATTTTATTTGGACTTATAGCGCTGGACTTATTACTTTCTAAGTTCTGAAAACTTGCCGCACAGCAGGATCCATGCGCTCCAGGAGGTGGTGAGCAGACATTAACTTTTTTGTATGTTTTTCAACTTTCATCTCTGCTCTCCTTATTTAACCATGTTAATTTTTTTTTACCTTCTTTAGATAGCAGTATTTTGCGACCTTGGCCTTGGGGTGCTCGATAACGCTTGGCAAGGCTACAATGCTACCTTACTCGCTTATGGCCAGACAGGTTCGGGAAAGAGTTATTCTATGATTGGATATGGAGCAAATCGTGGCATAATTCCAGTTGTCTGTGAAGAGTTGTTCCAAGTTCTTGAAAATAAAAATGATGATGCCAAAAGTTTTCAGGTCAGTATAGGTTACATAGGCTCAGGATGCAAAGAAAGTTGTCAACTTTATACCTGAATAAACTTACATTTTTGGTTATCTGAAAAACAATTACGGTACATTAGCTATCTTGTTCATGGTCAAGGCACGCCAAAACCCCAGTAAGCCACTAGTATTGAAAATTATTTAACTTTGTATGATTCCCCATGTTAATAGTAAACTTAAGTAGCCAAAACTGTGGATCTCATTTTTATAAATTAGCTTTTAGAATGGTTTATGTGGGGTTACCCAACAACATAACAAGTTAAAAATGTAAATATTTAAAACCTACCAATATACAGGACCTTATAGAATCTGGACTAATATCCTGATTTCAGACCCCTCCAGAAACACTCCCTTTCTCTGAGTTGATGATGTGCTTAAAAAGGACTAGATGTCTGGTTCAGTTTAGTAGCTAAAAGAGACCCCTTTTGTGGTTTTCTGCAACAACTGTGAGATAAGGGGTTGGCTTAGTTAATGAACTGAGAGAGTCAACCAGTCTCTATCATATTGCCAACAAATGGAGGGGTAGAAAACATTGGTGGATTTTAAGAGAAGGGTCTTAAATTAGCATATTAAGGTAGACCTGTTACATACTTCTTATGGTAGGGCATTCCACACTCTGACTACTGTAAGCGTAGAAAAAAACCTTTTCATATTTAGATGTGTAAATTTACTAATGAATGTCCCCTCGTTCTTTGCAATATCCTTGGAGGAAATAATAAATCACATGATAGTTCTTTGTATTGACAAGACATGTATTAAAAAAAAAAAAAACAGGCCTGATATTTTTTAACCATCTCTATATGTATTAAATAGTAGTGTAAGAGTAGGGGCGCTGGTAAGTATACCACTCAGAACTGCAGCGGATAAGGCAGCTACCAGGGGCTGCGGCAAATAGGTGCTGAATAGTGATGAGCGAGTATGTTCTGTTAACCCTTTCGCCGAGTATGCTCGGGCCGAGCTCCGAGTATTTACAGCTGCTCAGTGATCAGGTTGAATCGCTCCCGTGTGTATGATTTACGACTGTTTGACAGCTTTATTACATGTGAGGAATGTGTAAGAAATAGACATTCCTCACATGTAATAAAACTGTCAAACAGTCGCAAATCATGCACACGGGAGCGATTCAACCATATCACTGAGCAGCTATAAATACTCGGAGCTCGGCCCGAGCATACTTGCCGAAAGGGTTAATAGAACATACTCGCTCAACACTAGTGCTGAAATAAAATAAAGTATCTGGGCTGTACTGAGTGGGCTCAAAGGAAATCAAAACAAATCTATTTGTTTAGATTTCCTTTGAACCCACACAGTACAGCGCAGATACTTTATTTTATCTCTATATGTAAATACAGTGATAATATAGTGAAATGCAGTGTACATTCCAGAACAAACCACTATCATCTGAATGTTATAGCAGAACTTATGCTGATCGTTATAATTCTACTAATAGTACAGTTCTACTACTTACCTGAACTGTTACTCAAGGAGGAGAGCCCACCCTGCCAGACACTAGGAAGTATGAACCCTGTAAGGAAATTGCATAGCTCTGAGCTGCTCAAGAGACAACTTGAGAATACCTCTTTAATAAGAATACCCTAGTTTTTATCCTGCTCTATTATCATTCATGAGCATTATTCATTTTATACAATTAAATAAATGTATACAATACAACTAATATGCCCAGTTTTTCAATTTACCACCATTTTGAAATGATGTGTTTGCTCTCAGTGAATAAGAACACTTGCTTAAATTCAGAGGTAGCGAATTCATACATGTGTGATGCCCAGCTGTGCTTGGTATCACAGATCCTAGAAGGGTGTATTGAACGATTCCTCCACAAGAGGCCCCCATAACCATACACACATCTCCAACTCAATCCACCAGAGGGAGCCCGTTAGGGAGATATATAAGGGAAGGTGGAGCCAGGCAGCAGTTAGTCTAGACGGAGTTGACAGAATGCAAACCTGTTGAGAGAGTTCCTGCAGTGTAAAAGCCTGAGAGAGGTCAGTCTGCAGTGGAGCACGTTCTAGACTCAGTTGTAGCTCAGAGAAGTGAGCTTAGGTGTGCTGGCGCCATAAGATCTGTGAAGTGCGGCACGCTGCCGTTAGTGTGAGTAGCCTATTGAGGGTCCGAGTAGGCCGAAGGCAAAAGAGTAGAGAGTTAGCTCATAGGGGGCAGAGGAGCTTAATTAGCTCACCCCGAAGAAGAAGTAGTCACCGGACACCGGGTCCGAAGCTTGCCGGGATCTCCACGACCCAGTAAGATAAACCGGAATCCCTGGAGAACTATAGGTCCCAGGATCGCTAAAGTGCTGATACGTACCAGAGCCAGGAGACACATAGGCCCTGTAGTCCGGGAGCGTGTAATCCAAGAAGAGGCCCTACCACAAGGTCAGCCAGCGCAGGACAGAGACAAAGTTAGGCCTAGCTCCAGGCAGGTCAGAAACTTACTATGCAGAAGCCAGAACCAGGAGGCCCAAAACCTGCTCATTGGGGAGGATCCGGACATACACCCTTCACCCTACAGTGCTCCGGGGAGTGCCTGAAATTTCACCAGTAAAAAGTATTGAAGTAACTATCGTGTCCGTCCCTGTTCTTGCTCTGGCCCGGCGGAGTCTCTTTGTCTGGCATCCCCGTTCCTACTCTGCCCTGAGGCCCAGCTCCACCTGTGGGGAGCTATACCATCCAGCTGCCTTATCACCAGCCTCAGTGGACTGCGCAGCGCTGGTGATTCTCACCAGAAGCCACAGGTGGCGTCACAAACTCTTTCTTTTATAAACTTTACAAATCGCCAACCCCTTTTAAAGGAGCGGCCCAGGGTACGGGCCCGGGAGCCGACCACCGCGACATCCCTAAAGGCCAGGCTAACGGCCCGGGTACCGAGTCATCCCCATCCCCCTGGGCTAGTCAGCTCTTTCCTGGTGTCACAAACAGGATTACGTGCCCGCTGCAACGACAAAGTGTTATGCCCGTTTCCACCGGGTACTGTGTGCCTTTATTTTGAACTGTGTACGTAAAGTTGTGGTGAAGATAGCCGCCATTGTTGGGCTGTTGAGTGAGAAGAAGGGCGTAACCGCGGGAAAATAAGAGGCGTACCTGCAAAAGAGCACGAAGTCCCGGACACGCCCCACGCCTCGACATCAAATCAGGAAGCGCCAGGTCCTGAAAGGAGCATCGCTGAATGCTCTGACGTAGGACGCAAGCGATGCAAGGTCCTGAAGACAACCGTCACCTGCGGGGCTGCGGCCTACCGGAAGAAAAACCAGAAGGTAGGCCACGGTTAACTAGAGGGGCGCTAAGATGTCCGTCGAGCAGCAGAACGCCAACCTACCGGTCCGCGTCCCTGAAGTTCAGCCCGCGCCCGATAATGGGCAGGCCGAAGCCGCCGCTCCACCAGCAGCGCCTGTAACACCTGTCATTCCTATGACTTTACCGTACATCCCTGGAGCAAAGTGGCTCCCTCAGTACAACGGCAAACCAGATACCCTGTCTGGATTCAAATGGAAGATATGTGGTATCTTAGACATGTACTCTATGACCGGCAAACAAAGAGCCGCCATTGTATTAGGACAACTGACCGGTGCTGCGGAACGGGAAGTGGAAACAGTGTCCGCAATATTCCAAAAACTACAAACTGTATTTGAGGACCTTACTGAGGCGGACCTCTGGATGAGGTTCTACAGCTGCTCCCAACAACCAGAGGACAATGTTTGGGACTATGCCTGGAGTCTGCAGGGGGCCCTGTGGGCTCTGAACCAGATTAGTCCAACCAGCTTTGAGAATGAGAACAAAATGCTGAAGGAACAGTTTGTCCGGGGACTGAAGTCTCCAGAGGAGAGCAGGACTGTGCGTTGGTGGTCCCTGGATCATCCAGATGCCACCTTTGACAATCTCAAGGACATGGCTATAAAAGGACTGCAGCCCCTGGAAACAAATGCCATCCAACGTTACCAGGGTGGGGCTACTCCAGTGCCTGCTACACCCACCTTTTCCCCAGTGACTGCTGAAGCTAAAGTCCCAGCAACGTCTCCTAAAGAACTGGACAGTCTGCGCTCTGAGGTGCGTCAGTTGAGCAAAACCCTGACCACCATGCTGAGTGCCCTGCAGCTGCGGATGGAGCCCGAGGAAGGAGGGAAGATCCTGTTAGCCGATAGCGCTGAGGATGTCCCCAGGATGCGAAGGAGGAGGAGGCCAACACCGCCCTCGCCGAGGACCAGTGACCCAGTGACCAGCGCCGTCCACTGAGGGAACCTACCTGCTACCGCTGCTGCAAGACCGGACACCTCGCCCAGAAGTGTCCTTTAAACGAGAAAACCCTGGGTCCGAGGGCCGACACCCAGGAGTAGACTCACCAGGCCCATCAGACTGGTACAACAGGTTCGTCGGAGGAAGACCTTTCCTGTCTATTGTACTGGACGGGATCCCGACGCATGCCCTGCTGGACACAGGATCTCAGGTAACCATTATGCCTGAAGTCCTCTACAAGAGGTTCTGGTCCATGGACGAGCTGAAGGACCAGGGACTAATTGTAGTGGAGACTAACCCTTATGACAGCAACCCATATATGGTACTAGGCACTAATGTTGTTGGTAACTGTTTGGGAGAGGTTGTGTTCTTGCTCCAACAGATCGCTGACACTGCCAGACCGAGACAGAGGAGGGTGCTGCAGAGAGAGATCCGCGTCCTGATGTATCAACAGCAAGTAAAGTTAACAGATGGTGAAATCGGTAACGTGAGGGTAACAGACCCAATACCCATTGTCGTTCCCCCAATGAGTGAAATGCTCATCTGGTGTAGAGCTGCCATAGGTCTTAGAAGACAGAGCTACCAGGCGGTAGTAGAACCCCTTTGTTCCGAGCACAGACCCACGCTCTTAACCGCCAGAGGAGTGGTAGACGTACGTAATGGGAGGGTGCCCGTCCGTCTTATCAATTTAGGGGAAGATGAGGTTAAACTGCCACGTTATGCCACTGTTGCCAAGTTACATGCTGTCAACAACAACTGTATCCATGAGGCGGAGTCCTTAACCTCACCAGATGAAGTAGAGGATAATGACCCTGCAACCCAGGTGGAGGATTGGTGTCAACAGCTTCATGTTGGGACAGACACCACTCCTGCCCATCAAAAACAGGGTGTACACCGGGTGGTTCAAGAATACTTGCAGGTGTTCAGTAAACATCCACTTGACTTCGGGAGGGTTAAGGGGGTTCAACATCATATCCCCACAGGCAACCATTCCCCAATCAAAGAACGTTATAGGCCTATACCCCCAGCTCACTACCAGAAGGCAAAAGAAATGCTGCATGACATGAGACCCCATGGCTACCCTGAGCAGGTGCTGACGGACCAGTGCCCGGCCTTTGAGGCTGAATTGTTCAAAGAGTTCTGCCATCTGTACGGGTGTAAAAAGATCAGGACTACACCTTACCACCCACAAACTAACGGTCTCTGTGAAAAGATGAACAACATCATCATCGACCTACTGAAGACCATACCACTTGAAGAGAGAAATCAGTGGCCAGACCTACTACCTGACCTAGTGGATCTGTATAATCACATACCAGTAAGTTCCACCAATGACACTCCGGCATATCTCATGCGGGCAAGGCCAGGAAAGCTGCCCATGGACCTGGAGCTTGGTGTTGTTGAACCTGAAGCTGATATGACCACTGAGGACTGGGACAAGACCAGACAAGAGCAGTACAGAAGGGTACAAGCTTGTGTCAAGGACAGTCTTACTCGGGTGAGAGAAAAACAGGAAATTCAATACAACAAAAACGCACCCGCAGAACCTTTCACACCTGGTGAAACAGTACTAAAAAGGAAAAGACGCAATCACAAACTCGACGACCAGTGGGAAAAAGACCCCTACACTGTGTTACCATCAAGGTTTGACAACAAAAAGACCTGGGTAATTAGTCGTGATGGAGGAAGAACATCTGCTACAGTGTCCAGGGACCATCTAAAATTGTGTCCACATCTACTAAAGACTCAGGAAGAAGTGCCTCTCACAACCCAGGAAGAACCTAAAGAAACAGTGATCCACACTGACCTAGGAGACTTCCCAGCGGACTGGCCTCAAATAAGAGGTGCAGTAATCATTCCAGTACTCCAATTCTATGAACAGCCAGAAAACCCTCCACAGCAAGTTGAACCTGTAAGGACTGTAGAAGAGCCAGCTCAAGAAGTATCCCCGGATGAAGGATCCCCGGCAGGAGCGGAGCAAGAGAGCCCAGCCAATGGTAGACTTGCCAGTCCAAGAGAGAGGTTAAGGCAGTTTTACAACATGGTTACACGTAGAACTGATAGAGTAACTGAGGATATAGACACTGACACCTCACCACCTATTGCACTACGCAGATCAGTACGCAGCACAAGAGGTAAACCTCCTGTTAGGTACGCTCAGTAAATAGTCAAAGTTTCTGAAAATATATATATAGTTACCCCTGGGGTATTGAGTATTAATTGGTAATGTTGAATTACTGTGTGTCTTCATGCATATGTTTATTAATTTGTGATTTTTCCTATTAATTCTTTACATAAAGAACTGCGTGGCTGAGAACTTTGTGCAGCCCAAAAACTCTTGATGTATATAATTGTTCTCCCTGGAGTGCCCCTTTCAAGTGACCTCAGAAGAAAAACCTGTCTGGAGTGGCTCTCTTGGAGGTCCAACTCGGGATCTTCATGCCCTGCAGCCACCCCAGTGCCTACGTAGAGGGTTTAGGACAGGTACCTCAAAACCACCAAAGTACTCTACCTTGTGAGATGGACATCCTTCTTGGGAACCTCACCATAGGAGACTCGAATTCTGAGGACACTCTGCTTTGTTATTGTTATGCAACGTTTAAGATTCGTGCCTCCCATAAAGGGAAGATTGTTGTTATTGTTTATGCATTGTTCATATTGCTATTGTTTTATGAAAATGTACTTCAGCCCGGGAGTGCTGAGCTTAACTAGGGGGGAATGTGACGCCCAGCTGTGCTTGGTATCACAGATCCTAGAAGGGTGTATTGAAGGATTCCTCCACAAGAGGCCCCCATAACCATTCACAGATCTTCACCTTCCACCTCAATCCACCAGAGGGAGCCCGTTAGGGAGATATATAAGGGAAGGTGGAGCCAGGCAGCAGTTAGTCTAGACGGGAGTTGACAGAAAGCAAACCTGTTGAGAGAGTTCCTGCAGTGTAAAAGCCTGAGAGAGGTCAGTCTGCAGTGGAGCACGTTCTAGACTCAGTTGTAGCTCAGAGAAGTGAGCTTAGGTGTGCCGGCGCCATAAGATCGGTGAAGTGCGGCATGCTGCCGTTAGTGCGAGTAGCCTATTGAGGGTCTGAGTAGGCCGAAGGCAAAAGAGTAGAGAGGTAGCTCATAGGGGCAGAGGAGCTTAATTAGCTCACCCCGAAGAAGAAGTAGTCACCGGACACCGGGTCCGAAGCTTGCCGGGATCTCCACGACCCAGTAAGATAAACCGGAATCCCTGGAGAACTATAGGTCCCAGGATCGCTAAAGTGCTGATACGTACCAGAGCCAGGAGACACATAGGCCCCGTAGTCCGGGAGCGTGTAATCCAAGAGGAGGCCCTACCACAAGGTCAGCCAGCGCAGGAGAGAGACAAAGTTAGGCCTAGCTCCAGGCAGGTCAGAAACTTACTACGCAGAAGCCAGAACCAGGAGGCCCAAAACCTGCTCATTGGGGAGGATCCGGACATACACCCTTCACCCTACAGTGCTCCGGGGAGTGCCTGAAATTCCACCAGTAAAAGGTATTGAAGTAACTATCGTGTCCGTCCCTGTTCTTGCTCTGGCCCAGCGGAGTCTCTTTGTCTGGCATCCCCGTTCCTATACTGCCCTGAGGCCCAGCTCCACCTGTGGGGAGCTATACCATCCAGCTGCCTTATCACCAGCCTCAGTGGACTGCGCAGTGCTGGTGATTCTCACCAGAAGCCACAGGTGGCGTCACAAACTCTTTCTTTTATAAACTTTACAAATCGCCAACCCTTTTTAAAGGAGCGGCCCAGGGTACGGGCCCGGAAGCCGACCACCGCGACATCCCTAAAGGCCAGGCTAAAGGCCCGGGTACCGAGTCATCCCCATCCCCCTGGGCTAGTCACATGCACTGTCCTCCTCTCAGTTGCCCACAGCAATTTTTATAAACAAATGCATACTCATCTTCCAGTACTCCTGCGGACTCAGCACTGACTGCTCTGGAGGTCTCCACCAGATTCAGAAGAGGTGTCTGCCCCTTTAGAAGACTTAACACTAGAAGAATGTGTCATCAGGGAAACATTCAATGTACCCTTCCAGTCACCTGACCACTGCAGCCAATTACAGGCTGCAGCAGTGCTGTGACTTCCTAATGGAGTAGACACCACTTAAAAGGATTTTTGCTACCTCATCTGAGAGCAGCTTGATGTAGGCAAAGAGAAGCTGAATCCAATGATCTATCACTTACATCCACCATTGACATTGATTCCTGGGGCCCACCTTAGCCGTACATGATAACAATGCCCTAAAAGTGGAACGCAAAGTACATATTGCTTTAAGCTTCCACTTCTGTTCATACATATTGTTGCGGGGCAGGAAATAGAAGAGCCATTCGTGGCCAAGAGCTCCCTCCATGTTGGGAAGATAAATACATTTTACATATGGACTTTAGCTTCTCTTGCAGCCCTACACTCATCATGCAGATCAGTGTCAGGCAGAAGAGAATTGTGCAAATATGAACATTTGGAAAGTACGCTAAATGATCAGGCAGAACGCTTCATGAGTTCTGCCCAAGAAATGAACAAGGAGGTTGGCAATGCTGTGCCCCCCTGATCAGGAACCATAAGATCCAGATGTGAAGACCTGGGGTCTTCCGTGGGCGTAACGCTACTCAGACAATACAGGGTGAGGGTAAAACAGCATGGCAATAATTACTTGAATCACAAAGCGGATAATAAACACATAGAAGAGTCGCAGCATAATACCCAAGATGGTACAACATTACACAGTCTCACCCTTCTTTCTCCGCCCGCCTGGGAAAGTACAGCTGCGACTTTGGAGACTTCTAGGGCCAACTACCTCAACCAGTGGCCCCCCTGCTTCTGGCGGACCCTCACTGGGAGAAGATAGCGCAAGCTTAGGAAGCTAGCGGCAAGCTTAGGAAGCTAGCAGTCCATCGAGGTACCAGGGCTGTGGAGTCGGAATTGGAGTCTGTGTCCATTTTGGTGGAGTCGGAGTCAGAATCGGAGTCGGTATAAAATGGACAGACTCCAACTCCTAAAATATATAATAAATTTGGTACAGCAGTTCAATGCAGCTTGTTTGGAATATTTTTTTCATAAGAATTTGGGAAAGTTATGAAATGTCCTATAAAGGTCTGTCCTATTCCTGATCTAAGGGTCTAGACTTTTAGCTGAGATGAATCTGTGCTACAGTAAATTTATCACTTAAACATGAGCCATGTATGAGGGAGTCGGAGTCGGTGTCATGGAAATTGAGGAGTCGGAGGTTTGGTTTACCAACTCCACCGCCCTGCGAGGTACAAGACCAGGAGACTCAAGTGTCTCACACTAGCCTCTCTGAGAGTTTGCATGGAGCCAGATGACCAGTGGGTCCCAATCTGGCTTCTTCGAATGTCTCTATGAGTTCCAGGCGACCGGTGGGTCCCTCCTGGCAACTCCAAACAACATATCCATGGCCAGGTGACTTCTTCGTCCCAACCTGGTCTCCCCAAAATGTATCCATGTCTCTCTGATGGTCAATGGAGCAGATCCGAATTGTTCCAGTCAGGGCCGTACCCTAAGGCTAGAATCATATATAATTCAAATCAGTGTCTCTTTGGGTAATGCCATGCAATCCATCTGCTGTCCTGAAGGATGTCTTTCATTCTCCTTGTAAAGGCTTTCTGACTCTCCTTGATTCTCGTTTGATTCTATCTTCAGCACTACAGACATCCCTCTTTATATTTACATCTGTGTAAGGTCATCAGTCACATGTAAGAGGTAAAGGTGCAGGGTTCAGCTATCATTGTTTGAGCTAATCTATTTACATAGTTGGTATCACAGGGGCTATTGTAAATAAACATCTAGCTGACATTTAGTACAATTTTCCATTAGCATAGTAAACATGATTGTTTCCAAAGGAATATAATTAAACAATATTATTATGATTTATTATTATAGCGCCATTTATTACATGGCGCTTTACATGTTAAAAAGGGGTATAATACAAGAACAATTACAATAATCTTGAACACAATTTGACAGCGAATGGTACAGGAGGAGCGAGGACCTTGCCCGCGAGGACTCACAATCTACAAGTGATGGGTGAGGATACAGTAGGCGAGGGTAGAGCTGATCATGCAGCAGTATGGTGGAGCGGTGGTTACTGAAGGTTGTAGGCTTGTCGGAAGAGGTGGGTCTTCAGGTTCCTTTTGAAGGTTTCCACGGTAGGTGAGAGTTTGATACGTTGGGGTAGAGAGTTCCAGAGTAGGGGGGAAGCACGGGAGAAATCTTGTATGCGATTGTGGGAGGAGGAGATAAGAGGGGAGTAGAGAAGGAGATCTTGTGAGGATCGGAGGTTGCGTGCGGGTATGTAACGGGAGACTAGGTCAGAGATATATGGAGGAGACAGGTTGTGAATGCCTTTGTATGTCATGGTTAGGGTTTTTAACTGGAGTCTCTGAGCGATGGGGAGCCAGTGAAGAGATTGACAGAGTGGAGAGGCCGGGGAATAGCGGGGGGGGACAGGTTGATTAGTCGAGCAGCAGAGTTTAGGATAGATTGGAGGGGTGCGAGAGTGTTAGAGGGGAGGCCACAGAGCAGGAGGTTGCAGTAGTCAAGGCTGGAGATGATGAGGGCGTGCACTAGTGTTTTTGCAGATTCATGGTTGAGGAATGTGCGGATCCGGGAGATATTTTTGAGTTGGAGTCGGCAGGAAGTGGAAAGGGCTTGGATATGTGGTTTGAAGGAGAGTTCAGAGTCCAGGGTTACCCCAAGGCAGCGAGCTTGAGGGACTGGGGAGAGTGGGCAGCCATTGACGTTGATAGATAGTTCAGTTGGGGGGGTTGAATGAGATGGCGGAAAGATGATGAATTCTGTTTTGTTCATGTTAAGTTTTAGAAATCTGGCAGAGAAGAAGGATGAAATAGCAGACAGACATTGTGAGATTTTGGCTAGTAAGGAGGTGATATTGGGTCCAGAGAGGTAGATCTGTGTGTCATCAGCATAGAGGTGATAATGAAAGCCGTGAGACTCTATTAGCTGTCCCAGGCCAAGGGTGTAGATGGAGAAGAGCAGCTGTCCTAGAACTGAACCTTGGGGGACACCGACAGATAGGGGGCGAGATGAGGAAGTAGTGTGTGAGTGGGAGACACTGAATGTCCTGTCTGTTAGGTATGAGGAGATCCAGGATAGGGCCAAGTCTGTGATGCCGATAGATGAGAGAGTCTGTAGTAAGAGGGAATGGTCCACTGTGTCAAAGGCAGATGACAGGTCTTGGAGGAGGAGGACAGAGTAGTGTCGCTTAGATTTGGCGGTTAGTAGGTCGTTGGTGACTTTAGTCAGTGCAGTTTCAGTAGAATTGTGCGGTTGGAAACCAGATTGTAGGCGGTCAAAGAGGGAGCAGGAGGAGAGGTGGGAGGACAGTTCAGAATGGACATGTTGTTCCTGTAGTTTTGAGGCATAGGGGAGAAGTGATATGGGGCGATAGCTAGACACAGAGGATGGGTCAAGGGAGGGCTTTTTGAGGATGGGTGTGATTGAGGCATGTTTGAAGCATGAGGGGAAGACACCAGTTGTTAGTGACAGGTTGAAGAGGTGGGCTAGGGCTGGGATGAAGATAGTGGTAAGGTTTGGGATGAGGTGGGACCGGATTGGGTCAAGTTTACAGGTGGTGAGGTGTGATTTGGAGAGAAAGGAGGAAAGTTGATCTTCAGAAATGGTGGAGAAGGTGGTTTTGGAGGAAGAGGGTTGAGTAGGTGTGGGGAGGGGCTGTGGGGGCTTTAGGCAAAAGCTTTCAGGGTTATACAAATACTGGTGTGTTCTTATTGACCAGACACAAATATAATAGGGTATTTCTCTTGGATTAACAAATCTAAACGTCTGGCTTATTAAGATTTCAAGCTGTATCGTCACACCAGACTTTTAAACAAGATATTTTTTCTTGCTAAAAAGTGTGTCCTATAGTTCTAAAAGTTTATTATATAGAAAAAAACTTTAATGGAGTTGTCCTAAATACATAAAATGATGCACACAGGTAGCAATATATATTCACCCTTGTAGCTGGAGGCAGATCCAGTGCCATGTCTCCGATGCTTCTATTCACATGGGCTGCAGATGACTATGCATTTTTTGCAGCTTGTCAGTGGCATTCAGCTCGAGACCATGAGACCAGTGATCTGCAGTCATTGTAAACAGAAGTATCAGGGAATGCCACTCTAGAGATGCCAGAAGCTAGAAAGATGAGCTTTTATAAGTTTATTTACATGGTTGTCCGGACAAAAGGTGCTAATTACCTGGAGGCCAGATTCTGTAAAAATAACAAAATAAATCATATTCCCCTGTTATCCCCTTCCCGGATCCATCGCAGTCTGCCTCGTGGTTTGCATTAGCATCAATGATGCCACTGACTCGCCCCCTGGGCCGTGGGGTACCCGGAACCGGGCCTTCTGGTGTACGGTGCTGATGGGGGTAGTAGTGGCAATCCGATCCCGTGGCTCAGGGTGGTCAGACCAAATTGTGGCAGTCTATTTATCAGTGTTTTGAATGTCCGACTACGCCACCCGTGGATTGCGGTCAGGGATAACCGCCGCTGCAAGGCAGGCCGCTGAGGCTGGTGTTGGTGTGCAGCACAGGGGTAGGATAACTCCCCACGGGAAGAGTGTAGCCTCAGGACAGGGTAGGTGAATGCTGGGGGTGATAGTGCAGGCCGCAATAGTAAGAGTTCAGAGTCCGCTTCAAACAGTCCAGGGTCTTTATTGTAGGGATTATTAATGACCCAACAGTAGTACCGGTTAGGAATGGGCCTGGGTGTCTGAGAGCATTCGGGTGAGCCCCACTGGTCAGGGTGAGTGTGTAGGCCTACCGTTCTCTCTATGCTCTTTCTGACTATCCCCCTCTTCGTGGTGTAATAGACCACGTCCCTGAGCTGGCCGTGTACTTCTCGCCTGTATGGCTTGCGACTCGGGCCTTGGGTACCTTTTGCTTTCTCCTCGCTGTACTGGTCCCTCTGTGTGGCGGAGCCTCCAGGCTTCTTAGGCCAAGGGACCTGCAATCCCTTGCGGGTTGGTTCTCTGCTGCTGGGCTTACAACCCTGACAGCCTCGGACCCCAATGTCCGGTTGTGTGATTCTCTCAGCCAGGACCGGCTCTCGTCACCTCTGTCCCTGGCTTGCAGTTTCTCCTCTGCCTCACGGACTCCTCAGCTACAGCTGAACTGTCCCTCCTTCTCTGGGACTAGTCTCAGTCCTGAGCTAGGTCGTCCAGTTCTCTCTAACCCTGCCCCCAGTTCCAGCTTTTATAGGGGCAGCCAGCTCCCACTACTGGCCTGGGACAGGAGGTGCTGTATGCTAATTGTCCCTAACCAGGGAACCTCCCTCCTGCTCTCAGACACAGCCTTTAATATTTGTGGCATCCAGGCCTGGGGTGACACATTCCCCCCTAGTAAAATTTAGTACTCCGGACTAAATAGGAAACACAAATACAGGGTATAAATGACAACATAACATATTTACAAGTACATTTTGTCCTTAAGGTCACGGCGCTTCCGTGACCGGGTGTCCGTATCACCCAATAAGGTGCAGTTTCGAACGGTGCGGGGACCTGTCTCCATAAACCCCAAGTTCCTGGCCTTGGGCGTGGCGACAAGGCTGAGCTACCTACTTTGGGCCACAAGGCAGCCACGCCGGACAGGTTTTTCTTCTGTGGCCATCTTCGCAAGAGGGCGCCAAGTGCAACTATCTACAAGACAGTTCCGGCCATTCAGTGTCCATGACCTGTCAGTCCATTGTACTAGGAAAAACTGGAAAAACAGTATTAATAACCAGGTAACAAATATAAAACATTAACTATATACTGGTTAATATATACTTTGCATTTAGATCTTCCAGCGAGCTGGTATTTAACCCCTAGTGCTCCAGGTTGACCTGCGTAACCCACTGTCTGGTGGTGGTCTAACCTGGCTTTCCGCACTAGCATTTAGGGTACAGCTACTAGCTGGGTTTACAGGCAGGGCAGGCAGCTGTCTGCGGGTCCTTTGGCTTACCGCAGGCATGGCATGCTCATTGTCAGCGGAGGGTTGACTCTCCTGGGCTGCTGGCATGGGTTCTTCTGTCTCCAGGGCTGCTTGTTCCTCTTGTTCTTCCTGCTCTCCTGTAGGTTCCTGCTGGGTTGGCTGAAGGAAGTGTAGGACGGGTACCACTATGGCGTCGTTTATCCGATTCCAGGACCGGGGGAACTCTCCGAGAACGGTGCTGACCATTTCTTCCTTGTCCACTGCGGGCTCAAGGTCAACTTGATCTTCTCCTGCACTCTGTAGCTGCTCGGGGCACCGTTTTAGGTGGTCTCTGGAGACAGTGCTAGTGGTTTCTCCTCCATACTTGGTAATTACACATACCTTCGAGTTGTCGTGGTTGGACGGCAGTACTGTGTACGGGTCTCTCTCCCACTGGTCATCCAGCTTGTGAAGCTTTCTCTTCCGCTTCAGGACCTGCTTGCCAGGTTCCAGGGGACCAGCAGGGTTGTGTTGGTTGAAGAGCCTCTCTTGCTTTTCTCTCGCTTGAGCCAGACTCCTCCCCACACTCTCCTGTACCTTCTTGTACTGTAGCCGCCGTTCGGTATCCCAGTCCGCGTCTTGGGAGGTGTCCTCGGGTGTCAGGACTCCCACCTCCAGGTCTATCGGCAGCTTACCTGGTCTTGCTCGCATCAGGTAAGCCGGGGTGCAATTGGTAGCATTCACCGGGATATGGTTGTACAAGTCTATCAGGTCTGGCAGCTTCTCCGGCCACAGGCTGCGTTCTTCCAGGGGCAACGTCTTGAGGAGATCAATGACGATATTATTCATTTTCTCACACAGCCCGTTGGTTTGCTGGTGGTAAGGCGTTGTCCGAATCTTCTTACAGCCGTAGATGTTGCAGAACTCCTGGAAGATTTCTGCCTCGAACGCTGGACCTTGATCTGTCAAGACCTGTTCCGGATACCCATGTGGACGGCAGAAGTGTTGTTGGAAGGCTCTGGCCGCTGTTTGGGCTGTCAAGTCTTTAGCGGGAACCACCACCAGGAACCGGGAGTAGTGGTCCACTATTGTCAGGGCATAGACGTAGCCCGACTGGCTTGGAGCCAATTTCACATGGTCCAAAGCTACCAGCTCAAGAGGCTGCCTGGTGAAAATGGGCCTCAAGGATGTCTTCTGGCTGGTACTGTTATGATCTGCTACAAAAACTAAGGAAAGAAAGGAGATCTGTCCCTACAATAGAACTAAGCTAGATCCCTACGGTGTAACGGGGAACCTGATCCTGCGATCAGACCCGCTAAAGTCCTCGGCTAGTCTGTACGAAGACCTATAGATGCAAGGGAGGGATCCCTACAAGAACTAGGGACTGGGATAAAGTTGGACACCTCCTAGCAGAAATTGTAGCAGTAAAAGACAAACACACAACATAGAACATAAACGTCCGAAGACCTAACTAAACTGACTGAGAAAGGTACTTAGCACCAAGCTAGCTAAAGAGTAGAAATTACAATGAAGTCCAGCAAGGCCAGGAGGGCGGAGCAGGACTAAATAGGCAAAAAAGGTCATGTGACCAGCAAGATAGAAAAAACCTAACAGGAGAGTTCTAACAGTACCCCCTCTACTAAGAGGATCCTCTGGATCCCCTAGGCCCAGGCTTATCAGGAAACCTCTTGTGAAATGCTCTGATAAGTCTGGAAGCAGAAACATCATCCGCCCTCACCCATGAGTTATCCTCGGGTCCGAAACCCTTCCAAGCGACGAGATGCTGCAAACTCCCTCTATACCATCTAGAATTTAGGATGCGGGAAATTTCGTATTCCCCGTCCTCCACCACCGGAGGAACAGTGGCAGAGGCGTCTCCATCCGACACATAAGCTCTTTTCAACAGAGAAACATGAAACACCGGATTAATCTTCCAGGAAGTAGGAACCTCCAACCTAACAGCAGATTGGTTAACTACCTGAAGCACCTTAAAGGGCCCTACAAACTTGGGACCCAATTTTTTAGAAGGAATCCTCAACCGCAGATTCTTAGAGGACAACCAAACCATGTCACCAATAGCAAACAAAACCTCTTGCCGTTTCCTATCAAAGTACCTCTTAGATTTTTTGTTAGCCTCCTGAAGATTACCACGCACATCCGTCCAAACTCTCTCCAAATCACCAGAAAAACTCTCCTCCTCAGGCACAGCCGATACCAATTTGCAGAATGACCCAAAAGACGGATGTCTCCCAGAACAACAAAAAAAAGGCGAACAACCAGCAGAAGAGGATGTATGGTTGTTAAGAGCAAACTCAGCAAGTGGCAGAAACTCAGACCACCCCTCCTGATTGTCTGCCACAAAACAACGCAAGAACTGCTCAACATCCTGGTTCTTCCCTTCTTTCTGGCCATTAGACTCAGGATGATATCCGGATGAAAACGACAAATGAACTCCCAACCTGTCACAAAAAGCACGCCAAAAACGAGTCACGAACTGAGGTCCCCTATCCGAAACAATGTCAGTAGGAACGCCATGTAGTCTGACAATTTCCTTGACAAAGGCCTTAGCGAGTGTCTTAGCGCAGGGCAGTTTGATGAAAGGAACCAAGTGACACATCTTGCTAAAATGGTCCACGACCACCCAGATGACCGTGAAACCCTCAGAGGGGGGAAGGTCAGTAATAAAGTCCATAGCCAGATGTGTCCAAGGTGCACTAGGAACCTCCAGAGGGCAAAGCAAGCCCGCTGCAGGAGTATGTGAAGACTTAGATCTAGCACACACCGTACATTGACGCACCCACTTAATGACTTCCTTCTGCCATCCAGGCCACCAAAAACTGCGACCCACAAGTCTCTTGGTCTCAGAAATTCCTGGATGACCTGCCAACCGAGACTCATGACACTCAACAAACAAATCTCTCCTAAAGGTCCTAGGTTCAAACAACCTCCCATGGGGAGTGTAAGATGGGGCATTCTCTTGTGCTTTAAGAATCTCATCTTCCAAAACGGAGTCCAAAGCAGCAATCACAACACCTTCTTGTAAAATGCTCTCCTCCTCCTCAGCACCAACCATGGGAGAAAAGCTGCGAGACAAAGCATCAGCTTTAACATTCTTGGTACCCGGGATGTAAGTAACGGAAAAATTAAACCGCGAGAAAAAAAGTGCCCACCTAGCCTGACGGGCATTCAAGCGCTTGGCAGCATCAAGATAGATCAGATTTTTATGATCAGTGAAAACCTGAATGGGAAATTCAGCACCTTCCAAGAGATGACGCCAGTGTTCAAATGCGAGTTTAATAGCCAGCAATTCCCGATTACCAATATCGTAATTAAGTTCAGTCTCAGAAAAATTTTTTGAAAAAAAAGCACAGGGATGTACTCCATCCTTGTTTTTCTGAGACAACACCGCACTGACCCCCACCGAAGAAGCATCAACCTCAACCAAAAACGGCTTAGTCACATCAGGCTGCATAAGGATAGGAGCAGAGCTGAACCTCTCCTTTAGAAACACAAAAGCTTCAATGGCCTCAGTAGTCCACTGAACCGCATTAGCACCTTTCCTGGTGAGATCGGTCAGTGGTTTGACAATAATAGAAAATTTTTTAATGAATTTTCTGTAATAATTGGCGAAACCCAAAAACCTCTGTATCGATTTCAAACCAATAGGCCTAGGCCATTCCTGCACAGCTTGAACTTTCACCGGGTCCATCTCAAAGCCCTCGCTGGAGATAATGTAGCCCAAAAAACAAATTCTCTGTACAGCGAACTCACATTTCTCCAGCTTAGCAAAAAGCGAATTGTCAATTAATAACTGTAATACCTCACGTACGCTCCGCCAATGAGACTCCAGATCAGGCGAATAAATCAAAATGTCATCCAAATACACAACCAGATTTTTGCCGATCAAAGGTCTAAGGATGTCATTAATAAGATTCTGAAAAAATGCTGGAGCATTGGTAAGACCAAAAGGCATAACCAGATTCTCAAAATGACCCACAGGAGTTTTTGAAAGCTGTCTTCCATTCATCACCCTCCTTCATGCGCAACAAATTGTATGCCCCCCGGAGATCAATTTTAGAGAACCACTTGGCCCCCACTAACTGGTTAAACAAATCAGGAATCAATGGCAGTGGATAAGGATTGCGTACAGTAATTTTATTAATCTCATGAAAATCCAGACAAGGACGTAAACCGCCGTCCTTTTTTTAACAAAAAAAAATCCAACAGCCACAGGAGACTTGGAAGGCCTAATGTGACCGGCGGCCAAGCTTGTCTGTATGTATTCCTCCAAAGCCTTTCTCTCAGGAATAGTAAGATTAAATAAACGACTTTTAGGAAGAGTCGCTCCAGGGACAAATTCAATGGTACAATCATAGTCTCTATGGGGAGGCAAAATTTGTGACTCCTCCCCAGAAAAAACTCTCTAAAAATCCTGAATAGGTACAGGTAATTCCCCTTTTTCCACCGCAGCAATACGTCCGTTACAACACTTGTCATAACACTTAGGGCTCCAGGACTTAATTTCATTGGTAGACCAATCCAGTACAGGATTGTGCAATTTTAACCATGGCAACCCCAAAACTACTGGAGAAGGCAAATTATTTAATACTACCAAATCCAAATTCTCTTGGTGAACACCATTAATAGTGAGGGGAAATTCACAGACCTTGTGAGTAACACTCTTCAAGGGGGAGAAACCACAGCAATAGGGGATGACAAAGGTTTGGGTTTTAATTTAAGTTTTTCCAAGAATCCCCCATCAATCACATTCAGAGTAGAACTACAATCCACAAATACCCAAAATTCAATTAATTCTTCTTGAGCAGCGGTAGTAGCAGATAGGAATACCCCCTTAGTATTTAAACAGGCTATACGGGCGTAACTGACCTTTTTTTTTTTCTTTGTTCATACGAAGCACACAGTTCTTAATGATATGATCAGATTTTCCGCAATAAAAGCACAAACCTTCAGAAAATCTGCGGTCTTTTTCCTGAGAGCGGGGTGCCATTGCCCCAATCTCCATCGGCTCTCCAATGTCAGTACAGACCCTCTCAAGACTCGGAGCTGACATGGCAGAGGATTTACTCTCATTAACCCTTGCACGCAGTCTCCTGTCCACCCGTATAGCTAATTGCATTGCCTCCTGCAAGTTTCCAGGTGTGGGATAAGCAATTAGCAAATCCTTAACCCTTTCCCCTAGCCCCGCAAGAAACTAACTTTTCAAAGCTGAATCATTCCACCCCACCTGGGCAGACCACCGACGGAAGTGAGAACAATATTTTTCCACATTACCTGATCCCTGCCTCAAACGTCTCAATTCAGTCTCAGCTGATGAGACACGGTCAGGATCATCATACAACAAACCCAAAGCAGAAAAAAAACTATCCACTGATCTAAAGCATGGATCACTAGGTTGGAGAGAAAAGGCCCATCCCTGAGGTTCTTTGCGCAAAAGTGACATTATGAACCCTATGCACTGTAATTCATCACCAGAGGATCTGGGTATCAAACGAAAATACAACAAACAAGCATTTTTGTTGATCACCAAAAAATAAATCAGGCAAACGTATCTTTGGCTCCACAAAATGTGCTCCAGAACAGCTACTCACGTGTTGTTGGAGCTCGGCTACCTCCAGAGAGAGTCCCTGCAGGCGTTGAGCCAAATCCTGAACCGACACCATGATGGAAACGGGAAGTCTTTCCTTAGAGATATTTTTGGGCTGGACTTACTGTTATGATCTGCTACAAACACTAAGGAAAGAAAGGAGATCTGTCCCTACAGTAGAACTAAGCTAGATCCCTACGGTGTAACGGGGAACCTGATCCTGCGATCAGACCCGCTAAAGTCCTCGGCTAGTCTGTACGAAGACCTATAGATGCAAGGGAGGGATCCCTACAAGAACTAGGGACTGGGATAAAGTTGGACACCTCCTAGCAGAAATTGTAGCAGTAAAAGACAAACACACAACATAGAACATAAAGGTCCGAAGACCTAGCTAAACTGACTGAGAAAGGTACTTAGCACCAAGCTAGCTTAAGAGTAGAAATTACAATGAAGTCCAGCAAGGCCAGGAGGGCGGAGCAGGACTAAATAGGCAAAAAAGGTCATGTGACCAGCAAGATAGAAAAAACCTAACAGGAGAGTTCTAACAGGTACAGTCCTTCTTTCTGAGGTTACATGGGCCGCAGTCCCTGCACCACTTCTCTATGGCCCCTCTCATACCGACCCAGTAGAACCGCTCTCTCAGTAGGAACTCCAGTTTCTTCCACCCGAAGTGTCCCGCTCTGTCATGGTAGGCCTCCAGGACCATTGCTGCATCTCGTCTTGGGACCACTACCTGCCAGGTCAGCTCGTGCGTCCGGTGGTTGACAAGCCTTCTGCACAGCTTACCTTCCTAAAGGAATAGCCTGCTTTTCTCCTTCCATAACTGCTTGGCTTCCTCTGGAGCGTCCGGGCCAGGGCTAGTGTCTGCCTGGGTTAACAGGTCTTTCACCAGGCGAATTGAAGGATCACTATTTTGCGTTTCAGCCCAGCCGTGGTGGGGTAAGGGGTTGAACATGACGGTGGTTAGGTCTGTGTCTCTTACCCGGTGAGAATACTGAGTGGCCCCATACCGGTGGAACGCAGGGAGCTCTACTTCCTCCAGCTCTTCCGAGTCTTCATCCCCTTCGGGTAGGTGGGGCATTCTCTATAGGGCATCTGCATTGGCGTTGGTTCTGCCTGTCCGGTATTTGACTGTGAAGTCATAGTTCGATAGCCGCGCCATCCACCCCTGTTCCAGGGCACCAAGTCTTGCATTGATTGCTCCTAAGGCTTCCTGTAAATTTAGGGCATAATCTCTGATGCTATCTTGAGCTCGCTGCTTACATCCATAGAACCGCATTTTGATTTCTGCTGAGGTACGGGTATCAAAGGTGTCCCGTAGACGGATCAGAACCCCTCTTACAGTCCTTTTCTCCTCAGCTGTCCAAGACCTTACCTCCCGCTGGGCCGCACCAGTTAACTGCCCTATCAGTATGCTTACTTTCTGTTCTTCTGTCAGGGGATAAACTTTGAACAGGCTATACAGCCTTTCTTTAAAGTTGCCCAAGGTATGTGACTCGCCGGCATACTGTGGCAGCCAGGCCGCTCCGGGGATATAGGGCATGGAAAATGGCATCACAGCTGCAGCGGCTACGCTGGTGGTAGAGGGTACCTCCGTTTCCGACATCTTCCTCCCCCCTAGTTAACCGTGGCCTACCTTCCGGCGATCCTCTTCTGTAGGCCGCGGCTCCCCTCGCGATGCTCTGGGCGAGGACCTTGCGTCACGGGGTGATGACGTCGGCGTCCGCAGAATCTCCTTCCGGGACCTTGCGCAGCGTCTCAACGCAGGGCGGGGCTTCAGGTCTTGCGCGGTTTTGATGTCCACGCCCCTCTTCTTCCCGCGCGGCGTCCCGAAGATGGCGCCCGATAGCAGGAAACGGCTCCGATTGGCGGGAAATGGCCCCGAATGGCGGGAAACTTCACTCAGGTAAGTATAAAGTCTTTTTCAGGCACGCAATACCCGTTTGTGGTGGGTTGGTCACAATCCTGCCTACTACGCCAAAAAGCTGACTCGCCCCCTGGGCCGTGGGGTACCCGGAACCGGGCCATCTGGTGTACGGTGCTGATGGGGGTAGTAGTGGCAACCCAATCCCGTGGCTCAGGGTGGTCAGACCAAATTGTGGCAGTCTATTTATCAGTGTTTTGAATGTCCGACTACGCCACCCGTGGATTGCGGTCAGGGATAACCGCCGCTGCAAGGCAGACCACTGAGGCTGGTGTTGGTGTGCAGCACAGGGGTAGGATAACTCCCTACGGGAAGAGTGTAGCCTCAGGGCAGGGTAGGTGAATGCTGGGGGTGATAGTGCAGGCCGCAATAGTAAGAGTTCAGAGTCCGCTTCAAACAGTCCAGGGTCTTTATTGTAGGGATTATTAATGACCCAACAGTAGTACTGGTTAGGAATGGGCCTGGGTGTCTGAGAGCATTCGGGCGAGCCCCACTGGTCAGGGTGAGTGTGTAGGCCTACCGTTCTCTCTATGCTCTTTCTGACTATCCCCCTCTTCGTGGTGTAATAGCCCACGTCCCTGAGCTGGCCGTGTACTTCTTGCCTGTATGGCTTGCGACTCGGGCCTTGGGTACCTTTTGCTTTCTCCTCGCTGTACTGGTCCCTCTGTGTGGCGGAGCCTCCAGGCTTCTTAGGCCAAGGGACCTGCAATCCCTTGCGGGTTGGTTCTCTGCTGCTGGGCTTACAACCCTGACAGCCTCGGACCCCAATGTCCGGTTGAGTGATTCTCTCAGCCAGGAGCGGCTCTCGTCGCCTCTGTCCCTGGCTTGCAGTTTCTCCTCTGCCTCACGGACTCCTCAGCTACAGCTGAACTGTCCCTCCTTCTCTGGGACTAGTCTCAGTCCTGAGCTAGGTCGTCCAGTTCTCTCTAACACTGCCCCCAGTTCCAGCTTTTATAGGGGCAGCCAGCTCCCCCTACTGGCCTGGGACAGGAGGTGCTGTATGCTATTTGTCCGTAACCAGGGAACCTCCCTCCTGCTCTCAGACACAGCCTTTAATATTTGTGGCATCCAGGCCTAGGGTGACACACCACCATTCTACCACACACAGGACTGGTGCAGCTTGTGATGCATACAGTTCAAGTCATCTGACCGCTGCCGCCTATCACACAATGCAGTGCTCCTGTGTCTGGTAGAATGGTGGCATCATTGATGCTGGCGAAGACCACAGATCAATCTGCGCTGGATCCAGAAGAGTGACAGCAGGCGAGTATGATTTATTTTGTTATTTGTACAGAATCTAAACGCATTAGAACCTTTTGCTCAGACAATCTAACATACATGTATTACTTCTGGTGTGCAGCGCTTTCATTATTTTGAAACCCCTTTACCACCTTGGGTTTTTCCGTTTTTGAGTTTTCGTTCTTTGCTCCAATTCTTCCCAGAGTTGTACTTCTGAACGACACCATTGGTTTTTCCATATCGTGTACTGGAAAAAGGAAAAAAATTCCAAGTGCGGTGAAATTGCAAAAAAAGTTCATTTCCACAATTGTTTTTTTGGGTTTTCTTTTACCATGTTCACTAAATGCTAAAACTGACCAGGCATTATGATTCCCCAGGTCATTACAAGTTCATAGATACTAAACATATATAGGTTCTTTTTTATTGAAGTGGTGAAAAAAACAACAAAGTTTGTAATAAAAAAAAAAGGGGCCATTTTCCAAGATCCGTAGCGTCTCCATTTTTCGGGATCTGGGGTCTTGTGAGGGCTTATTTTTTGCATTCTGGGCGGACGTTTTTATTGGTACCATTTTGGGGTGGATATCATGTTTTGATAGCCCGTTATTGCATATTATTGCAATGTTGCGGCAACCAAAAAACTGTAATTCTGGCATTTTGATTTCTTTTACTCGTTATGCCGTTTACCAATCGGATTAATTCTTTTTTTATATTGATAGATCAGGTGATTCTGAAAGCGGCGATACCAAACGTATATATATATATATATATATATATATATATACACACTATATATTTTTTAATGGCTTTATTTTGAATGGGTTGAAAGGGGGTGATTTAAACTTTTTATATATATATTGGAGACTAGAAGCTGCGATCATCTGATCGCCAGTGTTACACATAGCAGGGCTTCCTCCTGGCAATGACAGCCGCAGGGATCTCCTGTAGACCCTCACCAACCCATCAGCAACCAGCGGTCATGTGACACGGGCGGGTCTTTTGACGTGCTCCGAGCGCAATCGTGTTAAATGCTGCTGTCAGAGTTTGACAGCGGCATTTTACATGTTAACAGCTGCGGGTGTACTTATACATCCAAGGTTGTAAAGGGGTTAACAACTGATACCTACGATCCATGGGCTGCATGTATCAGGCACCAGCTGTATGACCAAATATTGAACATGTGAACATGGCATTAGGCAGAGACCTGTCAATCAATGACAGCGGGTGGGAGGGAAGCCGCCAGGGACCCACCTGTCTGACTAGTCTACAGCACAGCTTGGTCTCCGGCTGCTAATAAAGCCTGTTTTTCTCTGAAATGCCGCAGTTTTGGAGTCAGAAATTCCTGGCTGGGATCATACAGCCGGTGCTTGATAAATGGAGCCCACAGTTTGGGCAGCATGTGTCAGGTTCACTTTAGGCCTCTTTTACATGTCCGTGTTTCCAGTACGTGTGGTGATAGTTTCCACACGTACTGGAGACACTGACACACGCAGACCCATTCAAATCTATAGTTCTGCGCACGGACAGTGTGTCCGTGGGCAAAACACGCTGACATGTTCATTTTTTTTTCACGCTGCACAGGCCACAAAACGTCCCACAGTGACTTATACTCACCTGTCCGAAGAGTTGGAGAGAATGACTGGCTCCAGCAAACGGGCCCCGGAGCTACGCTGAGCTCACTGAGTGGTGACCTGACACTCACTGAGTTCAGCCCTCAGGGGCAGGTCAGGGGCCGGTGCACTGGAGCGATTCATTCTCCCCGGCGTGAGCGGTCAGATTACAGTAGGGGACACCTTCGGACAGGTGAGTATAAAGATTTTTTTTATTTTATTCTTATTCTTATTTTTACCCCAGGACACAGTGGGTGCAGAATACTACTCTCATCATTGTCTCTTGCCGCGCTGATCACTGCGCCGACACTGGACAAAGATGAAGGCAGCGCTCAGCACCCAACACTTGGGAACATCGCTAACTGATTCCCGGCACCGGTACATGTGCTCCTGATGTGGCAGATGGGCGGCACACGGTTGCCACACAGGTGGAGTCGGAAACGGATATCTCTGGTACTGGCTTTTGCGGTACTGGAAAAATCAGGATGTGTGAAACGAGCCTTAAATATATTTATTCACCTGTATGTACACATGTGGCACTTCAGCCCCACCACAAGGGCCTTTCTTAAAACTTGTAATGGAGCTGAAATGCCGCATATGACCATATGTGAATACATGGATGTACTAAGTACATGTGCATTACATACACATATGTACACAGATACAGAGACATGATGTAAGGTGCCCCAGCGAGGTAGTCATGGGCAAGCTGTGGCCCCCGCTCACTCTAGCACCCTACAGACAATGCGTGTCCTCCCTCTGATTTGCTGCAGTGTATGTGGTGCTCTCCACTTACGTCGGACCATCGGGTCGCGGCTGTCTCCAGGCATTTCTCTTCTGGAACCAGGGCAGCAATAAATTCAGAGGACACAAGGTTGTTAACCATAACTGGGACTTTACTTGGGGAAGAGGAATATGTACAATATTTACAGGCAGATATAATGGATAAGGCCCAACGGGTTGTCATCTCTCTGGCAGGTACTGGAAATAACTTCAGCCTTGGTTCCCTCTTTAAGTGAAGCATCTCGTTGGCTCTATTCTCTAACCCTAGATAATCTTTCTCACCATTGGCAGTATATCCGGATCCTATTGCTCCCCACGTCCTAGCCTTGAGTCCTAGCTTCTTCTGCAGCCTGTAGACAGAATGTGCCCCCAGGTCCTCAATACCTGTTGAGTTTCTCCAGCTGACTAAGGGGATTCTTGCATAGGGAGTCTTCGCTCTGGTGATTCTACTGTCTGGAGTATGGGGATCCCATTTGCCCTAGCAGCCACTATACTCATGCCGCCCGTACAGTTCTCTGTCCAAACTCTCTCTGAGTTCTTTCTGGAAACTCACCATAGGTTTCCTAAAGTGCACACCCTCTATGGCCTGTCCTCACACACATTTAACTCTTCACTGTCATACATGTCTGTAATCCTGCTAGCAGACTTGCACTATCAACTGTGCCTGGGACAGTGGCATCTTTTGGCTGGTTACCAATACTACAGCCCACAAGGAATTATATCAGGAACAAGCTTTATACACAATTTATGCTTGATCATGGCACTAAGTTCCCCCTCTACTCTACTGGCTGGATCATCACAGCTAACTCCTTAACTGGACCTAACAGCAGCTCAGAGAGATCTAACTATGGAAACATTCTCTTTTAACTCTTTAGTGCCAAAGGAAGGCTACGTCCTTCCCCACTACTACAATGACACACATAGAAACATATTAGAAAGACACACACATATATGAACACAAATTACACATGCACTTACCCTCTCTGCAGATGATGCATGCTGCCCTGGAAAGCAATGGGACACTCACTTGCCAGCTTCTTCTTCCTGACTTCCTGTATCCTGTACTTCTGTCTTCTCTGTGGTGCAGCTTCCCCTCCTTCTGGGTCCCGACCGCAGAGCTCTCCTGCTGTAATTGCGGGGCAGAAGGCAGGAGGGGGAGAGCGGAGTATTATTATACAGAGCTGGGAGGGGCAGGGAGAGCAGTGGTCATACTGTAAGCAGCCTCTCTCTGTTCTGCTGGAACCAGAGCTGGCGGGCTGAGCCTCCTCTCCTGCTCTAACAGAGCAGTGAGGCGTCCTCTGGGAGCCTCTTTCTCCCAACTCTGGGCCCATCGAATCCTCTGCTGATTCTGACCAAGCCTGAGTGTTTTAAACTGTATCTTCATCCTAATGATGCAGATACTGTTGAAATTCTGATGAGGGGATAGAGAGGTCCGGTGCTGTTACACACTGGGCCACTCTGTCTCACGGGCCCTATAGCAGCTGCGTGGGCTGCCACTATGGACGGTATACCCCTGCCTGCCTGTCTATCAGCCGCACCTGCCTGATTGTATACCAAATGTGCCCGCCTGCCTGTCTGTCTATCAGCCGTTTCCACCTGAACCAGCCTACTTATACTCCAATTTTGACCGTATGTATCGTATGTACCTGCCTGGCCATTTGTCAGGCATGCCAGTCATCATACCAGTGGTGTCGGCCTATCTACCATCCCTGGCCGTACCTGCCTCCTGTCCCCTGGGGGTCAGCTGTCATCTGCTGAGGTCATTCCAGTAGCACCTGGTCCCGCCTCCCTAGTCTCTCCTAGGATCATGGTATCTTCAAGCTGCTGTACATCCGAGGTCTGACTTGGTGAGGTCCCTTGTCACGCCCCTCCAGGCTCTCCTCGGATCACAGCATAGTGGTTCCACCACCCAGCCTGTTACAAGCAGTTACTTTATTTTGTAATACTCTTGGACAACACCTAAGATGTTTGATTGGCTACAACTAGGAACCTCTCTATCTGACATATTTTTCTATGTTTTCTTTGGGTTCATCATTATAGAGAGGCAAATGTCTTTTGTATACATTGTGTGGACAGCATCATATTTTTGCTTTGTTAGGTTTGTAATGCAAAGTGTATGCAATTGTTTCTCAAGCTTATACAGGTTACAATGTAACACTGTCACTAAATAATTATGGCCACGATTCCTCAAGACTGGCGTTATTCATGCGCTTGTCAATCAGGCACATCTGACAAATAGCATGCGCCTCCTGGCGGCTTGCCATAAATTTTACTCCAATCACTGGAGAAAGATTTCTGGTGTAAAGTAAACCCTATCGTGTCCCCTTTCCCTTCCCTCACCAGAAGGGCAGAGAGAAACTGGCGTGAAAACAGCAAAAGATTTTTCAAGCCTTTTTACCCCAGTGTTCTGGCATTAAAGCTTTGATGAATGGGGGCCTTAGTGTTCTGGACAAAGCTACTATTTTCTAAATTTAATAGTGGAATGATGCAATATAGATATATTAATATAATCATTGACTCTTTGCAGGTAACATTCAGTACGCTGGAAATTTATAACGAACAGGTAACTATAATTATATCTATAGTATGTCTGCTTGGAATAGTTTATGTTATACTCAACAACACAAGACTTAATGATAGACTTAGAACAGCTCAAAGTGCTCAGCGAGTACAATATAGGACAAGTGCATGATACTCACTGAGCATAACACCAACATAAAGCACGTGGTTGTGCCTGCTGTCAAATTGGGCAGGAGATCACACCTGCCCGGACACTTAAAGTTTGTTGCCCAAAAAAAATTAACCAACTACATGTTGAGTGGCCAGTTTTCACCGTAAGCCATGTTGAGTGGAGAGCTTTCTGCTGTCTTCTTAAACCAGTGTTTCTCAACTCCAGTCCTCAGGAACCCCCAACAGATCATGTTTTCAAGATCTCCTTAGTATTGAACAGGTGAGAGAAGCTGTGGCATTTTTGATGCCTTGATAATAATTCCTTCACCTGTGCAATACTAAAGAGATCCTGAAAACCTGATCTGTTGTGTGTTATATACAGTACAGACTAAAAGTTTGGACACACCTTCTCATTTAAAGATTTTTCTGTATTTTCATGACTATGAAAATTGTACATTCACACTGAAGGCATCAAAACTATGAATTAACACATGTGGAATTATATACTTAACAAAAAAAGTATGAAACAACTGAAAATATGTCTTTTATTCTAGGTTCTTCAAAGTAGCCACCTTTTGCTTTGATGACTGCTTTGCACACTCTTGGCGAGTTTCAAGAGGTAGTCACCGGAAAGGGTTTTCACTTCACAGGTGTGCCCTGTCAGGTTTAATAAGTGGGATTTCTTGCCTTATAAATGGGGATAGGACCATCAGTTGTGCTGTGCAGAAGTCTGGTAGATACACAGCTGATAGTCCTACTGAATAGACTGTTAGAATTTGTATTATGGCAAGAAAAAAGCAGCTAAGTAAAGAAAAATGAGTGGCCATCATTACTTTAAGAAATGAAGGTCAGTCAGTGCGAAAAATTGGGAAAACTTTGAAAGTGTCCCCAAGTGCAGTTGCAAAAACCATCAAGCGCTACAAACAAACTGGCTCACATGAGGACCGTCCCAGGAAAGGAAGACCAAGAGTCACCTGTGCTTCTGAGGATAAGTTTATCCGAGTCACCAGCCTCAGAAATCACAGGTTAACAGCAGCTCAGATTAGAGACCAGGTCAATGCCACACAGAGTTCTAGCAGCAGATACATCTCTTCAACAACTGTTAAGAGGAGACTTTGTGCAGCAGGCCTTCATGGTAAAATAGCTGCTAGGAAACCACTGCTAAGGACAGGCAACAAGCAGAAGAGACTTGTTTGGGCTAAAGAACACAAGGAATGGACATTAGACCAGTTAAAATCTGTGTTTTGGTCTGATGAGTCCAAATTTGACATCTTTGGTTCAAACCACCGTGTCTTTGTGCGACGCAGAAAAGGTGAACAGATGGACTTTACATGCCTGGTTCCCACTGTGAAGCATGGAGGAGGAGGTGTGATCGTGTGGGGGTGCTTTGCTGGTGACACTGTTGGGGATTTATTCAAAATTGAAGGTATACTGAACCAGCATGGCTACCACAGCATCTTGCAGCGGCATGCTATTCCATCCGGTTTGCGTTTAGTTGGACCATCATTTATTTTTCAACAGGACAATGACCGCAAACACACCTCCAGGCTGTGTAAGGGCTACAACTTTAATACATGTGAGGAATGTGTAAGAAATAGACATTCCTTACATGTACTAAAGCTGTCAAACAGTCGCAAATCATGCACATGGGAGTGATTCAAACATAACACCGAGCAGCTCTAACTACTCGGTGCTCGGCCCGAGCATACTCGCCGAAAGGGTTAACAGAACATACTCGCTCATCACTACTAGCTACATATCTATCTATCTATCTAGCTAGCTATTTATCTTCATCAGGAGCTTTGCTAGGGTCCTAAAAGATCAGGGGTCCTAACCCCAAAGTGCATGTCTCCTCATATAACCCTCCTACAGCCATTTAAAAGAGGATATATACATTTAAAAGGCCAAAACAATATGGCTACACAATGCCCACTAACACTACACAGCGAATACATAATATTATAATATCACCATAACCACTACATAACAAAACAATCTATACAAACACCAATGATACCATCATACACCTTCTACTACATAATGACTGAAATACATTAAGTTGTTACTAGATTAAAAAAAAAAAAAAAAAATTACTAAAATGAGCAATATCACCACCTTACAGTAACCATATAGTGGTAGATACCAGTCCTTCAGAACATGTAAGAGATTACAGTATAGTTACGGATAGTGAATCACTGCTGACGTTGTCTCTCATTGGAGTCGTTCACTTTTCCCATCTTTTCTAACTGGTTCAGACCTCCATGACAACTTCTGCCAGCCACGACTCGTCTGCAGATATTACAACGAAAACACATCTGACATCTCACTTTTCCAGCCCCATCCTCATCTATTCCCAACCTGCACAAACACCTCAATCTGTGTGCACCTGCGGCATGGAATCGTGACCCCAAAATTTAAAAAATTGTGTTAAACTATGATTACACCCCCAAAAAATTAAATAGTGTCCCATAGAAAGTATTAATGCCCCTACTGTGCTACATAGAAAGGTCCTGTATGCTCCTTTGAAGAGTATATTATCCCAAGTGGCCCTTCGAACAACAAATAACCTTGAGTGTCCACTTAAAGTTAACAATTCTCCCCCCCCAAAAAATAGAAATGGAACCTGAGTGCCCCTATCAAAACTAATAATGTCCCATTTATAACAAATAATGTCCTCTGAGTGCCCACACAGCTCTGTATATACAGTATGGTCGTACTACAGCCCCTAATACACAATATGAAAGTTCCCATAGCCCTTTATTATACATTGAGGACCCCAGAGCTCCCTATTTATAGTAAAATGGCTACATAGCCCCCTATATAGAATATGATGTCCCCACTGCCCCTTATATATAGTATGAGGCTCTACATGTTCCTATTTATACTCTAATGGTGCCCACAGCTCCGCACAAATAGTATGTCATCTCAACAATCCCCTTTATATACTATGATGGTCCCGACAGCTCTCTATTGATGATATTATGTCCCCCACAGCCATGGGCATACATAGAAATTATGGGGCCCCATAGCAAAATTCCTAATGAGGCCCCCCACCAGAAAAAAAATATTTGTTGAAGCAGGTTTGGACACAGTGCATAAGCTTCGACGTAGAAGGGCATACCTCCCATGTCTTGTGGCACTTACAAAGTAATTTTGCCCCTATTGAAGCGTCTTAATAACACAGGCTAAATGCAAGGGCCCATAGTGGCCTTGTGGATTGCCACCATTAGTGGTAAGCTACTGTTTCATAGAATGATTTTTGCTGGCTTTGATTTGCTGCTATTTGTATTTCTGATGTCTAGTAGTGATGATCGAGCATGTTCGCTACCTCTAGGTGCTCGCCCGAGTATCTCACTGCTCAAGATGCTCGGCGCTCGCCAAGTATTTCCGGGGTTGCTCGACGAGAGCTCGTGTCCCCTCCCTGCATGTTTGGCGCTCTTTACAGAGCCAATGAACATGCAGGGATTGTCTGCCACTCACTGTAATGCCGCAGCCATGTTGGTTGTGGCATTACATTGATTGGATGGCCGCACAGCGTCATCAGGTCTATATCAGACCTGGCGCCGCCATGCTCGTCACAGTCACTCCGGAATCAGACAGTGTAAGGAGAGGTGCTGCTGAGCTAGGGAGAGATTTGCTTGTTTCTAGTTAGTGTAGGTATACCAAACTATATTAGAGACACATATCCATCTCAACAAACAGTCCTTCTCAGGACTAATCCATCTGCAGAGATATCAGGCAGGCAGTGTATATAGGCAGGCAGGCAGTGTATATAGCAGACTGCAGTGCATATAGCACAAGAGGATCCATTCTAGTTTTGTCTGCTGCTACTGCTGTTAGATATTTCTAGAAATAGTCCCAGGTCTCAGGGGCCAGGAATAATTTTCTTTAGGATCTTAATCAGGCCCGGCTCCAGGTTTTTGTGGGCCCTGGGCGAAAGAGTCTCAGTGGGCCCATTTAACACATACCACGATTCATGATGCACAGATACTGCAGAGAAATATATACAGTACAGGGCAAAAGTTTGGACACACCTTCTCATTTAAAGATTTTTCTGTATTTTCATGACTTTGAAAATTGTACATTCACACTGAAGGCATCAAAACTATGAATTAACACATGTGGAATTATATACTTAACAAAAAAGTGTGAAACAACTGAAAATATGTGTTATATTCTAGGTTCTTCAAAGTAGCCACCTTTTGCTTTGATGACTGCTTTGCACACTCTTGGCATTCTCTTGATGAGCTTCAAGAGGTAGTCACCGGAAATGGTTTTCACTTCACAGGTGTGCCCTGTCAGGTTTAATAAGTGGGATTTCTTGCCTTATTAATGGGGTTGGGACTAGTGTTGAGCCACCCCCGTAGTGTTCGAGTTCGGTTCGGTTCGTCGAACACCCTTGTGTTCGCCGAACTGTTCGTCGAACTGTTCGTCGAACACCTTCGAACACCGTTAAAACCAATGGCAGGCAAACAAAAACACATAGAAACACATAGAAAACACCTTCAAAGGTGTCCAAAAGCTGACAAACTGCTCAGAAGACATAACTAACACATGGAAAAGTGACAAGTACATATAGTCATGCGAAAAGAAAAGAGGTGGAGGAGTAAAAGGAGGGGGAGACACAGATATAGGCATGTCATGCCCTTCTAAAATCCAAAAAGTGAGAAGCCGACACGGCCAGTCCGCTCCTGCCCGTGCCACGTCCGTGTCGCCGGGTTTGTGCCAGAGCCGCGGTGGACCCTGACGGCCAGCCCCCCTCTCCCAATACTGGTGCCTGTCCGCTGGTGGGTCGAGCGAGCCCCCCTGTGCTGGAGGCAGCTCTAAGCTTTTTAATTTAAATTGTCTCTCTAATTTGAATGAATACACTTTAAATCCTTTCACAAGGATCTATTGGAGGGCAAGTCTCATGCCAGCAGCTGCGTAATTCCAGCTCCAGTAGCGTCCACTAAAGCTGCTGCAGTTAAAAAGCTTTTATAAGGATCGAGCTGGGATAATCCGCTGACGAGCAGACACTGCTACTAGGCACAAAGTATTTCCTGGGCTAGATGCAGTTAAAAATTTGTAATTAGGTACTCTCGTTGGATGCTGAGACAGCATTCCATAGAGTCTCCTGGCACGCCATATATTATTCTCTTAAAAAGCTTGGGGTAGGGGTCTAGGGGACCCTTTTATAGCCAAAGTCACGGCCCTGTATCGCAATACGTCACCTAGGCTGAAGATAAATGGAACTGTAGCACCCTGAGGGCTCGGTTGCTACAGAGGTATTGCACCTCACCCAGAGGTGTGATATCTCACTCTCAGGTAAGGATGGAGTGTGGATCAGGACCCCGACACCTGCATGCATTACACCACATTGCCGTGGGGCAAGGTGACCAATATGCCCCTGAGATGGGCACGACAGTCCCTGTCCCTGGCTGGAGTGGGGGGAGGGAACACCGAGGAAGGGGAACCCTGTAGTGCAGGAGCAGGGAGGAAGCAGTTCCTGGGTGCATTGAGACGGGAGTATAAAAGGTGGGCACCATCTTAGTTCAGTGCAGAGAAGTCTGAGCAGAAGTGACAGGGAGCAGGAGCTCTGCATGAGCTCTGCTCCGGAGGTGGGCTTAGTAACAGAGGCCCAGGCCTGGAAGAGGGAGAAGGAAGGAAGAGGAGCGGAGAAGGCTCCAGGAATGAGGAACGAAGGGATCCCAGGGGTGCAGACGGGCGAGTCGCCACCGCACGCCCGAATCCACCTGCGTGGAGGGGTCAGGCCAAAGGGGGAGACCGGTCCCCGAAACTAGTGGAGGCGGGAAACGACCCTCAGCTAGAAACCGGAGGCTGTGACATTTTATGTGGCGCAGCCCCTCGCTACACCCGCTAGGAAGGCACCACATAGGGTGAGGGAAACTGGCGCCAAGTTTACCAAGAGGAGGCCCGAGGCAGCCGGACAGAAGGGTTGGTAAGAAAGGCCAGACAAAGGACACACAAAGGGGGTCATGTGAAGCGCTCCAAAGTTATCTGGGAGTTGTCTGAGCCCCTCACCTGGTGAGCACAGTACGACGTGGACAGCCGTTACCTGCAGAAGTGGTCTGGATAATAAGAACTGTGAGTAAAGGCCCTGGACTGCATAACTGACTCCGTGTCGTTACTGCTGCTGCCCTGCACCATCACCCCCATCCTCCACATACACTGCCCTGAGACTATACTCCTCCCGTGGGGAGTTATACTACGCTCTGCTGCACCCACAACACCAGCCTCAGCGGTCTGCCCTGCAGCGGCGGTTCACTCTGACCGCAATCTACGGGTGGCGTAGTCGGACATTTAAACATCAAAACCACATAAATAGTTCCGCCACTGGTTTGACCACCCTGAGCCACGGAACCGGGTCGCCGCCACGGAGACTACAACCACCAGCATCCACCAAAAAGGGTCCGGCTCCGGGTGTCCCAAGGCCCAGGGGGCACGTCAGAACATTTTCATCACCTTTAATAATCACCAATGGGACAAGGCAGGGATGTCCTCTGTCCCCTCTCTTATACATCCTAGTGACGGAGCACCTGCTCTCATCAATTCGCCATCACCCCAATATTAGGTGGATTGAGGTGGGAGGCACCGAGTACAAGTGCTCTGCATTTGCTGATGATGTCCTAGTATATATCACTCAATCACATATATCCATCCCTGCTGTTATGGCTGAAATAGATCACTTTGTTACATGGTCAAATTTTAAAATCAATGCAGCGAAGTCTGAGGCCCTCGATGTCTCCCTCCCCAAATCCATACAGGATTCCATCCAGTCCAACTTTCCCTTTGCCTGGCCCTCACAGGGTATCAAATACTAAGGAATTACTATTCATAGAGACCTCTCCCATCTATGTTTTCTTAATTTTGGGCCCTTTATTGAACAACTCCATACAGACCACGGTTGGCAAGTGAGAACTGTAAGATTCACTACGTGAACCACTGGTGTTTTGTGGAAAAGCACATGTACACTGTGTTCCAAATTATTATGCAAAAAGTGTTTCGGAGTGATAAGGGAAGAATTTGTTTGTTTGTCAGTTAAACTCATTGATGATGATGTGTGTCAGGGCTCTTTATATCACTGTAAGCAATTGCAGACACCTGTGCTAATTAGTTTGGCAGGTGTGTCCAATGAAAGACAAGACTACTTAAGAAGGCTGTCCCTCATTATTAAGCAGCCTAGATTTTCTGCCAAAATGGGAAAGAAAAAGGATGTGTCGGCTGCTGAGAAGCAACAAATTGTGGAGTGTTTAGGTCAAGGCATGACTACAATCAACATTGTGCGATGATCAGGATGAAGTGTCTTGGCAATCAAGAAGTATGTAGCTGATTCACAGTACACACGTGTGCGTGCTGATAAGGGAAATTGAGGACTCTTTCCTACAGGTAATTACGTCAGGTTAAAAGAGCAGCGGCAAAAAAGCCTTGTCATAGCAGCAGACAAGCTTTTGAAGCTGCTGGTGCCTCCAACGTCCCCCGAACAAAAAGATGCAGGGTCCTTCAGAGGTTTGCAGCTGTGCGTAAGCCATCCTGTCGACCTCCTCTATCCACTGCACACAAGCAGAAACGGCTCCAGTGGGCCAAACAATACATGAAGACTGACTTCAAAACTGTTTTGTTCACGGATGAGTGCCGTGCAACACTCGATGGTCCAGATGGATGGAGTGGAGGATGGCTGGTTGATGGACACCCCACGCAAACACGGCTACAGCGCCAACAAGGAGGAGGTGGAGTAATGTTTTGGGCTGGAATCATGGGGAGAGAGATTGTCGGCCCCTTTAGGATCCCTGAAGGGGTAAAGATGAACTCCATAATGTATGTGGAGTTTCTCAAACAGCACTTCCTGCCATGGTTCAAGAAGAAGAACCGTGTATTCCACAGCAAGATCATTTTCATGCATGATAATGCACCGTCTCATGCTGCACATAACACATCTGCATCTCTGGCTGATATGGGCATAAAAGGGGACAAACTTATGGTGTGACCCCCATGCTCCCCTGACCTCAACCCCATTCAGAACCTCTGGAGCATCATCAAAAGGAGTGTCTATGATGGCGGGAGGCAGTTCACATCTAAGCAACAGCTCTGGGAGGGTATTCTGTCCTCATGCAAAACAATTGAAGCAGAAACCATCCAAAACCTGACAAATTCAATGGACGACAGAGTTCAGAAGCTCCTTTCGAACAAGGGGTCCTATGTGCAAATGTAACATCACCTAGATTAAAGTTTTGAGTTGAAAACTGTTTGATTTCAGTTTCTAATAACCTGCTAATGCTTATAATTTCAAAAATGACCATTTTTTTGTTCTTTATTAAAATGAAAAGGTTGATCGAAGAGTGTGGGGGATCAAAGAGTGTGGCAACCCAGTAGTCAGGATTACTTCGAATTCTGACAATCTGAGGGTCATGTTGCAGGTAGTGCAGCAAGAAGGCACTCATGTGTCTTGCGCATCTAGGAGCCCCAAAATTATTTTCCGGGCTAGATGCAGCTAAAAATTATTATTAATTTTAAATCTGGTGGAGCTTAGTATAGATGGCCTAATAGAATCATTACTGCACACTGCTACAAAGCCCAAATTATTTTCCAGCCAAGATACAGATAAACATGATTAGTAATTTTAAATCTGGTGGAGCTTAGTATAGATGGCCTAATAGAATCATTACTGCACACTGCTATAAAGCCCAAATTATTTTCCAGCCAAGATACAGATAAACATGATTAGTAATTTTAAATCTAGTGGAGCTTAGTATTGATGGCCTAATAGAATCAGTACTGCACACTGCTACAAAGCCCAAATAATTTTCCAGCCAAGATACAGATAAACATGATTAGCAATTTGAAAGCTTAAAACGGTTGGTGAGGTGATTTTAACCAATCATCAAGCTTTTACTCACCCCAGGATGACACAGGGGTAGAAAAGTCATTTCGGATCCATGATTTGTTCATCTTTATGAACGTGAGTCTGTCTACATTATCAGTGGAGAACCGCGTGCGCTTATCTGTCAGCAAACCACCAGCAGCGCTGAACACACGTTCAGACAGAACGCTGGCTGCGGGGCATGACAAGATCTCCAAGGCGTAAGTGGCGAGCTCTGGCCATTTATCCCGATTGGAAGCCCAAAAAGAGCAAGGGTCCAGTGACACAGTCATGGCTTCAATGTTTACTTGGAGATACTCCTGTACCATCGTCTCTAGGCGTTGACTATGTGTCAGACTTCTTGTCTCCTGTGGCCTTGCAAAGGATGGGCTAAAAAAGTGGTGAAATGATTCTGCAAAATTGATGTTACCAGCAGATACTGTGTTTCTGTTACGGTTTGAGTGCTGAACATTCGACGGTCCCACGGTTGGCAAGTTGGAACTATGAGATTCACTACGTGCTCCACTGGTGTTTTGTGGAAAAGCACATGTAAGATTCTGCAACAGTCTCTGCTGATACTCCTGCATGCGTGCATCCCTTTCTATGGCAGGAATAATTCCTGCAAATTTACTTTTGTACCGGGGATCTAACAGTGTGGCAACCCAGTAGTCAGGATTATTTCTAATTCTCACAATTCGAGGGTCATGTTGCAGGTAGTGCAGCAAGAAGGCACTCATGTGTCTTGCGCATCCAGGAGCACCAAGTCCCTGTTGTGTTGGTGGCGAGGTAACAATCATGCTTCCTTCCTCTGCCCTCTCCCCCCAACCTCGCACAACAGAAATGTGATCAAGGTCTCCCTCATCTGATGAGTCTTCCATCAGTTCGTCCTCCACTTCTTCCTGGGCTCCTGCACCTTCCTCACTAGTTTGGCTGCTACCATGCGCCCTGGTAAAACCATCTCCCCCACCCTCACATGCCTGTCGCCTTGGTGCTGCCGACCGTCTGGACCTTGCAGATGTTAGCCCTTCCGCATACAACTCCTCCTCCTCTACTTTCTCCACCTCCTCTTGTGCCACCACCTGACAGAATTCTGTTTAACATGTGCTCCAGCATGTAAATCACCGGAATAGTCATGCTGATAATGGCATTGTCAGCACTAAACATCTTCGTCGCCATTTCAAAACTGTGCAGAAGGGTGCATAGGTCCCTGATCTGAGACCACTCCTCCACCGTGATTTTCCCCACCTCTGGATCTCGTTGGCCCAGGCTATATGTCAGAACATATTGCACCAGGGTTTGTCGGTGCTGCCACAGTTGCTGCAACATGTGCAGAGTTGAATTCCACCGGGTAGGCACATCGCATTTTAGCCGGTGAAGTGGCAGGCCCAACGACTTCTGTAGAGATGTAAGTCGCTGAGTTGCGGGATGCGAACGGCGGAAGGGAGCACACAGCGACCGTGCCCTCTGAAAAAGGCCAATTAGTCCGGGATAGTGGGCTAAAAATTGCGGGACAACCAGGTTCAACACGTGAGCCATACAAGGCACGTGTGTGACATTGCCCCGGCGAAGGGCCGCACCCAGGTTTGCAGCATTGTCGCACACGGCCTTCCCTGGTTTCAGGTCCAGTGGAGACAACCATTCATGAAATTGGTTCTCCAGAGCTGACCACAACTCCTCAGCTGTGTGACTCACATTTCCCAGACATTTCAAAGTAAAAGCAGCCTGATGACGTTGAGCCCTACTGCCAGCATAGTAAGGAGGTGTGCAGGATCCCTTCTGCGCAGTTAGAAAGCTTGTGGCATGACCAGACAGGCTTTGGGTGCAGGTGGAGGACCGAGAGGAGGTTGAGGAGGCAGAAGCAGTGGAGAAACTTTGAGATAAAGAGGATTGACGCACAACTCGTGGGGACGGCAAGACTTGGACAGCAGCCCCTTGTCCTGCTGTCACCATAGTTACCTAGTGTCCAGTCAGCGACATGTAACGCCCCTGTCCATGCCTTCTCGTCCAAGTGTCTGTGGTGAAATGCACCCTGTCACACACAGAGTTTCTCAAAGAAGCGGTGATGTTGTGTGCGACATGCTGGTGGAGCGCAGGCACACCTTTCTTTGAGAAGTAGTGCCGACTGGGCATCTGGTACTGGGGCACTGCGACAGACATAAGGTCTCGAAAATCCTCTGTGTCCACCAGGCGGAAAGGCAGCATTTCTGTAGCCAAGAGCTTGCAGATGGTGAAATTCAACCTCTTAGCTTTCTCATGGCTAGGAGGAAATGGTCTTTTACTTGTCCTCATCTGAGGGACTGAGGGCTGGCTATTGTGCTTAGACGGGGTTGATAAGGGTGTCCCCGGCAAACTGCCGGTCTGTGAGGAAGATGCAGGCGGACCTGTTAGGTTGCCTTGATCCAAAGGTTGTGCTATCGATGTCAGACAGCGCTCAACACCAGCTTGTGTTACCATCTCCAAAGAAAATGATGACCTGCCAATCACGCTGGCTGTTGCAAATAAAGAGGTGGCAGGTCTGCGTCCCAAAACAGGTGTGACTGCTGTCCCCCCAGTCACAGAGGATGAAGAGGCCGCGGATGCACAAGATGTGGCAGACAGTGGTTGGCTCGGCCGGCTAGGCCGCATTGTAGCACAGTGAGCTTCCCACTGCAACTTATGCTTCATGTCCATGTGCCGGTTCATGCATGAAGTACTCAAACTATGTATTTTTTGGCCTCTACTTAGCATTTGCTGACAAATGTTACAGATAACACTAGTTGGGTCATCTTTATCGATCTGAAAAAATGCCCAGGCTATGCAAGTGTGTCACCCTGGCCTGGATGCCACAAGTGTAATTAAAGCTGTGTCTGAGAGCAAGGGGGAGGTTCTCTAGTCAGGGGAACATTAGCATGCAATGCCTCCTGTCTCAGGCCAGTAGGGGGAGCTGGCTGCCCCTATAAAAGCTGGTACTGGGGGCAGGGTTAGAGAGAACTGGATGGCCTGTCTCAGCATTGAGACTTGTTCCAGAGCAGAACAGGGACAGACAGTTGCACTGCACCTAAGAGGAAGTGTGGCAGGAGGAGAGCCACAAGCCAGAGACAAGAGGCGAAGAGAGCCTGTCTTGGCAGAAAGAGGACTTAATTTACCAGACTTTGGTGTCTGAGGCTGAGAGGATTCTACATCCTCCAGCAGATAACCAGTCCGCGGACTGTATATTCCTTGGCCTAAGAAGCCTGGAGGCCCTGCCACAACCGAAGGGACCAGTAAAGCCGTACCAGGCTGGGAGCAGAAAGGAACCCACGTCGCAGGCCATACAGGCGAGAATACATGGAAAGCTCGGAAACGTGGGCTGTTACCCTATAACGAGGAGATAGCCAGAAGGAGCGCAGAAAGCACGGTAGGCCTACACCCTCACCCTGACCAGGGCCAATTTCCCCGTTGCTCTCAGACATCCAGGTCCCCTCCTAGCTGGGACTGTTTATGGGTCAGTTTACCTGTTTCAGTAAAGACCCTGGACTGCAACCTATTGTCTGTGTGCTCCTTCGCGCCTCCAGCACTACCGGTACTGGGACTCTCACCACCATCACTCCCACCATCCACTACACTGCTCTGGGGCCGCACTCTTCCCGTGGGGAGTCACACCATCCCAGCTGCACATATCATCAGCCCCAGCAGTCTGCCTTGCAGCGGCGGTTCCTAATGACCGCAAATCCACGGGTGGCGTAGTCGGACATAATCAACAACACGTAACGGACTACCACTGGCCTGACCACTCTGAGCCATGGAACCGGGTTGCCACTACTACTCCCATCGTTCCCCCTATTGCCCGGATCGGAGTGCCCCACGGCCCAGGGGGCGAGTCAGCTTTGGCGTAGTCGGCAGGATTTCGTGCCCGCAACCACCGGGTACTGCGTGCCTGAAAAAGACTTTTGTAACTTACCTGTGGCGAAGTTTCCCGCCGTCCGGAGCCGTTTCCCGCCATCGGACGCCATCTTGGACCGTTTCCCGCCGTCTTCTGCCGTCTTCCCGCCATCCGCGGCTGCTTCCCGCCATCGGACGCCATCTTCAGGACGCCGCGCGGGAAGAAGAGGGGCGTGGAAGTCAAAACCGCGCGAGATGCGAAGCTCCGCCCCACGCACCAACGCTGCGCAAGGTCCTGGAAGGGAGAGACAGCGACGCTGACGTCATCAGGACGCGACGCCTGGTCCTCGTCCATAGCAGCAGCAGCGGAGCCGCGGCCTACAGAAGAGGATCGTCGGAAGGTAGGCCACGCTTAACTAGGGGGGAGGAAGATGTCGGACACAGAGGCGCCCACTACCACCAACGCAGCTGCAGCAGCGGTGATGCCCTTTTCCCTGCCCTACATCCCTGGAGCGGCCTGGCTGCCCAAATACTCAGGGGAGCCCCATGCCCTAACTGACTTCAGTTTGTTCCACGTTTACCCCCTGACAGAGGAACAGAAGGTCAGCATATTGACAGGGCAGTTAACTGGCGCAGCCCAAAGGGAGGTAAAATCATGGCCCACTGAGGAGAAAAGGACTGTGAAGGTTATTCTGGCCCGGCTGCGGGGTACCTTTGACACACGTACCTCCGCTGAGATTAAAATGAGGTTCTATGGATATAAGCAGCGGGCACAGGACAGCATCAGAGACTATGCCCTAAATCTGCAGGAAGCCTTGAGGGCTATTCAACAAACTGACCCTGGCAGTGTGCAGGAAACGGATAAGCTGCTAACAGAACAATTCATAGAAGGTCTGCTGTCTAGCGCCCACAGGGCCCAACTGCGCCTTATGTTCTTTCAGAACCCCGACCTGACCTTTGCCCAATTTAAGGACAGGGCCATAAGGGTGCTCCGTGAATTTGCAACCAGTGGCGCTATAAACCCCCGGCGCCCTGCTCTCACCTACCACCTGGAGGCAGCGCCCTCCTCTATGGACCCCGTGGGGGCTGATGCACAGGCCCTGAACCAAGCCCCGTCGAAAGACCTGCACCACCAAGTCCATGAGCTGACCAGGAGCGTCGCGGCGTTGACCAGGACCGTCCAGGCGTTGCAAGTGGACCCGTCAAGACCCATCGAGCTGGCTTCAAGTCCGGAGGATGTCCCGTGGCGTCGACAGAGGAGGATCCCGTCGTTCCGAGGGAGGCCCATAGACCGCTACGCAGAGGATGGACAGCCCATTTGCCGTCGATACAACCAGCCCGGACACATTTCCAGGTACTGTAATTTAAACGGGTCCAACCTGGGGCAGAGGGCCAACCCCCAGGCATAAGATCACCAGGCCCTTACAATTGGCGTAATAAGTACGTTGGGGGGCGCCCGGTTTTACCCGTGGTGCTGGACGGTATCCCCATGAGCGCCTTGCTGGATACTGGGTCGCAAGTAACCACTATCCCTTATGTACTTTTTAAGCAGTATTGGACTGATGCTGATATCACACGGTATCCAGACAATAACTTGAGCATCATCGCCAGTAATGGCTTACCCGTGCCGCAGATGGGGTTCAAGGAGATGACCATTAAAATTGGTAAAGTTGAACTGCCGGCACAGGGGGTGATTATTGTGGACATTGACCGTCGTGAAAGTCACCCTAAAATAACTGTGGGTACTAACGTAATTGAAAATTGTCTTTCAGAGGTAATTGTAATTCTACAACAGGTGGCGGTGAATGCTAGTTCCAGCCAACAGAGAGTCCTCAACAAGGAGATAAAAGCCCTGATGAGACGGCAGCAGGTAGAACTGTCTGGTGGTGAGATCGGTAGCGTAAGACTGAGTGACCCATTCCCCATTTCCATGCCTCCCAAAAGTGAAATGATGATCTGGTGTCGGACTGCAATCGGGTTGAGAGGTAGAGACTACCAAGCCATGGTAGAACCCGTGTACTCAGACAGTAGGCCCACCATTTTGACAGCCCGGGGGGTGGTTGATGTCCGTCATGGGAGGGTGCCCGTCCGCATCCTCAACATTGGGGAGAGGGAAGTACACTTACCCAGGTACGCTACACTCGCCAAACTGTTTGTTGTCGAACACAAAGCTATCAGGGCCGTGGTACCCTTGCCTCCATCTCCTCAGGCGGAGGGTAATGGCTCCCAGAAACAAAAGGAGGACTGGTGCCAGAAACTCCATGTGGGTGCTGACTCCACTCCCCTGCACCAAAAATAAGGAGTCTACCAGGTGGTACAGGAGTACGAGAGAGTCTTTAGTAAGCACCCGCTAGACTTCGGCAGAGTAAAAGGGATAGAACACCACATCCCCACAGGGAGCCACCCACCGATAAAAGAAAGACACAGACCTGTACCCCCTGCACATTATCAGAACGCAAAGGGCATGCTAAGAGAGATGAAAGCAGCTGGGGTCATTAGAGACAGCTGTAGCCCCTGGGCAGCCCCCTTGGTTCTGGTCAAAAAGAAAGACGGCACCATGAGAATGTGCGTGGACTATAGACAAATCAACCGTATCACCCACAAAGACACATATCCGCTGCCTAGAATAGAGGAGTCTTTAGCCGCACTAAAATCAGCTAACTTCTTTTCTACTTTGGACCTTACTAGCGGGTACTGGCAGGTTCCTGTGGCAGAGGCTGACAAGGAGAAGACCGCCTTCACCACCCCGATGGGACTGAGTGAGTTCAACTGTATGCCTTTCGGGCTCTGCAACGCAACAGGGACCTTCCAGCGGCTGATGGAATGCTGTCTAGGGCACCGAAACTTCGAGACGGTCCTCCTTTACCTGGACGACGTGATCGTCTATTCGAAGACCTACGAGGACCATCTCAAACACCTGGCTGAGGTGTTCGAAGCCCTGGCAGGCTATGGCCTGAAGGTGAAACCATCGAAGTGTCACCTGCTGAAACCAAAGGTCCAGTACCTAGGGCACGTGGTAAGCGCGGAAGGAGTAGCCCCCGACCCTGACAAGGTCACGGCAATCAAGAGCTGGCCAAGCCCCTTGAACATCAAAGAGGTGAGACAGTTTCTCGGGTTGGTAGGCTACTACCGAAGATTCATCCCCGGGTTTACCAAGATGGCAGCTCCAATGCAGGACCTCCTGATCGGACAGTCTAAGTCCAGAAGTCAAAAGCCACCCTTCAAATGGGATAAACCGGAAGAGGAGTCCTTCCGCCAGTTGAAGATGGCCCTCACGGGGGATGAGATCCTGGCCTACCCTGATTATGGCCAGCCTTTTATTCTCCACACGGACGCCAGTAATGTGGGACTGGGAGCCGTACTGTCCCAAAACCAACAGGGCAGAGAAAGGGTGATCGCGTACGCCAGCCGGAAGCTGAGACCCACCGAGAGGAACCCGGAGAATTACAGCTCCTTCAAGCTGGAATTCTTGGCGGTGGTGTGGGCCGTGACAGAACGCTTCAAGCATTACCTGGCCTCCGCAAAGTTCACCGTGTACACGGATAACAACCCGTTGACACACCTGGACAATGCAAGACTGGGTGCCCTGGAACAGCGGTGGATGGCCCGTCTCTCCAACTATGACTTCGTGATCAAGTACCGGGCAGGCAAAACCAATGCCAACGCGGACGCCCTATCAAGGATGCCTCACTTACCTGAAGGTGACGAAGACCCAGAAGAGCTGGAGGAGGTAGAACTCCCCGCGTTTCACCGGTATGGAGCCGCTCAATACTCTCACCGCGTGAAGGAGGAGGATCTAACAACCGTGATGATCAATCCCCTACCTCACCACAGCTGGACCGAGACCCAAGATAGTGACCCTGCAATCCGCCTGGTGAAAGATCTGCTGACCCGGGAAGATGCCCGCTTAGATCCAGATGCCCCAGAGGAAGCCAAGCAGCTATGGAAAGAGAAGAGCAAGCTGTTCCTCTACGAAGGCAAGTTGTGCAGAAGGATTGTCAACCACTGGACGCACGAGCTGACCTGGCAAGTCGTGGTCCCAAGGCGAGATGCAGCTATGGTCCTGGGGGCTTACCATGACAGAGCGGGACACTTCGGTTGGAAGAAACTGGAGTTCCTACTAAGAGGAAGGTTCTTTTGGGTCGGCATGAGAGGAGCAGTAGAAAAATGGTGCAGAGACTGTGGCCCTTGTCACCTGAGGAGGAAGGACCGCACCAGCCAGAAGACACCCTTGAGGCCCATCGTCACCACGCAGCCTCTTGAGCTGGTAGCTCCGGACCACGTCAAATTGGCTCCAAGCCGGTCTGGATACATCTATGCCCTGACAATCGTGGACCACTATTCCCGTTTTCTAGTGGTGGTCCCGGTAAAGGACTTGACAGCCCAAACAGCGGCCAGAGCCTTCCAGCAATACTTCTGCCGTCCACACGGGTATCCAGAACAGGTCCTGACAGACCAGGGTCCAGCGTTCGAGGCTGAAATCTTCCAGGAGTTCTGCAACCTCTATGGCTGTAAGAAGATTCGTACAACGCCTTACCACCCCCAAACCAACGGGATGTGTGAGAAGATGAACAATATAGTCATTGATCTCCTGAAGACGTTGCCCCTGGAGGAACGCAGCCTGTGGCCAGAAAAACTGCCGGACCTGATAGACCTATACAACAATATCCCGGTGAATGCTACAAACTGCACCCCAGCTTACCTAATGCGAGCTAGACCAGGTAAGCTGCCCGTAGACCTGGAGATAGGAGTCCTAATACCTGAGGACACCTCCCCGGATGCGGACTGGGATACGGAAAGGCAACTGCAGTACAAGAAGGTACAGGAGAGTGTGGAGAAGAGCCTGGTCCAGGTGAGAGAGAGGCAAGAAAAACTCTTCAATCAACACGCCCCTGCTGGTCCCCTGGAACCTCGTGAGCAAGTCCTAAAGCGAAAAAGAAGGCTACATAAGTTGGACGACCAGTGGGAACGGGAACCCTACACCATACTGCAGTCTGACCACGACAATCCGAAGGTGTGCGTGATCACCAAGGACGGAGGAGAAACCACTAGCACCGTCTCCAGAGACCACCTCAAAAGGTGCCCCGAGCAACTCCGCAGTGCAGAAGAGGATCAGAGTGACCTTGAACCCGCAGAGGACAAGGAAGAAATGATCAGCACCGTTCTCGGAGAGTTCCCTCAGTCCTGGACTCGTATAAATGATGCCATAGTGGTACCCGTCCTGCATTTCCTGCAACCGGCACAGCAACAACCAACACCAGAGCCGGAAGGTGAAGAGGAGCAAGCAGTTCCAGAGGCAGAAGAGCCTGTACCAGCAGCCCAGGAGAGTCAACCCTCTGCTGACAGTGAGCCTGCCATGCCTGCGGTAAGCCAAAGGACCCGCAGACAGCTGCCTGCCCTACCTGTACACCCAGCTGTTAGCTGTACCCCTAACGCTAGTGGGGAAAGCCAGGTTGGTCCACCACCAGACAGTGGGCTACGTAGGTCAACCAGGAGCACAAAGGGGCAGATACCCGCTCGCTGGAAAATATAGAGTGTACTAAACGTGTAAATGACCCTGTTGCCAAATGTTGAAATGTTTGCCAAGTTACCTGCGTGATTATTAATAGTGTGTTTCAGTTTCTTGCAGCTACCGTAAGGACTCAAAGGTTATGGACTTTTTATAACCGGGACCTTGTATGGACTGCGTTCGGAGCCTGACCCAGGAATGAACTAAGACTGTAAAGGACTTGGGGTAGGACAGACCCCCACCTGGTTAAGGCTCCCCGTTGGGTTGGTGATATGGACACCCGGTCACAGGCCACACTGTGACCTTAAGAACTCAATTTGTGCGTCGTCTGTCTATTAATGTTTTATTGTTATGCATATTGTCTTTGTTTATTGTTTAGTCCCGGAGTACTAAATTTCACTAGGGGGGAATGTGTCACCCTGGCCTGGATGCCACAAGTGTAATTAAAGCTGTGTCTGAGAGCAAGGGGGAGGATCTCTAGTCAGGGGAACATTCGCATGCAATGCCTCCTGTCTCAGGCCAGTAGGGGGAGCTGGCTGCCCCTATAAAAGCTGGTACTGGGGGCAGGGTTAGAGAGAACTGGATGGCCTGTCTCAGCATTGAGACTTGTCCCAGAGCAGAACAGGGACAGACAGTTGCACTGCACCTAAGAGGAAGTGTGGCAGGAGGAGAGCCACAAGCCAGAGACAAGAGGCGAAGAGAGCCTGTCTTGGCAGAAAGAGGACTTAATTTACCAGACTTTGGTGTCTGAGACTGAGAGGATTCTACATCCTCCAGCAGATAACCAGTCCGCAAGGGACTGTATATTCCTTGGCCTAAGAAGCCTGGAGGCCCTACCACAACTGAAGGGACCAGTAAAGCCGTACCAGGCTGGGAGCAGAAAGGAACCCACGTCGCAGGCCATACAGGCGAGAATACATGGAAAGCTCGGAAACGTGGGCTGTTACCCTATAACGAGGAGATAGCCAGAAGGAGCGCAGAAAGCACGGTAGGCCTACACCCTCACCCTGACCAGGGCCAATTTCCCCATTGCTCTCAGACATCCAGGTCCCCTCCTAGCTGGGACTGTTTATGGGTCAGTTTACCTGTTTCAGTAAAGACCCTGGACTGCAACCTATTGTCTGTGTGCTCCTTCGTGCCTCCAGCACTACCGGTACTGGGACTCTCGCCACCATCACTCCCACCATCCACTACACTGCCCTGGGGCCGCACTCTTCCCGTGGGGAGTCACACCATCCCAGCTGCACATATCATCAGCCCCAGCGGTCTGCCTTGCAGCGGCGGTTCCTAATGACCGCAAATCCACGGGTGGCGTAGTCGGACATAATCAACAACACGTAACGGACTACCACTGGCCTGACCACCCTGAGCCACGGAACCGGGTTGCCACTACTACTCCCATCGTTCCCCCTATTGCCCGGATCCGAGTGCCCCACGGCCCAGGGGGCGAGTCACAAGGCTTATCACCCATGCGACCTGAAGAGCCACCACGACTTGTGGGCAGAGGCAGAGTTGTGTTTGAGGATGCAGTTGTCGACGTGCTTCCAGTACTACGTCTCTGTCCAGGAAGGCGCAACCTGACCTCGTCGTCACTAGCATCCTCCTCCACCTCCTCTGCTGACCTCATCGACTGGCTGACTGTGGGTTGACAGCAAGTGGGATCTCCAACCTCATCATCATCACCCTGTGTGTTATCACACCCGTCGTCCTCAGAGCCAACCTGTTCCTGTCCTGACAAAAAACTAAAGTTGTCGCTCCAATCAGGTATTTGAGTCTCATCATCGTCTTCCTCATTGTCTCTACCAACAGGAGTTACAGTTTGGGAATGAGGGTCTACATTATGGTCAGAACCTTCTGCGTCTGGTCCTGGATCCGACTCATAAAGATTCTGGGCATCAGTGCAGATCATTTCCTCGTCTGGATTCACAGAAGCTTTGGAGCCAACCTCTGATTCCCAGGCTATAGTATGAGTAAACAGCTCTGCAGACTCAACCATCTGTTCTACCTCATACTCAGACGGGCAGCTGGAGACTTGGGAGCTGTGAGGAAGCAAGTGCGATTGGGGTGACACCTCTGAGGACTGGAGAATTTGTGATGTTGAAGTTGAGGTGGAGGAGAGCCCACTTAAAGGAGCACTTGATATCCGTTGAAGCACCTGCTGTTTTTGTGCCTCATCTGGAATTTGTATCGATTGGCGTGGCTGTAAGAAAGGGATCTTATCGCATTGTCCGCTAAAAGAAGTAGACATTTTAGTTTGGCTGGAAGATGGTCTTTCTTCTGCAGATGTTACTGTTGCTTTAACACCTACTCCACGGACACAACCTTTTTTCCCCTTCCCAACACGCCTATTCCCCTTTCCACCAGCAGCAGGTCTTTTTCCACTCATTTTGGTGGTTAACTAATTCACAACTCTGGAGTTGTTTGCACAAAAAAACAATGGATGGGAACCGAGCAGAGCTGAGTGGCCAAACTGTGGTATTAGGTTAAAACTATTGGCTGGGTTAGATGCAGATAAAAATGATATTGAATTTGCAACCTGATGGAGGTCAGTATAGATGGACTAATAGAGCAAGTCCCACACACTGCTAGAAGCCCAAATATTTTTTCAGAGCTAGATGCAGAAAAAAATTATTTTTAATTTGCAACCTGATGGAGGTCAGTATAGATGGACTAATAGACCAAGTCCCACACACTGCTAGAAGCCCAATTTTTTTTTCAGAGCTAGATGCAGAAAAAAATTAGATTCAATTTGCAACCTGATGGAGGTCAGTATAGATGGACTAATAGAACAAGTCCCACACACTGCTAGAAGCCCACATTTTTTTTCAGAGCTAGATGCAGAAAAAAATTATATTCAATTTGCAACCTGATGGAGGTCAGTATAGATGGACTAATAGAACAAGTCCTACACACTGCTAGTAGCCCAAATATTTTTTCAGAGCTAGATGCAGAAAAAAATTAATTTTAATTTGCAACCTGATGGAGGTCAGTATAGATGGACTAATAGACCAAGTCCCACACACTGCTAGAAGCCCACATTTTTTTTCAGAGCTAGATGCAGAAAAAAATTATATTCAATTTGCAACCTGATGGAGGTCAGTATAGATGGACTAATAGAACAAGTCCCACACACTACTAGAAGCCCAAATATTTTTTCAGAGCTAGATGCAGAAAAAAATTAATTTTAATTTGCAACCTGATGGAGGTCAGTATAGATGGACTAATAGACCTAGTCCCACACACTGCTAGAAGCCCAAATTTTTTTTCAGAGCTAGATGCAGAAAAAAAATATTTTTAATTTGCAACCTGATGGAGGTCAGTATAGATGGACTAATAGACAAAGTCCCACACACTGCTAGAAGCCCAAATTTTTTTTCAGAGCTAGATGCAGAAAAAAATTATATTCAATTTGCAACCTGATGGAGGTCAATATAGATGGACTAATAGAACAAGTCCCACACACTGCTAGAAGCCCAAATATTTTTTCAGAGCTAGATGCAGAAAAAAAAATACTTTTAATTTGCAACCTGATGGAGGTCAGTATAGATGGACTAATAGACCAAGTCCCACACACTGCTAGAAGCCCAAATTTTTTTTCAGAGCTAGATGCAGAAAAAAATTATATTAAATTTGCAACCTGATGGAGGTCAGTATAGATGGACTAATAGAACAAGTCCCACACACTGCTAGAAGCCCAAATATTTTTTCAGAGCTAGATGCAGAAAAAAAATATTTTTAATTTGCAACCTGATGGAGGTCAGTATAGATGGACTAATAGAACAAGTCCCACACACTGCTAGAAGCCCAAATATTTTTTCAGAGCTAGATGCAGAAAAAAAATATTTTTAATTTGCAACCTGATGGAGGTCAGTATAGATGGACTTATAGACCAAGTCCCACACACTGCTAGAAGCCCAAATTTTTTTTCAGAGCTAGATGCAGAAAAAAATTATATTCAATTTGCAACCTGATGGAGGTCAGTGTAGATGGACTAATAGAACAAGTCCCACACACTGCTAGAAGCCCAAATATTTTTTCAGAGCTAGATACAGAAAAAAAATATTTTTAATTTGCAACCTGATGGAGGTCAGTATAGATGGACTAATAGACCAAGTCCCACACACTGCTAGAAGCCCAATTTTTTTTTCAGAGCTAGATGCAGAAAAAAATGATATTCAATTTGCAACCTGGTGGAGGTCAGTATAGATGGACTAATAGAACAAGTCCCACACACTGCTAGAAGCCCAAATATTTTTTCAGAGCTAGATGCAGAAAAAAATTATATTGAATTTGCTACCTGATGGAGGTCAGTATAGATGGACTAATAGAATGATGCTATGCCCAAAAGGTTTTACTTCACTAGGTGCAGTAAAAAAAATGGTATTCTATACACAGGTGGTGTAGCTTGCATCACAGATAGGCTACTCCACTGACTAACACACTCTGCAATAGGCCAAAAAGGATTAGCTTTGCTAGATTTAGCCAAATAATGTGAAAAAAACTAGTCTGTATGTACTCCTCCAATATGTGTGTGTGTCAAAGCACCACCGACAACTGCAAGTTGATGTTGGACGGGCTGCCATTGCTTCTGCAACAAGCTCAATTACAGGACTTCCTGGGAGAAATGACACGCAGGGTAGATATGGTTTCCCTCTATGCCAGTCCTTTCACCGAGCTAAATACAACTCTTAGCAAAAAAAAGTTGTGGACTGGCTCCGTACCGTCCCTGGCCACATTCACCTGTCCACGTGTTTGTGGTTAGGCGGTCCTTCCCAGTAAGTGCACTGGGGAGGGCACGGGTAATGTTGTGGGACTCGTGTTTGTGGAAGGCGGAGGCGATACCGGGAAATATAGTGGCGGCTGGGGACCGAGTATGGACACCCGGCCGCCGCCGGCATGAGGTTCCGAAAAGCTTCCGCCTCCACGAGCCTAAAAGGCCACATTTCAAGTGCAAGCAGCTGTCAAAAATTTGGCAGTATAGTATTGCAGCCGGTGGGTGGGTGGCTGCCTGCATACTTGCGCTTGCATTCCAAGGAATGGGGTAGGGACAACTGAACGTTGCACTGGGACAAGGACGTGGACGGTGATTTGCAATGACAGGTGCATTGCGGGAGGCTCCAAGGATCACTTATGATGGGCACACTTTTAGGCAGTGACCTGGGAGTCAGAGATGCTTCCAGAGGTCTTCCCCATGCTGTTCCCATGTCTTTTCAGCACTGTATGCATGTGTCTGATGATGTGTCACACACCACATGGCCAGATAAGGTTGAAAAATGTTAAAATGACATTTCCTGATGAATGCGTTTGTCTTGTTTGAAAGCAATGCAAAAGTCCAAAAACGCATCAAAAACGCTATGTATGAACATAGCCCAAGGTGTGGAGGAGTATTTTTGGTTTTGGTTATTTATTTTGCCTTATATACAAGTCATTACCCTGGAAATAATGTTCCTTAACATATTTCCCAGGAAAATCCATTTTGGTTTAGTTTTTCTATGTTTTATTGTGAGTCCGTAAAAGTGGCGTAATACTCTGACAACGTTGTTGACAGCAGTGATCTGGGAGTCAGAGATGCTTTCAGGGGTCTTCCCCATGCTGTTCCATTGTTACTTGAGCACTGTTCCCATCAATTTGGGCAATTTTTAGGCCCTCTGCAGACCGCCGGGGGGAGCTGCCTGAAAAATGCTCGAGTTTCACATACACTTACATTGGGCTCGTTGCTCGGGTCGAGCACCCGAGTATTCCAATTTGCTCGACCCGAGCAACGAGTACCCGAGCATTTTAGTGCTCGCTCATCACTACTGATGATCTATCTTTATGGTCAACATAGGCCGTTTTGGACGACTTTTAACTCTATGTGTATTGGGGCCTTTAGACTTCCAAATAATATTCAGCAGGAAATCAACATATTTCTTGGGGGGGTGGGAGGGGTTAATTTTAAAAAGCAAGGTCATATATTGGCTTATCAAAGTAATTAGCAGTAGTCTGTTGACATGTACAAAGAAAAATAATAATTGATTAATATTGATACGGAATTATACTATCAACAAACTTTACATAAACCAATAATACAGGGCATTGTAAAAAAGAAGTTTGTAATATATCTCATCAGATAAATCAGCCTCCTTCACCACTTATCAGACACTTTTTATTAGCCATGCATGCTCCTCTGGGAAATTAAATATTCAAATTGTCTCTTCAGAGAGGAAGAGGACTAGAACTCTAGTGCCACCTATTGGAAGCAGCGATTCAGAGGAGCATGCATGGCTTATAAGTCTCCTCACTCTAATATGCCAGGCTTCGCTTGTCACTCTCCACAAGGAGAAAAGTTATCCCTTAGACCACAGATGAGAGCCTCTCACCTAGCCAAATCAAATCTCATACTTTGCGCTGATGAGGAGCAACAACCCGAAACACTGTGCTTGCAAATTTGCACTGATGAGGAGCAACAACCCAAAACACTGTGTTTGCTAATTGAAATTCTGGTTTGGCTTTTATTCTAAGTCATATTGCAACGTTCGTTAAAGCTTCAATATTAACTTTTAGGATTGTTGCTTCCAATATGTGGCACTAGAGTTCTAGTCCTTTTTCTGTGAGTTAAAAAGTGAATTAAAAGCAGGCATTATTCTCTTTGTGCTGTGCTGTCTATGGGAGAAATTACTGCACTCATCTCCTTCCCCCAGCACACAGTGGTTTGCAAGTTACAGATAGAGCATGAATAGGGGGAAACTGGTGAGAATGCAGGAAAGAGTCACATAAGGCCAGAAACTGTGTTATTCTTCATATAGACATACAGGACACTTTATTATGAAAAGTTACTTGAAAGCACAGTTATCCTTTAAAAATGTATGATCACTGGAGATCCCACCACTGTGACTCTCAACATTCAGAGTCGCAACAATCAAGCATTTATCATGTAACCTATGGATAAGTGATAAATGTTGTCTATGGGAAATCCCCTTTAATCTCATAATTTTTTTTGGTCCTTCCCTTCAGTGAAGAAGATGTTGTTGTTGATCCTTTGGAGTTATTAGGAAGAAAAATTGTTTTCCAGATTCATATACAACAGTGTCTTGGTGTTCGATGGCTAAAGGAGGCCACAGAAAGAGGAATTCAAATAGGGTAAGCGAGAAGTAGCATAGTAAGGTTACTTACTCAAAAAATAAAGGGAACACTTATACAACAGAATATAACTCCAAGTAAATCAAACTTCTGTGAAATCAAACTGTCCACTTAGGAAGCAGCACTGATTGACAATCAATTTCACATGCTGTTGTGCAAATGGAATAGACAATAGATGAAAATTATTGCCAATTATCAAGACACACTCAATAAAGGAGTGGTTCTGCAGGTGGGGACCACAGACCACATCTCAGTACCAATGCTTTCTGGCTGATGTTTTGGTCACTTTTGAATGTTGGTTGGGCTTTCACACTCGTGGTAGCATGAGACGGACTCTACAACCCACAGAAGTTGCTCAGGTAGTGCAGCTCATCCAGGATGGCACATCAATGCGAGCTGTGGCAAGAAGGTTTGCTGTGTCTGTCAGCGTAGTGTCCAGAGGCTGGAGGCGCTACCAGGAGATAGGCCAGTACCCCAGGAGACATGGAGGGGGCCGTAAGAGGGCAAAAACCTAGCAGCAGGACCGCTACCTCCACTATTGTGCAAGGAGGAACAGGAGGAGCACTGCCAGAGCCCTGCAAAATGACCTCCAGCAGACTACAAATGTGCATGTGTCTTCACAAACGGTTAGAAACCGACTTCATGAGGGTGGTATGAGGGCCCAACATCCACAGATGGGGGTTGTGTTCACAGCCCAACACCATGCAGGACGCTTGGCATTTGCCACAGAACACTAGGATTGGCAAAGTCGCAACTGGCGCCCTGTGCTCTTCACAGATGAAAGCAGGTTCACACTGAGCACATGTGACAGTTGTGACAGAGTCTGGAGATGCCATGGAGAGCAATCTGCTACCTGCAACATCCTTCAGCATGACTGGTTTGGCAGTGGGTCAGTAATGGTGTGGGGTGGCATTTCTTTTGAGGGCCGCACAGTCCTCCATGTGCTCGCCAGAGGTAGCCTGACTCCCATTAGGTACCGAGATGAGATCCTCAGACCCCTTGTGAGACCATATGCTGGTGCGGCTGGCTCTGGGTTCCTCCTAATACAGGACAATGCCAGACCTCATGTGGCTGGAGTGTGTCAGCAGTTCCTGCAAGATCATAGAATCATAGAATCATAGAATGGTAGAGTTGGAAGGGACCTCCTGGGTCATCTGGTCCAACCCCCTGCTCAAAACAGGATTCACTAAATCATCTTAGACAGATATCTGTCCAGCCTCTGTTTGAAGACGTCCATTGAAGGGGAACTCACCACCTCTCATGGCAGCCTGTTCCACTCATTGATCACCCTAACTGTCAAAAAGTTTTTTCTAATATCTAATCTGTGTCTCCTCCCATTCAGTTTCATCCCATTGCTTCTAGTCTTTCCTTGTGCAAATGAGAATAAAGATGATCCTTCTACAATGTGACAGCCCTTGAGATATTTGTAGACAGCGATTAAGTCTCCTCTCAGTCTTCTTTTTTGCAAGCTAAACATTCCCAAATCCTGTAACCGTTCCTCATAGGACATGGTTTGCAGACCGGTCACCATTCTGGTCGCTCTTCTCTGAACTTGCTCCAGATTGTCGATGTCTTTTTTAAAATGTGGTGCCCAAAACTGGATGCAGTATTCCAGATGATGTCTGACCAAAGAGGAGTAAAGTCCGATAATGAGTTCACGTGATCTAGACTCTATGCTTCTGTTAATACATCCCAGAATTGTATTTGCCTTTTTTGCTGCTGCATCACACTGTTGACTCATGTTCAGTCTATGATCTATTAGTATACCTAAGTCTTTTTCACATGTACTGTTGCTTAGCTCTATTCCTCCCATTTTGTATATGCTTTTTTCATTTTTATTGCCCAGATGTAGTACTTTGCATTTTTCCCTGTTAAAAACCATTCTATTAGTTACTGCCCACTGCTCCAGTTTATTTAGGTCTTTTTTAATCCTCTCTCTCTCTTCTCTAGTATTAGCTATCCCTCCTAGCTTTGAGTCATCAGCAAATTTAATCAGTTTACCCTCAATTCCTTCATCTAAATCATTGATAAAGATGTTGAACAATACAGGTCCCAGGACAGAGCCCTGTGGTACCCCACTTGAGACATTCATCCAACTGGATGTGAAGCCATTTACGACCACTCTTTGAGTCCGATCACTAAGCCAGTTATGAATCCACCTAACAGTTGCCTTGTCCATTCCATACTTGGCAATTTTTTCAATAAGGATGGTGTGAGATACTTTGTCAAATGCTTTGCTGAAGTCAAGATATACTATATCTACAGCATTTCCCTGATCCACCCAGTCAGTGATTCTGTCATAGAAGGAAATTAAGTTAGTCTGACATGACTTGTTAGTTACAAACCCATGCTGACTCTGGTTAATCACTTCATTCTTATCCAGGTACTTACATACATGTTGTTTAATAATTTGTTCAAAGATCTTTCCTGGTATAGAAGTCAGACTCACCAGCCTATAGCTCCCTGGGTCCACCTTCTTCCCCTTTTTGAAGATAGGAACAACATTTGCTCTTCTCCATTCTTCTGGGACTTCTCCTGTTCTCCAAGAATTTTCAAAGATTATGGAGAGTGGCTCTAAACTTTCTTCTACGATCTCCTTCAGTACTCTGGGGTGTAATTCATCTGGACCTGGAGACTTGAACTCATTTATGTTAGCTAAATATTCCCTCACAATCTCTCTGTTTACAGATAACCTGGATTCTTCTATTCCTTTAATAGGACAGTGAAGATCAGTTGATGTTACATTTTCTTTCTGAGAGAAAACAGATGCAAAATAGGAATTAAAAAGTTCGGCCTTCTCAACATCCTTTCCTACCATTTCACTATTTTCATCCTGTAAAAATCCTATAGCATCTTTGACTTTTCTTTTACTTTTGACATACCCCCAAAATCCTTTTTTATTGCTTTTGACACGATGAAGGCATTGAAGCTATGGACTGGCCCGCCCGTTCCCCAGACCTGAATCCGATTGAGCACATCTGGGACATCATGTCTCGCTCCATCAACCAATGTCACGTTGCACCACAGACTGTCCAGGAGTTGGCGGATGCTTTAGTCCAGGTCTGGGAGGAGATCCCACAGGAGACCAGCCGCAACCTCATCAGGAGCACGCCCAGGTGTTGTAGGGAGGTCATACAGGCACGTGGAGGCCACACACAATACTGAGCCTCATTTTGACTTGTTTTAAGGACATTACATCAAAGTTGGATCAGCCTGTAGTGTGTTTTTCCACTTTAATTTTGGGGGTGACTCCAAATCCAGCCCTCCATTGGTTAATAAATTTGATTTACATTGATGATTTTTGTGTGATTTTGTTGTCAGCGCATCCAACTTTGTACAGAACAAAGTATTCAATGAGAATATTTCATTCATTCAGATCTAGGATGTGTTATTTGAGTGTTCCCTTTATTTTTTTGAGCAGTGTATATTCATATCACCTCTTGAAAATGCTTTGTGTTTACAGCCTTACATCTTGTCTATTTATATCTCATAACCTGAAAAATATTCTTATGCAGATGACATCCATTTTCCATCATTGCCTCTTTGAAATGCATGGTTATCCTGGCCCATAATATTTTGTCTTCGAACTCTTTCTTGGCTCTTAGGTTTAAATAAGAGTTAAAATAATCGGGTCAGTCACGTCTGACTGAGTCCATGTGGAGCAATGTGTGTTTGGTCGCATCGGCACTTGCACGTTGACTACCATTGATCAATCAGATCATTTTACTCCAACATACTGTACTACTATGTTGCTCCCCCTCACCCTCCCCTCCCCTTCACCCCCAAGTTATTTGGGTTCTTAATTCTTAATTTCATGTTTTGCTACATTTGATTTAAGTGACTTTACCTTCAACATCTCTACTGGTCACACAATTCTTCAACCTCATATCCTCATTTACCCCCTTCACCAAAATGTATGTATTGTTTGCCAAGAAATATTCATGCCCGAGATATGCAATATGTATAATTTTTTGGTCACATTTGTTCAAATATCTTTTAATTCTCGGTCATGAGTACATTTCTGCCACTTAGGAGGCTAACATTAGGTAGAAAAAAGTGTTAGCTCTGCCTGATGGGTTATTCCCTCTCCTCAGACACTAAGCACCTCAGTTTTAGCTTAGTGTCTAGTGTCTGTAGGAAGAAGACACTAGAAAACTTATATCAATTACATAACTTCCAGGGCAGGGACAAGGTATTTTGGTGCCCTAGGCAGAAGACGCCAATGGCGCCTCTTCCCCCACTACCCTGATGAACCCTCAGCTCCCAAGTAAAGGAATGGGTCAGAGACTAAGGTAAAAGGACCCCTAACACACATTCTCTCCGCCTCCGATGGGTCAGGTAACAAACTCTGATGACCATTTCCACTACAATTGTTACCTTTTTCACCAAATATACCAGCAAAAGTAAAAAAAAATAAAAGTGTTGTCCATACTATGCCCTAAATAAGCCTCCTATGGTATTTGGCCCCCACACTGTCCGACTTAATGATGTATAACCACCCCACTGTCTGCCATAATCAGCTATAGCCACCACACTGTCAGCCTGTATGAACTATGGCCTATACCATGGCTGTCCCCTCTCCACTGTTTCACCTTACACTCTCTGTATCTCCACAGTGTCTTCTCTCCATGCTAACCTCTCTCCATATTGTGCCCCCATTTCACACTTCCAAATTTCCATATCCATTCTGTGCCCCCTTTTCCTACTATGCCCTCATACCGCCAACCACATTGTCTTCTCCAAACTGTACTCCTTCCTAACACCATCCCACTTCATAGTATGATAGTCATCACAGCCACCCATACAGTATTATATCCACAACTCCCCCCCATTATACTCCATGATGTCCACCAGTCCCGCCCAATATACAGTGTGATGTCCACCACATCCCCATATACAGTATAATGTCTTCAACAGCCACCTATACAGTATTGTGTCTCCACAGCCCCCAAAATAATGTCCCCCTCAGCCCCCTATACAGTATGATGCTTCACCACATATCCTATAGAGTATGATGTTCCCACAGCCCAGATATAATATCTCCATAGCTCCCAGTATAATGTTTCCCACAGTCTCCCATATAATATGATGTCCCCCACAGCCCCTTTTGTTATGTCCCACACAGCTATCTCCTCTTGTTATATCCCCACAGCCAGCTCCATGTATGTCCCCACAGCCAGCCCCACATATGTCCCCAAAGCCAGCCCCACATTTGTCCCCACAACCAGCCTCTCATATGTCTCCACAACCAGCTCCTCATGTTTCCCCATAGCCAGTCGGACGTAGGTCCATACAACAAGCCCCATGTAAGTTGTGAAAGCCAACCCCATGTAGGTCCCCACAGCCAGCCTCATGTATTTCCCCACAGCAAGCCCCACATATTTCCCATAGCTAGCCTCACATATTTCCCCACAACCAGCCCCACGTAGGTCCCCAAAGCTAGCTCGACAGAGATCCCCACAGCAACCCCCATGTAGGTCCCCACAGTCAGCCCCCCAGCCAGCCTCTCTTGTTATGTCCCCCATTAATTGGCAAACTAATAAGAAAAATAAAAAAAAAGCTTATACTCACCTAATCCAGGCTCCTGTCAAGCGCAGACTCCATCTCCTCTTCTGTCTCGTGCAGCAGTGCCTGTTGAACAGCGTCACACTATGCAACGTTCCCTGCATGAGCCATCTCCTTCAGTGTGCAGGACAGATGTGGCCTGCTTTCTGCTGGAGTTCCCAGAGGAGCAGGTGGCTGATTATAGCTCCTCTGCTCCAGTCCCGGGCGGCACCGACATCAATTGCATGTGCGTCTGACAGACGTGAATACAATTGAGTGAAGGGAGGGAGCAACGGCCAGGGCGCAGGCAGAGAGAGAAGCGAGTAGTGTCAGTGATTGACAATGTTACCCTGTGTGCCTGCGCCCTGGCCGTCAATGTGCTAAATGCCTGTGACTGGGGAAAGGCGCCAGGAGGCTGCAGGTATTGAGCAATGTTACTTTTTTACCCCAAAGTGTGCCCCCCTCAGGGATATAGGAGGTAGCACCCTAGGCAGGTGTCTACCCTGCCTATCCCTTATCCTGACCCTGATCACTTCTGCTGCAATTTTTTTTTCTTATGAGATGTGGACATACCTCGACAATTTGTCTTCCTGTCCAGATAGATTACAGCATGTATGCCACACTATTAGTTCTTATTTGGTGGTGTAAACTTGATTGCCAGTCATCCACCACCAAACTTCCTTCTAGAGAGGAGTGCCATTGTCCCCAATTTCACTACGAGAACACCAAAAGGGTAACCTTACGGACAGCAGAAGGCACTGGACAAATGAGTGTCACCTTGCATTTCTCCAGGAAAGTTTGCACCCCTCCTACTTAGTCTGGTACCTCATCTATTCTTTACTTTGTTGGGGTAATTTAATTGTTGGTCCCTTCATTTTCATTCCATTCTAGGCCTCTATCTTTTTTCTATTTGAAACCTGTAGTAGGTGTCACGCAAGGTGTGGGTAAGACTTAGTGCAACACAGAGGGAAGAGGGAAAGGGAGCCCAGACACTAGGGAAATGGGGGAGTGGAGACCTCCTAGTCTGGTCTAGTGTCACCCTGTCTCAACTACCGTACCTATATTGGCTCTTCACCAATCACCGCACGAGTGCCTCGCCCTGACTTTCCCTGGCATATGGTTAAGGCTAGGGAAGGAAGGAGATGAGCACTACTCGATCTCCACTAAACTCAATAGACAACAAGGGTAGACAAACAGGGGGGAATTGCTTAGCTTTAGACGACTCCAAACAAATGCTCACACGGCCTCAAGCTCCAGAGAGGACGAAGTACTGCTCTTGTTAAAGGCTCACAAGTAGTAATGAATCACGCCGGCGCCTCCCTCTCAGACACACCAGGTATTTATACACCCAGGCCAGGGAGTTAAATATACAGAGGGAGGTAGCCGCTGGGTCCTAGAGACAGCCAGACTCTAAGATGATGTCTGTAATGCCAAACATAGAGATCTCCTGCAACCATCTGCAGGGCGACTGTCTGTCACCTCTGACACACCCATCACAGTACCCTGCCCCTCTACAAGTGGCCTCCGGACACTCAGGACCGGGTTTCTCTGGAAAAGAGATGTGAAATGAGAGAACCAATCTGGGAGCATTCACCTCTGACGCTGAAATCCACATCCTCTCCTCTGGACCATAGCCTTTCCAATGCACCAAGTATTGTAGAGAATGACGTTGGAGATGAGAATCTACAATCCTCAAAATCTGGGACTCCAGATTACCATCAACCATTACTGGGGGCGGTGGTAGTAAGGACCTATGGAACACGTTGTGGACTTTAAGGGCCTGAGGAAGTTCAAGACGAAACACTACTGGGTTAATGACGGCTGTGTTTTTATAGGGACCAATAAACCTAGGTCCCAGCTTCCAAGAAGGAACTTTCAATCTTATAGTCTTGGTAGACAACCACACAAAGTAATTTACATTCAAGACCAGGCAAGTGTTTTCTGTCAGCTATACGTTTATACCTGTCTCCCATGATCTTTAAATTACTCAGCACACCCTGCCATACAGAGGAGAGCGACGAAGCAAACCGTTCCTCCTCAGGAATTCCTGAAGCTCCTCCCCATTAAAGGTACCAAACTGTTATCACTCGTATGCACTGAAGAACAGTGACCTGCCAGTGGATTCTTGATGATGATTATTAATGTCAAATTCTGTCAGCGGTAGGTAGAATACCCAATCCTCCTGATTTTCATAAACAAAGCACCTGAGGTAGGTCTCCAAATTCCGATTGACAGGCTCAGTCTGTCCATTCGACTGAGGGTGGAAGGCAGAGGAAAAGGACAGCTGCATCCCCGGTTGAGAACAGAATGCCTTCCAGAACTTGGAAACAAACTAGGTCCCCCGATCTGACACCACATCGGAGGGAACCCCATGAAACTTCACAATCTCATTTATGAACACCTAAGCAAATGTCTTAGCATTTGGAAGAGCAGGCAATGCGACAAAATTAACCATTTTACTGAACCAATCCACTACTGCCTGCAGAAACAGGTAGGTCAGTAATAAAATCCATGGATAAGTGTGTCCTTGGCCTACTAGGAATAGGTAGCGGAAGAAGAGTACCAGACGGACGGGTATGCGAAACCTTAGAACGCGAGCAAATACTACAAGTGTTAGAACTCTCCTGTTAGGTTTTTTCTAGTTTGCTGGTCACATGACCTTTTTTGCCTATTTAATCCTACTCCGCCCTTCTGGCCTTTCTGGACTTCATTGTAATTTCAACTCTTAACTAGCCAGGTGCTTTGTTACCTTACTCCGTCAGTTTAGCTAGGTCTCTTGACCTCTATTTTCTATGTTGTTTGTTTGTCCTTTTCTGCTACAATTTCTGCTAGGAGGTGTCCATCTTACTCCCAGTCTCTAGTTCGTGTAGGGATCCCTCCCTCACATCTATAGGTCTTCGAATTGACTAGCTGAGGACTTTAGCGGGTCTGATCGCAGGATCAGGTTCCCCGTTACATCGTAGGGATCAAGCTTAGTTCTATTGTAGGGACAGATCTCCTGTCTTTCCTTAGTGCTTGTAGCAGAGCATAACAGTAAGTCCAGCCCAAAAATTTCTCTAAGGAAAGACCTCCAGTTTCCATCATGGTGTCGGTTCAGGATTTGGCTCAACGCTTGCAGGGACTCTCTCTAGAGGTGGCCGAGCTCCAACAACACGTGAGTAGCTGTTCTGGAGCGCATTTTGTAGAGCCAAAGGTACATTTGCCTGATTTATTTTTTGGTGAACAACAAGATTTTTTTTTCCTTTAAAAATGCTTGTTTATTGTATTTTCGTTTAAGACCCAGATCCTCTGGTGATGAATCACAGCGCATAGGGTTCATAATGTCACTTTTGCGCAAGGAACCTCAGGGATGGGCCTTTTCTCTCCAACCTAGTGATCCGTGCTTTAGATCAGTGGATAGTTTTTTTTCTGCTTTGGGGTTGTTGTTTGATGATCCTGATCATGTCTCATCAGCTGAGACGCAATTGAGACATTTGAGGCAGGGATCAGGTAATGTGGAAAATTATTGTACTCACTTCCGTCGGTGGTCTGCTCTGGTGGGGTGGAACGATTCTGCTCTGAAAAGTTTGTTTCTTGCAGGGCTAGGTGAAAGGGTTAAGGATCTGCTGATTGCTTATCCTACACCTGGAAACTTGCAGGAGGCAATGCAATTAGCTATACGGGTGGACAGGAGACTGCGTGCAAGGGTTAATGAGAGTAAATCCTCTGCCATGTCAGCTCCGAGTTCTGAGAGGGTCGGTACTGACATTGGAGAGCCGATGGAGATTGGGGTGATGTCACCCCGCTCTCAGGAAAAAGACCGCAGGTTTTCTGAAGGTTTGTGCTTTTATTGCGGAAAATCTGACCATTTCATTAAGAACTGTGTGCTTCGTGTGAACAGAGAAAAAAAAAAGGTCAGTTACGCCCGTATAGCCTGTTTAAATACTAAGGGGGTATTTCTTTCTACTACTACCGCTGCTCAGGAAGAATTAATTGAATTTCGGGTATTTGTGGATTGTGGTTCTACTCTGAATGTGATTGATGGGGGATTCTTGGAAAAACTTAAATTAAAACCCAAACCTTTGTCATCCCCTATTGCCGTAGTTTCTGTCGATGGTTCTCCCTTGAAATGTGTTACTCACAAGGTTTATGAATTTCCCCTCACTATTAATGGTATTCACCAAGAAAATTTGGATTTGGTGGTATTAAATAATTTACCTTCTCCAGTAGTTTTGGGTTTGCCCTGGCTAAAATTGCACAATCCTGTACTGGATTGGTCTACCAATGAAATTAAGTCCTGGAGCCCTAAGTGTTATAACAAGTGTTGTAAAGGGCGCATTGCTGCTGTGGATAAAGGGGAATTACCTGTACCTATTCAGGATTTTTGGAAAGTTTTTTCTGAGGAGGAGTCGCAAATTTTTCCTCCTCATAGAGACTATGATTGTACCATTGAATTTGTCCCTGGAGCGACTCTCCCTAAAAGTCGTTTATTTAATCTTACTATTCCTGAGAGAAAGGCTTTGGAGGAATACATACAGACGAGCTTGGCCGCCGGTCATATCAGACCCTCTAAGTCACCTGTAGCTGTTGGATTTTTTTTTGTTAAAAAAAAGGACGGCGGTTTACGTCCTTGTCTGGACTTTCGTGAGATTAATAAAATTACTGTACGCAATCCTTACCCACTGCCATTGATTCCTGATTTGTTTAACCAGTTAGTGGGGGCCAAATGGTTCTCTAAAATTGATCTCCGGAGGGCATACAATTTGTTGCGCATGAAGGAGGGTGATGAATGGAAAACTGCTTTTAACACTCCTGTGGGTCATTTTGAGAATCTGGTGATGCCTTTTGGTCTTACCAATGCACCAGCATGTTTTCAGAATCTTATTAATGACATCCTTAGACCTTTGATCGGCAAAAATGTGGTTGTGTATTTGGATGACATTTTGATTTATTCGCCTGATCTGGAGTCTCATTGGCGGAGCGTACGTGAGGTATTGCAGTTATTGATTGACAATTCGCTTTTTGCTAAGCTGGAGAAATGTGAGTTCGCTGTACAGAGAATTATTTTTTTGGGCTACATTATCTCCAGTGAGGGTTTTGAGATGGACCTGGTGAAAGTTCAAACTGTGCAGGAATGGCCTAGGCCTATTGGTTTGAAATCGATACAGAGGTTTTTGGGTTTCACCAATTACTACAGAAAATTCATTAAAAAATTTTCTATTACTGTTAAACCACTGACCGATCTCACCAAGAAAGGTGCTAATGCGGTTCAGTGGACTACTGAGGCCATTGAAGCTTTTGTGTTTCTAAAGGAGAGGTTCAGCTCTGCCCCCATCCTTATGCAGCCTGATGTGACTAAGCCGTTTTTGGTTGAAGTTGATGCTTCTTCTGTAGGGGTCGGTGCAGTGTTGTCTCAGGAAATCAAGGATGGAGTACATCCCTGTGCCTTTTTTTCAAAAAAATTTTCTGAGACGGAACTTAATTACGATATTGGTAATCGGGAATTTCTGGCTATTAAACTCGCATTTGAACACTGGCGTCATCTCTTGGAAGGTGCTGAATTTCCCATTCAGGTTTTCACTGATCATAAAAATCTGATCTATCTTGATGCTGCCAAGCGCTTGAATGCCCGTCAGGCTAGGTGGGCACTTTTTTTTTCGCGGTTTAATTTCTCCGTTACTTACATCCCGGGTACCAAGAATGTTAAAGCTGATGCTTTGTCTCGCAGCTTTTCTCCCATGGTCGGTGCTGAGGAGGAGGAGAGCATTCTACAAGAAGGTGTTGTGATTGCTGCATTGGACTCCATTTTGGAAGATGAGATTCTTAAAGCACAGGAGAATGCCCCATCTAACACTCCCCATGGGAGGTTATTTGTGCCTAGGACCTTTAGGAGAGCTTTGTTTGTTGAGTGTCATGAGTCTCGGTTGGCAGGTCATCCAGGAATTTCTGAGACCAAGAGACTTGTGGGTCGCAGTTTTTGGTGGCCTGGATGGCAGAAGTAAGTCATTAAGTGGGTGCGTCAATGTACTGTGTGTGCTAGATCTAAGTCTTCGCATGCTCCTGCTGCGGGGTTGCTTTGCCCTCTGGAGGTTCCTAGTGCACCTTGGACACATCTGGCTATGGACTTTATTACTGACCTTCCACCCTCTGAGGGTTTCACGGTCATCTGGGTGGTCGTGGACCGTTTTAGCAAGATGTGTCACTTGGTTCCCTTCATCAAACTGCCCTGCGCTAAGACACTCGCTAAGGCCTTTGTCAAGGAGATTGTCAGACTCCATGGTCTTCCTACTGACATTGTTTCTGATAGGGGACCTCAGTTCATGGCTCGTTTTTGACGTGCCTTTTGTGACAGGTTGGGAGTTCATTTGTCATTTTCATCTGGATATCATCCTGAGTCTAATGGCCAGACAGAAAGGAAGAACCAGGATGTTGAGCAGTTCTTGCGTTGTTTTGTGGCAGACAATCAAGAAGGGTGGTCTGAGTTTCTGCCGCTTGCTGAATTTGCTCTTAACAACCATACATCCTCTTCTGCTGGGTGTTCGCCTTTTTTTTGTTGTTCTGGGAGACATCCGTCTTTTGGGTCATTCTCCAAATTGGTATCGGCTGTGCCTGAGGAGGAGAGTTTTTCCGGTGATTTGGAAAGAATTTGACGGATGTGCGTGGTAATCTGCAGGAGGCTAACAAAAAATCTAAGAAGTACTTTGACAGGAAACGTCAAGAGGTTTTGTTTACGGCTGGTGATATGGTTTGGTTGTCCTCTAAGAATCTGTGGTTGAGGATTCCTTCTAAAAAATTGGGTCCCAAGTTTGTAGGGCCCTTTAAGGTGCTTCAGGTAGTTAACCAATCTGCTGTTAGGTTGGAGATTCCCACCTCCTGGAAGATTAATCCGGTGTTCCTTGTTTCTCTATTGAAAAAAGCTGATGTATCTGATAGAGATGCCACTGCCACTGTTCCTCCGGTGGTGGAGGACGGAGAATATGAAATTTCCCGCATCCTTAATTCTAGACGGTATAGGGGGAGTTTGCAGTATCTCGTCGCTTGGAAGGGTTTCGGTCCCGAGGATAACTCATGGGTGAGGGCGGATGATGTTTCTGCTTCCAGACTTGTCAGAGCGTTTCACAGGAGGTTTCCTGATAAGCCTGAGCCTAGGGGATCCGGAGGATCCTCATAGAAGAGGGGGTACTGTTAGAACTCTCCTGTTAGGTTTTTTCTAGTTTGCTGGTCACATGACCTTTTTTGCCTATTTAATCCTACTCCGCCCTTCTCGCCTTGCTGGACTTCATTGTAATTTCAACTCTTAACTAGCCAGGTGCTTTGTTACCTTACTCCGTCAGTTTAGCTAGGTCTCTTGACCTCTATTTTCTATGTTGTTTGTTTGTCCTTTTCTGCTACAATTTCTGCTAGGAGGTGTCCATCTTACTCCCATTCCCTAGTTCTTGTAGGGATCCCTCCCTCACATCTATAGGTCTTCGTACAGACTAGCTGAGGACTTTAGTGGCTCTGATCGCAGGATCAGGTTCCCCGTTACATCGTAGGGATCAAGCTTAGTTCTATTGTAGGGACAGATCTCCTATCTTTCCTTAGTGCTTGTAGCAGATTATAACAACAAGCAGTTATGGGTTCAATTACATCCCGATACAACCCCGGCCATCAAAAATGACGAGAAAGGAGGTCCGCGGTTGCCTCACCACCTGGATGTCCAGCAAGCACAGAGTTATGATGTTCCTTAATTACAACGATCATGGCAACGATCCAAGAGCAGAGGGGCTTTTGTCCCTCTGCTCGCTCGCTAAATGCTGCGATTGCAGCATTTAGGGGGTGAAAGTGCTGGGAGCGGTGCGTGCACCGCTCCTGGCACTGAGTGCCAGTTGCCCAATCAGCTGACACCCGGTGGCGATCGCATATAGCCTGTGTTTCTGGTGCAATCGCCATGACATAATAATATGTACTTGGTCCATAAGGCGAAGGCACAGGGATGTATTATTACGCCTCACGTCAGAAAGGGGTTGCATTATAGTCCTATGGTTTCCAGGCCTACTTTTTGAATATTAGCACTACATTTGCTATGTGGGTGTTTGAGCTTTCTGCACTCTGCTGCAAGGCGCAAGGCTTTCTTTCCTACTTCTCCATCAGGACAAGATGGTCTTATGCTATGCCATCCTTTCTACAAAAGTGCTGTGTCCTCCAATGTTGTTAAAAGAGGAAAACAGCACTTTTGAATGCATCATAAAATCCTTTTCACATTGAATACATTGTGGGAAGAGTTTATGTGCTTGTTAGTGACGCGCCCCCTGGGCCGTGGGGTACTCGGTGCCGGGCCGGTCGTTGCTAGGGAAGATGTCACAGTGGCGGTGACCTGGTCCGTGACCCAGGGCGGTCAATAAAAAGGGGTTATTTACAGGGGAATTAAAGTTCTTATATACAGTTCGTGACGCCACCTGTGGTATGCGGCTAAAGGGAGCCGTTGCTGCGGAGCAGGTCCTCTGGAGCTGGTGTGAATGAAGCAGAGTTGGTTCAGCTCTCCACAGGCAGAGCTTAGCTCCAGGGCACTGTAGATGTTGCTGTTATGGAAGTAGCACTCGTGGTGCAGTGTAGTGCAGGGAGTGATGGCGCAGCAGCAATAACTGACAAAGACAGTGGGGTGCAGTCTTCAGGGTTTTTACTCACGATTTTCAGACTCCAAGTTACCAGGACCAGAGTAACTTCCCACGTCGTTCTGTGCTTACTCAGGGAGGGGTTCAGCCAACCCTCAGGTACCTCCGGAGTACATAGCGGGACCCCCTTCTGTGTGTTCCTTCTGGCCGTCTCCCTGCACCTCACACCTAGTGTCCCAATCCAGTGACCGCGGACCTTGTCGGGCGACATCATCTCTGTCCCCTGGGTCCTCTATGGCTACCTTCTTGGTGAGACAGATGTGGATTGTGGCTGCAGTACCTGAAATACTGCAGTCTCCGGTTTCCTAGTTGAGACTTGAAGAACTCTGCTAGTTTAGGGACCGGTCTCCTCTGTGCGACCTGACCCCTCCACCTCCTGGTAGATTCGAGCGTACGGGTGGCCTCCAGCACTACCCGTACCCCTGGCGTCCCTTCCACGTTCCTGGAGCCTTTCCTGCTCCTCTCTCTCTTCAGTCTTGGGCCTCTCTGGCTAGGCCCTCCTCATGAGCAGAGCTCCTACAGAGCTCCTGCTCCTCTCACTGTTCTCCTCTGACTGAACTGTTCTTTCAAGATGGCTTTGACTCGCCCCCTGGGCCTGTGTTGTGCGTGCACGTGTGTGCGGGGAATACCCGGAGCCTTATCGCTGGGGGTTGTAGTCTCCGTGGCGATGACCCGGTCTGTGCCCAGGGTGGTCAAATCAGTGGCAGTCTTATTAGTATGATAATGGTCCGACTACGCCACCCGTGGATTGCGGTCAGTTGGGACCGCCGCTGCAAGGCAGACCACTGAGGCCGGTGTTGTGTGTGCAGCTAAGAATGGGATGACTCCCCATGGGAGAAGTATAGCCTCAGGGCAGTTGGTGTGGATGATGGGAGTGATGGTGCACGAGCGCAGCAGAAACAACTCAGAGTCTGTGCAGTGCAGTTCAGGGTCTTTACTGGTGTTATAAAGCAGACCCTTCCGGGAGTACTGGTTAGCAGTAGAGGCCTGGTCAGTCTGTGAGCAAGCAGGATCTCCCCTGGCCAGGTGGAGTTGTAGGCCTCCCCGTCTACCTGCACTCTTCCTGGCTACCTTGCTGTATGCGGGTAGAAGTAGCCCACGTCCCAGAGTGTACCGTGTGGTGCTCACCCGTATGGCCGGTGACTTGGGGCCTTCTGTTAGCCTCCGCTCCACGATGGCGGTGCTGGTCCCTTGCTTGTGACCGTGCCTCCGGGCTTCTATGGCCAGAGGACCTGGAATCTCCTGCCGGTTGGATTCTGCTGCTGGACCTGGATGTCCCCACAGCCTCGGACTCCGGGTCCGGGCTAAGTGTCTTCAGCCAGGGCGAGCTATCTGGCTTTCAGCCCCTGGCACTCGCTCCTGCTCCTACAGAGCTCCTAGTTCTTGCTTTCCCTGTGTCTGCTGTCCTCCAGACTGGACTGCGTCTCTGTCTGGGACCTCACTCTGTCTCACTATCGCCGCCCCATACCCAGTTTATATAGGGCAGATTCCTCCCCTCCCAGGACTGGGGCAGGAGGTGTGGCATGCTTGAGGGCTCCTGACCAGGAGACCTCCCACTTGCTCTCAGACATAATATTTCTATTAGTGTGGTAACCAGACCCCTGGGGTGCCACAGCTTCTCTTTTTATATCATTCCTAACAAGTGCTCCCCTGATTTACTTCCTCCACCCACACCCTTCCTCCCCCTACTTTGGTTCCCCCCACTCCAGCCAGGGACAGGGCTCAGCAGGGAAGCGACGCATCTTGCCCCTCCTGCTGGTCTGGAGTAGTGTAGTGTTGGATGCAGGTGTTAGGGTCCCGGGCAGTACTCCTTCCTTACCTGCGTGTGAGATACCACACTTCTGGGTGAGATGCAGTACCTCTGTGGCGACTGAACCCGCAGGGGCGCCACATTAGCAAGATCAGTTCTGGTTGCTTTTGTGTGTTGTTCTCTTTGCTCGCTTCTGATCATGTTCGCTCATGGTTACGTGTGGTTACAGGTTGTTGTTTTTTTCTCGTTTGACACAAAACTGAGATGCCTAGTGTCTGAGGAGGTGGTGTAGCCCACAAGGCAGAGCCGACACTTTAGTGTCAGCCTTCTGCTGGAAGGACCTATACCCATGCTGTTCTGTCACCTAATGTATTCAACAAGAAGGGATTTTTACAGTGACAACAATAAATCATTTGTTCATTTACTTTTACAGGTATTGCTTTTATGATGTTCCTCAGTCTGTACGTACAAAACCAGTCTGGAAAAACATAAATCCTGTGATTGATCATAAGCTGCATTTTCTTGCATTAAATGTTTCGAATGGACTTTTGAACTACCTACAAAAAAATGCATTGGTTGTTGATCTATGGGGGCTTCAAGGTAAGATATATTTAATATACTATTAATTAAACCTTTTCGGTATTCTGCAGGATATAAAATAGTATACAGGCAGTAATAGAATGAGACTAAAATTCAGCCCTGGCATTTCAAAGCACACAGGCTTATGCCGGCTCCGATCCCTTTCTCAGATTGGGGTCTCTATTACTTAAATGACCCTGCCTGCAGGAAATCAAGATGTACTACTACATAGTTACATAGTTACATAGTTAGTAAAGCCGAATAAAGACTTGCGTCCATCAAGTTCGACCTGTTAGTTCTGTAATTGCTAAAGTTGATCCAGAGGAGGGCAAAAACCCCAAATGATTTAGCCAATCTTCACCTGAGGAAAAATTCCCTCCCGACTCTGAAACCAGCAGTCAGAATAAATCCCTGTATCAACCTACTATTTTATTTTATTTTTAAGTATATGCAGAAATCTGCCTGGTATCTAGAAAAGCATCCAGTCCCCGCTTGAACTGGTGTAGTGAATCCGACATTACCGTCTCCTCACTCAGTGAATTCCATATTCTCACTGCTCTTACCGTAAAGAACCCCTTCCTATGCTGGTGCTGAAACCTTTTCTCTTCCAGTTTTAGTGAGTGCCCTCTTGTTACCGTAATATCCCTCCTTTTGAACAAATCCCGGGCAAGATCTCTATACTGTCCCCTAACATATTTGTACACATTTATTATGTCCCCCCTCAACCTTCTCTTTTCCAGGCTGAATAGTCCTAGTTTTGCCAACCTCTCTGGGTATTGCAGTCCCTCCATTCCCTTTATTAATTTTGTTGCCCTCCTTTGTACCTTTTCAAGCTCATTTATATTCCTTTCTATATATTGGGGCCCATAACTGAGCACAGTATTCCAAGTGTGGTCTGACCAGTGCTTTGTACAGTGGAAGAACAATGTTCTCATCCTTTGCAGCTATACCTCTTCTGATACATCCCATTACCCTGTTTGCCCTTACAGCAGCGGCCTGACTTTGGGCACTCCAATTTAGTTTGCTATCAATCAAGATGCCCAAGTCCTTCTCCATCTCTGAATTCCCCAATGATTTCCCATTCAGTGAGTACTGGTGACTTCCATTTTTCCTTCCCATATGTATGACCTTACATTTCTCCTCGTTAAACCTCATTTGCCATTTAATGCTCCACCTACCCAGCTTATCCAAATCCCTCTGTAGGTCTTCACTATCCTCTTTTGTATTAATTGTTTTACATAACTTTGTGTCATCTGCAAATATTGATATTTTACTATTTATCCCGTTGACTATGTCGTTAATAAAGATATTAAATAACATTGGGCCTAGTACAGACCCCTGTGGTACCCCACTAGTGACGCTTACCCAATCTGAGTATATTCCATTTATAACCACCCTCTGCCTTCTATCCTTTAGCCAGTTAGCTACCCACTTGCAGACATTTTCCCCCAGCCCCATCATTCTCATTTTGTATAGCAACCTATTATGTGGCACGCTATCGAACGCTTTTGAGAAGTCGAGATACACGACATCCACTGGTTCCCCCTGATCTACTCGAGAGCTAACCTCCTCGTAGAAGTCAATCAGGTTTGTTTGGCAGGAGCGATTCCTCATGAATCCATGTTGGTTCGGGGTTAATAGATTATTAGCATCAAGATGCTCCATGATTGCCTCATTAATAAAGCCTTCAAAAATTTTGCCCACAACGGACGTCAGACTCACCGGCCGATAGTTTCCGGCGTCACTTTTCGCTCCCTTTTTGAATATTGGCACTACATTCGCCTGTCGCCAATCAAGTGGCACAGACCCAGTCTCAACAGAGTCCTTAAATATAAGATATAACGGTCTGTCTATCACATTACTTAGTTCCCTTAGTACCCGTGGGTGTATGCCATCAGGTCCTGGTGATTTGTTTATTTTAATGTTACTGAGGCGTTTCTGTACCCCAGCTTGGGTTAGATTTGTCATACTTAGTGGAGGATTAAGTTTGTCACTTCTCATTTCGCCTGTTAGTTCTTTTTCCTTTGTGAAAGTTGACGAAAAAAATTTATTTAATAGATTAGCTTTATCCTCATCTTTCTCTATGATTTTGCCTTCATCACTTTTTATCGATCCAATATTATTCGATTTAATCCTTTTACTATTTATATACGTAAAGAACAGTTTGGGATTTGATCTACTTTCCCTAGCAATACGTCTCTCTGTTTCCTCCTTTGCTATTTTTATTTGTTTTTTGCAGGTTCTCGTTTTTTCCTTGTAACACATTAGTGCCTCCTTACTGTTTTCCTGTTTTAATCTCTTGAATGCCTCTTTTTTGCTATTTAACGCCCCTTTTACGTTCTTATTCAACCATATTGGTTTCCTCTTATTTCTGGCCCTTTTATTCCCATACGGTATATACCTCTCGCACTGAGTATTCAGAATTCTTTTGAAGGTTTCCCATTTACTATTCGTATTTCCTTGATTAAGAACTTTGTCCCAGTCTATAAGTTGAAGGTTTTCTTTCAGCTGATCAAACTTCGCCCTCCTAAAGTTTAATGTTTTAGTTGTTCCCTTATTGATAACCCTACTGAAGGGCATTTTGAAGTCGATAATATTATGATCGCTATTACCTAGGTGCCCCCCTATCTGTACCTCAGTTATTCTATCAGGCCTATTAGTCAATATTAAGTCCAGCACGGCCTTCCCTCTCGTTGGTTCCTGCACTAGTTGGGAGAGATAATTATCCTTGATATTTGTCAAGAACCTTTTTCCTATATACTACTACCTATATTTCCAATAACACCACTACATAAGATATAATACTAATAATAATAATAATACTGCACTATAACAGACAAATAACACCAGCATTTACAGTAGTGTAATACCACCATGCTGGATATTAACCCCTTTACCCCCGAGGGTGGTTTGCACGTTAATGAGCGGGCCAATATTTACAATTCTGACCACCATCACTTTATGAGGTAATTACTCTGGAACGCTTCATCGGATTACCCTGATTCAGAGACTGTTTTCTTCGTGACATATTGTACTTCATGATAGTGGTAAAATTTTTTTGATATGACTTGCATTTATTTGTGAAAAAATCAGAAATTTGGCGAAAATTTTGAAAATTTTGAAAATTTTCAAGATTTTAATTTTTATGCCCTTAAATCAGAGAGATATGTTACACAAAATAGTTAATAAATAACATTTCCCACATGTCTACTTTACATCAGCACAATTTTGGAACCAAAATTTTTTTTTAGTAGGGAGATTTAAGGGTTAAAAGTTGACCAGCGATTTCTCATTTTTACAACAAAATTTACATAACCATTTTTTTAGGGACCACATCACATTTGAAGTGACTTTGAAGGGCCTTTATGACAGAAAATACCCAAAAGTGACACCATTCTAAAAACTGCACCCCTCAAGGTGCTCAAAACCACATTCAAGAAGTTTATTAACCCTTCAGGTGCTTCACAGGAATTTTTGGAATGTGTAAGAAAAAAATTAACATTTAACTTTTTTCACAAAAATGTTACTTTAGACCCACATTTTTTTATTTTTGCAGGGGTAACAGGAAAAAATGGACCCCAAACTTTGTTGTGCAATTTCCCCCGAGCACGCAGATACCCCATATGTGAGGAAAAAACACTATTTGGGCGCACGGCAGGGCTCAGAAGGGAAGGAGCGCCATTTGACTTTTTGAATGTAAAATTTGCTTGAATAATTAGCGGATGCCATGTTGTGTTTGGAGAGCCCCTGATGAGGCTAAACAGTGGAAAACCCCCTTAAGTGACCCCATTTTGGAAACTAGACCCCTTAGGGAACTTATCTAGATGTGTGGTGAGCACCCTGAACCCCCAGGTGCTTCACAGAAGTTTATAACATTGAACCGTAAAAATAAAATTTTCACATTTTTTCAACAAAAATGTTTTTCAGCCCCAATTTTGCATTTTCATAAGGGTAACAGGAGAAATTGCACCATACAGTTTGTTGTGCAATTTCTCCTGAGTAAGCTGATACCCCATATGTGGGGGAAAACCACTGTTTTGGCGCATGGCAGGGTTCGGAATGGAAAAAAATGTTTTTCAGCCCCCAATTTAGCATTTTCTTTTTTTTCCAAACATCATTTTTATTTGTTTTTTTCAGAAAAGAAAAAACATATAAAGACATATGAAACAAAGCCAGAATGCACAATAATAAGGAGCCTGTACATAGATCAGGCACACTGAATAACCGATAAGTTTAGGTTACCTGGCTTAACAAATTAACAACTAAACAAAGATACAAAGATTAAGTATTGCAAAATACAGTCATCTTCAACCAAAAGAATTAAGTAAATACCGGTGATTTGTGTTAATTATCTCCCATGTTTTAGTTAACGCGTAAAAGTCCTAGGTTGTTGTTTAAATCCTTTAGTATATACCATTCCGTAGAAGTAAATGGTTTGACAATTTTATTCTTTTCAGTCATAGAGCAACATGTTATAATAAACTGCTTTCATTTTGATAGAAACTTGCCAGCCTGTTGTTCTTTGTTACTAAAGGCATCTAGTTGTTCTACTCCCATAAAATGTTTAATTTGGATTATTAGCTCTGCTATAGGGGGAATGATAGGGTCTAGCCAATGTTTGAGTAACTGTTTTTTTGTCAGGAAGAGTAGAGTATGAAGCAGTTGTGGGGGGCCTTTTGAATTTTTGTCGGGGTTCTCTGGGTTGCTCTAATGGTGTAGTAGGGCTAAGTATGGAGAGAGAGTGTACCCTGGACCCCAGTATACTGTTGAATCAGAGCAGGACCACAAGCCGTGCATAAGGTCAGAGTATGGATGATGACATTTAGGGCATGCAATTAGTCTATTTGATAATGGATCTTTTTTCGGTATATTAAAAGTGTAAATGGCCCGTGTATTATTTTATACTGAGTTTCTCTCCATGTTTCATTTATAATGTATTTTCTAAATATCTTCCAGCCTAGTCTGATCTTAGTGGGAATTTCAACGTCATCAAGTTGTTGCTTCCAATATTTAAAGAAAATGTCAGGGTGTATTTTTAATAAATTGGATTTCATAGCCGAGTAAAGACTAGATATTGAGGGAGTGCCTGTTGGGGATAATAAAATTACTTCTAATTCGTTTTGAAAGGTCTCGAAGGTAACATCCCTTAAGTTTGACATAATGGATAGTCTAATTTGTTCAAATTGAAAGCCATGCTGTAGAGGTAGATCATATTTATCCATACATTCTGGGTACGTCAGCCATCTCTGATAGGTTGGGTGGATAAGGTGAGATATGTTATTTATATCTGCTTGCTGCCATTTAAAAAATAATTTATTTTCACTGCCCTGTGGAAATTCCGGGTTCCGCCATAGCGGCAGGTGCTTAGAAATTCTGAAAGAAAGGCCATATTTCTTTCTAACCGCTTTCCAAGTGGAAACGGTGTCTTTAAAAGTTACTGATTTTTTGATTGCTGGGGGTAGGGAAGTATAGCGAGAGTGTAGAAGTGCGGTTAAATTGAAGGGGTAAGCATAGTGTGATTCCAAAGAGTAATCAGAGTATGTATGTCTTTTGTGGAGCCAGTCAATTATGTAGCGAAAAAGGCAAGCAAGGTTGTAATTCCTAATACTTGGAAAACTGATGCCTCCATCATCCTTGGATGACATAAGTTTGTTTAGATTAATCCTAGGACGTTTTCCTCTCCATATAAAATGACTAAAAGCCCTATTAAGTGTGACTACATCAGAGTGTTGCAGTAATAATGGTAGAGTTTGGAGTTGATACATAATTTTAGAAGCACTGATCATCTTAACGAGATGCGCCTTGCCTAAAAAAGACAAGGGCAAATCTTGCCACAATTTCAATTGATCAGTGATTTTTTTAATGAGGGGGGCATAATTTAGCGTATACAAAGAGGATGGCAAATGGCCTATTTTTATGCCCAAATAGGTGATATGAGATGTAGCTATATTAACGTCATAGAAAGATTTTTTTGGGTAGAGTTTCATTCCTTTTTCAGTTAATGGTAGCAATTCACATTTTTTTGTATTTATTTTAAACCCAGAGTAAGTGCCAAAATTTTTAAGTAGATCCAACACTAGAGGTAAATGCAGGATGGGATCCGACATAAACAGAATGATATTGTCTGCAAAAAATGCCGCCTGAATTGATTTTTTATTAAATTGGATGCCTGAAAAATTTTTAGGGTCAGATAGAATATGGATTAAGGGTTCTAGTGCCTGGTTAAAAAGTAAGGAGGACAAAGGACACCCTTGTCTCATTCCCTTTTCAAGAGGGAAGGGAGTGGATAGAAAACCCGGGGTATACACCTGGGCTTTTGGAGACATATATAAATTACGAATGTAATTAAAATAAGGGCCTGACAATGACATCTTGGTTAAAACCATATATAACCAAGGGAGATAATTGCCGTGGACCCCTTTAAATCAGGTGTAGAGTGGATTTTATCAAGCGCCAGTAATACTTTCCTAATATTTAGCATGGCTGAGCGACCCTTAACAAAGCCTGCTTGTGCATGGGATATAAGGCGGGGTAGAATAGAGGCCAGTCTGTCAGCCATTATTTTAGATAAAAGCTTAATGTCGATGTTTATAAGGGAAATCGGTCTGTATGAATTGGGGGATAATGGATCTTTGCCTGGTTTTAGTAATAATTTGACATAGGCCATATTTGCGGAAGGGAAAATGGGATTGCCATTGATTATTTTGTTGAAGATCGATACTAACAACGGGGAAATCTCTTCCGTTAAGGATTTAAAGAAGTCAGAAATGTATCCATCAGGTCCAGGGGCTTTGTTTGGTTTCAAATTTCTAATTGTATTAGTAATCTCTTCTAATGAAATAGGTTTATTTAATATAGATTTATGTTCCTCCGAAAATAAAGGTAGTTTGACCCTATCTAAGAGTGTATCAGAGAGGGGCAAGGTTTGTTTTGGATTTTTGTATAGGTCCTTATAGAATGAGCCTAAGATCTCATTAATTGATTTAGGATTCGTGTGAATTACCCCGTTGATATTTCTTAATTGGAAAATTCCCTGTGGCTTTTTCAGACCTTTCGCTAAATTGGCCATCATCCTCCCTGATTTGTTGCCAAACCTATAAAAGTATGCTTCTGTTTGAGATAAATGGAATTTTTCTCTCATATCTGCGTATTGGTTAAATTCAGATTGTTTTTGAGACCAATGTGTTTTATTTAGAGGGGAAGGGTCAAGAAGAAATGTAGTGTAGGCTTGTTTCAGTTCAGAGGATAGTTCTCTATATTTTTTCATAACTCTTTTTTTGTGAGAAAAGGTATACGCCAAAATGTTCCCCCTAAGTACCGCCTTGGCCGATTCACATAATAATGTGGGGTTATCTTGGTGTGCCGAATTGTCAGATAAGAACTCGCGCCACCATAACCAGAGTGAGGAAATAAATGAGTCGTCTTTGCAAAAGTAATCTGGAAATCTCCATAAGAAGTCAGGACCCCGAGGGAAATTCCTTGATAGTTCCAACCTTACTGGAGCATGATCAGAAATCACAATATCATCAATTTGCACCATTACCAATTTAGCCAACAGAGAAGGGGAGACAAAAAAGTAGTCAATTCAAGACCAAGAGTCATTGGCGTGTGAGAAGTGCGTAAATTCTCTATTACTAGGGTTTAGGAACCTCCATGAATCAATTAAATGGCAAGTAGACATAAGAGGTGCTAGTGCTTTGTCATGTGAGGTTGTTGATTGCGGAGTACCAGCAGTGTTTTTCCTATCCTCGTGAACTGAAACCACCGAGTTAAAATCTCCACCTACCATTTTGTTAGGGTTGGAGTCAAGTAAGAGTCTAGTCTCCAATTGTTTGAAAAAGGATTTGTTACCTATGTTAGGGGCATAAACATTATAGATAGAGAAGGTTCCACAAGATGTAGATAATGTTAATTGTATCAACTTCCCCTCTCCATCTTGTTGCTGGCTTATGATCTGGTGCATAAATTGTTTATTGATAAGGATTAAGACTCCAGCCTTTCTATCTACGGACAATGACCCATAAACACCCCCAACCCACAATTTTTTCATCCAGGGGAAATCCGTTTCAGGTAAATGCGTTTCCTGTAGGAGGGCTATGTTGGGCTTTAAACGTTTTAAGTGTCTAAGGACTTTCATCCATTTTTGGAGAGATTGCAAACCTTTAACATTCCAAGATATGATATACATATTCAAAGACTGTAGAGATAAACATGTTTGGTGAACAGCTTACAAAATAATGATGACATGTAGTTAGATTATGTACTAAAGAGCAAAGCTCGAACAAGTGAAACAATTTCAAATAACAATAAACCAAAGTTTTATAGAACTGACCTAGCAAGAGCGTGAACATTTTTAACTGTTCGCTAGGGAAAATACAATCTCCTGGGCTTCACTTCTGCCCGACCATGTATGTAATATAACAAATTACATTTAAATCCCCCTTAATTAAGTTATTTTATCAGAATTTTTCTTAAACAATTGCCTCCATAAAAGACTTTTACTCCAGAGCCTCCAGGTGTATAAAAGGAGAAACTCATTAAATCAACGATTGTTATAATTCTGGTCTCCTTTGTCTTCTCGTTTCGTGGGTCTCTTGGGGGACCGTGAGCTAGAGGGAGTTATTGCCTGGTAGGTCTGTTCAAGGCTGGTCCCTGGTCCTACGAGACTGCTGACAAAAGATTCTGCCTTATCAGGTGAGATAAATTCCCGGAAAGAGCCATCTGTGTTTTTCAGGCGTAGAATAGCCGGGTAGCGGAGATGAAAGTAAATTTTTTCTTTGTGCAGTTTGGTGCATATAGAGCTGAAGGACTTCCTTTTCCTGGTTACTTCAATGGAGTAGTCTTTGAAAAGCAAGATTTTATGGCCTTGAATGATCAGTGGGTGGTTTAATTGTTTGTATGCTCGGATAATGTCAGCTTTATCATTGAAATCCAAAAATTTCATAATGACCTGACTTGGTCTGGTTTTATTGTGGGCTCCAGAGACAGAGGGTGGAGGACCAATTCTGTGGACCCTTTCCACCTTTTTACCTTCAGATAGTTTTAGGGCTTTTGGGATTTCGTTCTTGCATAGGGGTTTCAGAGTGTTCTGAAGATACGATTCAGGAAGACCCACCAAATGCAGGTTGCTTCTGCGAGAGCGGTTCTCAAGGTCATCTATACGGTCTCTCAGAATTGTGTTTTCACGAACAATAGCCATTATTTTGGAATGGTCCTCATTTGAATCATCTTCAATGTTGGATACTCGTGATTCTAACTCGGTGAGCTGTTCGGCTTGTTCTTCCTGTCTGGCCTGAAAATCCATCAGGGCAGTATTTAGTGTGGATTGAATTATGGTTTTGATTTCAGGAAGTAGCCTAGCAGTGACCTCACCCTCTAGTTCCGATGGTCCATTTGTGATTCCCCTTTCCTAGAAGTAGAATTGCGGGGCGTTTTAGGGGGTTGACGTAGATCCCCTCCGTCTTCTGATTGGGCGGGCTGTTCCTCTTGGTCTAGAGTAGGAGCCATATTATGAAGATTGGAGAAGTCAGAGTGATTGGAAAAGGAAGATTGTTTTTGCCCGCTATGGAGAAGGTAGCGGTCCATATAGGCCAAAGATATTGTTCGAAGACGTCCTTCAGCTGTGTGAAAATTTCAAAAAATTTCTGAGCTGCTTGGTCAAAAATCAGGAGCTTAGAGGCGATGTACAGGGGGGGAGAACATGAGCAGATAATCAGAGATCACATGGTCGTCGCCTGAACCGGAAGACTCAAAGAATCATGATTTGTAGACAGTAGTTACTTCATGATAAGAATTGGAGGGATCGCTAGAGCAGGTTATCTATTGTTCAGTAATAAACTCAATATGTGGGGTCAAGTCTGGTTATTAGATGACCATGGAGAGTTGGGTGGTGTAGTGAGTGGACAATAGTTGTAAAAAATTGAGACTGCAATATTCCTGTGGGCCTCAAGATGACGTTTGAAGTAAATGATAAAAAAAAATGATTGTTATAATTCAAATGTCCACTGATGGAGTTTTGATGTAATTAGCAATGGAGGACGGATATTTGGAGTTTAACAAACTCCCATATTACTCCACTGATGTAAAAAATGACCCTGTAGTGAACAGAGTATAAAGGAGAATTATCAGGGTATTGATGCTCTGTTTGGGCCAAATTCAAAGCGCAAGAGTAGCCTCAAAAGTCTCCGTTGCACTACTTCACTGATGTTGCTGACCTCCACAAAGATGGGAGATGGGAGGGCCCCAGATTGCTTTTCAGTCCCCAGGCTCTCTCCACAGCACCTCCACCACCGCCAGGCCGACACAGAGCCCGGGACCAGCAGCCTCCCCGCCCCACACTATACACCGTCCGAGGGAAAGTCCCGACACTCCGCAGGACTCCACAGAGGACGCGGCGCACTCCACGCAGGCCGCCCCGACGTCTCCGGACCCCCAAGGAGGACGAGGGCGAGGTAAGTGTCTCTTTTACAGGTGATCAGGGGGTGCTGCTCCGAAGCACTTACCCCTGGCTAGTAGAGATTCCTGTTAGGGGAGTGCAGAAGGAGCGGAGACAGGCTCCGGTGATGTGTCTCCTCGTGTCCACGAGGGCGGCCGCGCACAGGCCAGGACTCCGTCTTCTGCTTGAGGCTCCGTTATGTGCCTAAATAGTGGAAACCCCCCACAAGTGACCCCATTTTGGAAACTACACCCCTCAAGGATTTTATCAAGGGGTATAGTGAACATTTTGAACCCAGAGGTACGACACAGAATTTGATAACATTGGGTCATCATATTGAATAAGTTGTCATTAGTCTTGAGTGCAAGTGCTCGCTATTTGAGTTTGCATCAGGTGCTCAGGTATGCACCAAGTATCACGGGTGCTCGAGTGACATGCTCGAGTCCCCGCCCCGCATGTTTCACGGTTATTATGTAATAGTGGGGAAGGACGTAGTCTTCCCTTGGCAATGAGGTAATTAAAAGAAGTGTCCCTGTAGTTAGACCTCTCTGAACTGTTGGTAGGCCAAGCTAAGGGGTTAGCTTCAGTGGTCCAGTCAGCAGAGTAAAGGGGGAACTTAGTGCCCTGATCAAGCCTTGAGTGAAGCTGACGCCGGCCCTGCAAGGCCCCCTAGAAGGAAGGCCGCACGGGAGAGTTTTTCCCAACTGGCAGTGGAGGCCATCAACGCCCCTTCGGCGAAGCGTTACGCCGAGCTCGGGAGTCTGAAGTGGACTACCCGCAACCCCCCGATGACGCCACGAGAGCAGCGGCAATGGGGGGAAATTGTAAGCGACGAAGAGGAGGATCGTACAAGTTGCGAGGAAGCTGATTCCCCTAGTGAGGTGCTAGAGGAGGAGTCGGCACCAAAATACCCAAGAGGGGCTGAGAGAGCTGTCGGGGGAAACCAAGCTGGCACCAGGAATGTCGTCCACAGCTTTAGAGTGACCAGCTACGGCCCTACCCAGGTTGGCTGTGGCAGTGCTACATCCTCGGACGAGGACCCTGGTCCTACCAAGTACCCCGATCAACCTTGGAGGTGGAAGAAGAAACCTTCATCTGCAGCATGGGCCGCCTTCATGAAAGAATGGGGGGAGGCCCGGAAGAAGTGAGCTGGCTGGCTAAAAGGTTTGTTGACCTTTCACTTCTTCTCTTACTAGGACCCACCAGTTGTGGTCCTGTATGTGGGACTGTTTCCCAATGGGGGCGGAGTGCCCCATGTTGAATTTAATTAAGGAGAAAAATGGAGGACTGTTCCCCTACCTCCCAGGCCAGGAAGGCCTTAAGCAGCACTGAAAGTTGTGTGCCCAAGGGAGCTGCTCTTTTTGTTTTTACTTATACTTTTATTTTTGTTGCGCTTGTTGCGCCTTTTTCTGCTGGAATTTAAAACACTGAAGCACACCGTGAGGATGACTGTCCTCTAAATCTAAGAGACTTGCGGCCTAGCGGGAAGAACCAGTGACCCCCGCTAGCGCCAAGAAGAAAGTGACTCACGGGGTGCTCCCCGTGTGCCTCAGAATGTAGCCTTCAAAGGAGATTGAGAGCTATTGGTGTGTGGCCTGTCTTAAAAATATAGACATGGACATTGTGTTTCCAGGGTCCTTACCAAGAAGGACCGGTACCTCTGAGAAGTTTTGAAAAGTTGATAATGAACTGTCCTGAATTGCTGTTCCGGGGCCCTTAACCGAGAAGGGCCGGTCTCCTACTCAAGAAGAAGACTTCAGGACCAGTCGTGTATTAAAATGTTTTAGTAAATGTGATATGATGTTATAGCTGCTAAGTATTGATTGTGGTCGGGGACGACCAACATTAAAGTGTGGGGGAATGTAATAGTGGGGAAGGACGTAGCCTTCCCTTGGCACTGAGGTGATTAAAAGAAGTGTCCCTGTAGTTAGACCTCTCTGAACTGTTGGTAGGCCAAGCTAAGGGGTTAGCTTCAGTGGTCCAGTCAGCAGAGTAAAGGGGGAACTTAGTGCCCTGATCAAGCCTTGAGTGATATAGAGCTTGTTCCTGACATAATTCCTTGTGGGCTGCAGTACCTGTAAACAGCCACAATATGCCACTGTCCTGGGTGCAGATGTCAGGTTGAGTCTGCTAGCAGTATTACAGACAGTGATGGGTTATTGCTGTGTGATGATAGCTCACAGGGGGTGGGCACATTAGGAAAATCCCTGCTTAGTTTCCAGAAGCAGGAAGAGAAGTTCAGTAAGGGATAGGACAGTGAACCATACGGGCAGCCTGAATATATATTGGCTGCTAGGGTAGACGGGAGCTCCATACCCTCAGACAGTGGGATCACCAGTGTGAAAGTCTCCCTACGCAAGAGCAAGAGTCCTGTTAGCCGGCCAGAGAAACTCATCAAAGGTAGTGAGGACCCGGGGCACTTCTAGTCTGCAGGAAGCAGAGGAAGATAAATAGGACTCCAGGCTAAGACGTGAGGGAGAGATATCGGATCCAGATCACTGTTGGTATTGCAGAAGAGTCTCTTGGGCTAGAGATTAGAGTCACAGAGATGCTTCACTTAAAGAGGGAACCAGGGCTGAAGATGTTGCCAGCGCCTGTGAGAGAGATAATAACCTGTCGGGCCTTATCCATTATATCTGCCTGTAAATATTGTACATATTCCTCTTCCCCAAGTAAAGTTCAAGTTCTGGTTAAGAACCTCGTGTCCTCTGAATTTATTTCTGCCCTGGTCCCAGAAGAGAAATGCCTGGAGACAGCCGCGATCAGATGGTTTGAAGTAAGTGGAGAGCACCACATACATAGCCACACATCAGAGGGAGGACACGACTTGTCTGTAGGGTGCCAGAGCGAGAGGGGGCTACAGCTCGCCCACGACTACCTCGCTAGGGCACCTTACAATTAGACACCCCAAAAAAACAAGCAGGGATCGCTCGCGCATGGCAGGCAATCCCACGCAAGGTTTTTTTGGCTGTATAACAGCTGAAAAACATTTGGGGTGGAGACTCGAGCATGTCACTCGAGCACCCACTGTACTCGATGCATACCCAAGCACCCGATGCAAACTCAAGTATCGAGCATTTGCACTCAACATTAGTCGCTGTTATGCACACGACCGGACTGACTGGCGTGTGCGTGTTTAGTGATCCCACTGGACCATGAACTGGAGAGTGCCTGGAGGGGCGTAACTAAGTATCTACCCGATCCGACCAAGGTCGCACGACGGCTAACGACGCCTGTGCACCAGGGAGGAACCGAGCAGAGGGACCAGGTGCTACTCCAGGCCAGACGCCGGACACGGCTGTTGACCCACACCGGGGAATAAAGGAACAGGCAGGTTAGGCTGGCACACAGACAGGTGGGTATTGGCAGGCACGGCTGGCATGCAGACAGGTGGGCACTGGCAGGCACGGCTGGAGTGCAGACAGGAGGATACTGGCAGGCACGGCTGGTATGCAGACAGGAGGGTACTGACAAGTACGGCTGGCGTGCAGACGGGGAGGTACTAGCAGGTTGGAGCACAGACTGGATAAGGTCCAGTACAGACTGGGACTCAGGAACAGAACCGCAGATGCGGTAGACAAGCAGAGCAGAGCGAGACCGCCGAAGCGGTGAACAAGAGCAGAGCATGGCGAGGCCGCCGGAGTGGTGAGCAAGAGCAGAGCAGAGCGAGACCGCCTGGAGCGGTGAGCAAAGGCAAGGCAGAGCGAGACCGCTTGGGGCGGTGAGCAAAGGCAGAGCAGAGCGAGACCGCCGGAGCGGTGAGCAAGAGCAGAGCAGAGCAAGACCGCCGGAGTGGTGAGCAAGAGCAGAGCGAGACTGCCTGGAGCAGTGAGCAAAGGCAGGGCAGAGCGAGACCACTTGGAGCGGTGAGCAAAGGCAGAGCAGAGCGAGACCGCCTGGAGCGGTGAGCAAAGGCTGGGCAGAGCGAGACCGCTTGGAGCAGTGAGCAAAGGCAGAGCAGAGCGAGACCGCCTGGAGCCGTGAGCAAAGGCAGAGCAGAGCGAGACCGCTTGGAGCGGTGAGCAAAGGCAGAGCAGAGCGAGACCGCCTGGAGCGGTGAGCAAAGGCAGGGCAGAGCGAGACCGCTTGGAGCGGTGAGCAAAGGCAGAGCAGAGCGAGACCGCCTGGAGAGGTGAGCAAAGGCAGGGCAGAGCGAGGCCGCCAGGAGCGGTAAGCGAAGGCAGAGCAGAGCGAGACCGCCGGAGCGGTGAGCAAGAGCAGAGCAGAGCGAGACTGCCTGGAGCGGTGAGCAAAGGCAGGGCAGAGCGAGACCGCCTGGAGCGGTGAGCAAAGGCAGGGCAGAGAAGACAGGGCTCTGTTCACACGGAACAGACTAGAAGGGAAAGGCAGAACCAGAAACACACAAGGTACTTGCAATGAAGTAGCGAGTGGACTCTAAACTCACAAATGGGAGTACAGGGACAACGAGTAGGAGTTAGGTACGGGTTCAGACTCTGCAGAAAAAGGGAAGGTACGGACATAGAGAAAAACAGATAACAGGCAAGGAGAGTATACAGACAAGAACAGACACAGCAGCAAGATACAGGAGCGGGTCTAGGTATGCGGCCCTAGGTATGCGGCCCCTAGAAGGCGGAACGAACAGGCTAGGAGCGTGTTCAGACAGGAACAGGCAAGATACAGGAGCGGGTCTAGGTATGCGGCCCCTAGAAGGCGGAAAGAACAGGCTAGGAGCATGTTCAGACTGGCCTGGAAATACAGCCTCCAGGAAGGCGGACAGACAGGCAAGAAAACACAGATAACAGATCTAGGTATGCGGCCCCTAGAAGGCGGGACGAACAGGCTAGGAGCGTGTTCAGACTGGCCTGGAAATACAGCCTCCAGGAAGGCGGACAGACAGGCTAGGGTACAGTTCAGACAGGAACTGCTACTGAAAGAGACACAGGAGCCAGTCTGGGAATACAGTCCCCAGAGTGGCGGAAACAGAAAAGAACAGAACAGGACCTGGCACATTCAGAGTCAAGGAGCACACTGAATGATAGAGTTGCTCAGGCACCAGCTTGTATGAGGAGCTGGTTTAAATATCCAATGACTGACAGCAATAACCTGAGGACGCATTAGGGGTGTGCCCACAGCAGCTACAAGAAACAGGAAGTGACCGGGCCGCCGCCCTAAGCAACCAGAACAGAGGCAAGCAGACAGCATGGAAAGAAGCCAGGCTAGCAGACTGGACTGATGATCAAGTTTGCGATCTTGCAGAGTGGGAGATGGTGCCCTATGCAAGAACGCCGCCAGGTATGTTACAGTCGCCATATTGTCGTAATTTTTTTTCTTTACTTCTGAAAAAATCCCAACCCTAACCTTAGCCCAACCCTAACCCTAGCCCAACCCTTGTCCAACTCTAACCCTAGCCTAACCCTAACCTTAGTCTAACCCTAACCTTAGCCTAACCCTAGCCTAACCCTAGCACAACCCTAACCCTAGCACAACCCTAACCCTAGCCCAACCCTAACCCTAGCCCCACCCTAACCCTAGCCCAACCCTAGCCCAACCCCAACCCTAGCCCAACCCCAACCCTAACCCTAGCACAACCCTAACCCAAACCCTAGCACAACCATAACCCTAGCACAACCCTAACCCTAGCACAACCCTAACCTTAGCACAACCCTAACCCTAAAGTTTATTTTTTACGCCGTTCCTCGTGCGGTATAAGTGATTAGACGACTTTATTCTTTGGGTCGGTGTGATTACAGCGATGCCAGATTCATATCGGATTTTTATGATTGACAGCTGTCACACACTAAAAGACGCATTTTTTTGCAGACTAGTTTTTACATCGCCATATTTTGAGAGCTATAATTTTTCCATATTTCGGCCGACAGAGTCATGGGACAGCTTGTTTTTTGCAGGACAAGTTGACGTTTTTATTGGTAACATTTTCGGGCATGTGACATTTTTTGATCGCTTCTATTCTGATTTTTAGAAGGCAGAATATATGTTTCGTTTTTTTTTATCGTGTTCACTAAAGGGGTTAACTAGCAGGACAGTTTTATAGGTCAGGTCATTCCGGATGCGTCGATACCAAATATGTGTCCTTTTATTGGTTTATTTTTTTTTTCATAAGATTATTTATTTATGGGCACAATATATATATATTTTTTTTTTGATTATTTTTTTTTTCATTTTTTTTAATATTTTTACAATTTTCTTTTTTATTTATTTTTTTCACTTTCTGACTTTTTTATTACTTGTTCACATTATCCCACTATGGGACTTTCACTTTTTGCAGCCTTATCGGCTGCATGGCATAGAGAGCAGCAGCTCCCTATGCCATGCAGCCTGTCAGCGCTGCAAATGGGAGAAGTTACTTTGGTCGTGCACTGCGCATGACCAAAGCAACTTCCTGCCTCCTGGTTTCCCGCATGTTGTCATGATGACGTCGGGTCACCAAGGCAACATCCGGGACCAGACTCAGACGCCGCTGGTCGCCGGCAGAGAAGGTAAGTATAGCGCTTACGTCCTCTTGCCACCGGAATGCTGCTATCGATTTCGATAGCAGCATTTTGGGGGTTAATGTGCCGGGAGCGGTGCGGGACATCAACAATCAGCTGACACCCGGCGGCGATCTCACCCGCACTGCTTATGTGTGGGCGAAATCGCCAGGGCGTATTAATACATATCAGGCCCATAAGGCCCAGGGCACAGATACGTATTAATACGCCCTGGGCCAGAAAGGGGTTAAAAAAGCACTCCCATCTATGCTTTTTATTATCTGTGTACAGTACAGACAAAAGTTTGGACACACCTTCTCATTTAAAGATTTTTCTGTATTTTCATGACTATGAAAATTGTACATTCACACTGAAGGCATCAAAACTATGAATTAACACATGTGGAATTATATACTTAACAAAAAAGTGTGAAACAACTGAAAATATGTCTTATATTCTAGGCTCTTCAAAGTAGCCACCTTTTGTTTTGATGACTGCTTTGCACACTCTTGGCATTCTCTTGATGAGCTTCAAGAGATAGTCACCGGAAATGGTCTTCCAACAATCTTGAAGGAGTTCCCAGAGATGCTTAGCACTTGTTGGCCCTTTTGCCTTCACTCTGCGGTCCAGCTCACCCCAAACCATCTCGATTGGGTTCAGGTCTGGTGACTGTGGAAGCCAGGTCATGTGGCGTAGCACCCCACCACTCTCCTTTTTGGTCAAATAGCCCTTACACAGCCTGGAGGTGTGTTTGGGGTCATTGTCCTGTTGAAAAATAAATGGTGGTCCAACTAAATGCAAACCGGATGGAATAGCATGCCGCTGTAAGATGCTGTGGTAGCCATGCTGGTTCAGTATGCCTTCAATGTTGAATAAATCCCCAACAGTGTCACCAGCAAAGCACCCCCATACCATCACACCTTCTCCTCCATGCTTCACGGTGGGAACCAGGCATGTAGAGTCCATCCGTTCACCTTTTCTACGTCGCACAAAGACACGGTGGTTGGAACCAAAGCTCTCAAATTTGGACTCATCAGACCAAAGCACAGATTTCCACTGGTCTAATGTCCATTTGATGCGCCCCCAGGGTCGTGGGGTACTCGGCAGCCGGTCCTCTGGTTGCTGGGGGATATCACGGTGGCTGGCCCGGTCCGTGACCCAGGCGGTCAATCAAAAGGGGGACATTATATTATTTATAGGGGATTAGGAAAGTGTTCGTGACGCCACCTGTGGATTGTGGCTAAAGGGTGCCGCCGCTGCGGAGCAGTCCTCTGGAGCTGGTGTTACGGCAGCAGGGATGGTGTGGCTCTCCACAGGTAGAACTAGCTCCAGGGCAGTGTAGGGGTGAATGGTGGATGCTGGTGAGAGACGGCAGGACAGTCCCGGAGGAAAGACGGACACTCACACGGGGGTAAGCTTCAGTACCTTTACTGGTGATGATGCAGGCATGGTCCAGGGTACTCTGGACGAAGGGCGCACTTTTGGACTCTCCCCAGTGAGCGAGTATAGGGCCTCCTGATCCGTGGCTTTACTCGCTAAGCTTCTAACCTGCCTGGAGCTAGGCTAGCTTGGTTACTGTCTCTCTCTCTCCCTTGCACCTGCTGACCTAGTGGTAGGGCCTTCTCCTGGAGATCACTCTCCCTGGTCACTGGGGCCTCCGTGACTCCTAGCCCTGGTACTGTAGTCAGCGTTTGGTAAACCTGGGACCTGTAATCCTCCAGGGGTTCTGGTGGTCCCTACTGGGTATAAAGGGACCCCGTAGGCGTGGACCCGGTGTCCGGTATATATCTCGGGGTAAGCCTGGTATGCTCCTCTGCCCCCTCGTTACTTCTTCCTTCTCCTCTCGCCTTTGGCCACACTCAGGGCCCTCACTAAGCCTTCACTTGTGCTGTAGGCCTTGGCTCGCCTAAGCACAGCAGCCAGCGTGCTGCCTCTCCGCTGCTCTCTGAGCGTCAGCACGCTCTCTGCTCAACAACTCAGCTCTGTCCCTCTCTGTGTCTGAGTAGGAACTCTCTCAACTCTCTCACTGAACTAACTTCTGACTTCTCACAGAACTGAGCTGCCTAGCTCCACCCTCCCTATATATATCCCTAATGGACTCCCTCTGCTGGTCTCAGGTGGTAGGGTGGAGGTGTGTTAATGTAGTGAGGGCCTCTTGAGGAGAAGTCCATCCATGCACCCTTCTGGGTTCTGTGGCACCAATGCGCAGCAGGGTGCCATATCCCTTGTGTTCTTTAGCCCAAACAAGTCTCTTCCGCTTGTTGCCTGTCCTTAGCAGTGGTTTCCTAGCAGCTATTTTACCATGAAGACCTGCTGCACAAAGTCTCCTCTTAACAGTTGTTATAGAGATGTGTCTGCTGCTAGAACTCTGTGTGGCATTGACCTGGTCTCTAATCTGAGCTGCTGTTAACCTGCGATTTCTGAGGCTGGTGACTCGGATAAACTTATCCTCAGAAGCAGAGGTGACTCTTGGTCTTCCTTTCCTGGGACGGTCCTCATGTGAGCCAGTTTCTTTGTAGCGCTTGATGGTTTTTGCAACTGCACTTGGGGACACATTCAAAGTTTGCCCAATTTTTCGGACTGACTGACCTTCATTTCTTAAAGTAATGATGGCCACTCGTTTTTCTTTACTTAGCTGCTTTTTTCTTGCCATAATATAAATTCTAACAGTCTATTCAGTAGGACTATCAGCTGTGTACCCACCAGACTTCTGCACAACACAACTGATGGTCCCAACCCCATTTATAAGGCAAGAAAACCCACTTATTAAACTTGACAGGGCACACCTGTGAAGTGAAAACCATTTGCGGTGACTACCTCTTGAAGCTCATCAAGAGAATGCCAAGAGTGTGCAAAGCAGTTGACGCGCCCCCTGGGCCATATTCTTTAGGGGGAATATCCGGAGCCGGATCAGATGGGAGTTGTAGTCTTCCGAGTGGCTGTGACCCGGTCCGTGCCCAGGGTGTCAAACTGAGTTGTATGTGGCAGTCCTACAGATGTTACTAAGTTCTTAATGTCGACTACGCCACCCGCTGTGTTGCGGTCACTGTGGCCGCCGCTGCAGCAGGGTCCGCTGAGGCTGGTGGTGTAGGTGCAGCTTTGGTGATATAACCCCCAACGGGTGGGGTATAGCCTCAGGGGGATCAGGTGCAGAGGATGGGAGTTGTGGTGATGCAGTGTAGACGGCAATCAGAGACAGAGTCGGGTTATGCAGTTTAGGATGTTTACTCACTGCTGATGTTCTGGTCACTCCAGCTTTGAGTGACCTCCCGAGCCGTGCTGCGTCCACCAGGTTCTGGATCCAGCCAACTCCCAAATAAGTCCGGAGCGTGACCCTGAGCTCTCCTTCTGTCCTTTCTCTGGCCGTCCCCACTATTGATCCACCCAGGTCCAGCTCCCTCGGGCCTTCTGTTGGGAGACCCTTGGCCTTGGGTTCCCTGACCCTCCTCGTGGTATGCCTTCGTGGTGGATGTGGTGGGTGACCGTGGCAAACGCTGCCCACGGTCTCCGGTCTCTGGCTGGGGTGTGTTTTTGCCCCCACCAGCTTGGGTTCCGGTACCCTGATGCCGACTCTTCACCCGGGGATTTAAGTTGGGTTCTTGGAGTCCTTTTCTTCTGTTTCCCCCTCTGGGTCTCTCTCTCTTCTCCTCTCTCACTCTGGGTCTCTCTTCTCCTCTGCTCGCTGACTTTCTCTCTGCAACTGACCCTGTTCTTAGTTGGTGCCCACCTTATATACACCCTCTATGTGTGAGCTCAGGTGACCAGCACCCAATGAGCTCCTATCTTTACCCAGGCTGCTCCCCCTATCTGCCCCTACACTACTTGGGATGTACCACCCCCCTCCCACTCCAGCCAGGAACAGACTCGGTCGTACCTGCACATTTCTAAGTGGGAGTACCGTCGGTCTGCTCCTCGGAAATGGGATGTGTGTAGTGCATGCAGCCTACCGAGCTCAGTTTCACACTCCTTCCTTACCCGGGAGTGGAATATCACACCTCTGGGTTGAGGTGCAATACCCCTGTAGCAGCCGAATCCTCAGGGTGCTACATTCCCCCCTGGTAAATCACAGCACGTCCTCGGGCTGTAAGACAAAAACATCACAAAACATACAAAAATTTTCATATAAACATATAAAACATATAAAACATCATATAAATTAGCAGCATCAATAAAACTTTTTATAATAAACATTCTCGTCGTCTCTTGTTCCTCCTTCGGTCACTGGGCAACTGTTGACCGGGCAAAGTGCGACAGTCTTTCTAGAAAAATGGTTTTCCTATAAAACCGGTAGGGGGCGCTTTAGGACGCGCAACTATATACAGGGATATGGCCGCTCTCAGTCCTCGGCCAGTTAAGGAGGGAAAGGGAATGGCTGCTCACAGTCCTCAGCCTGCTCCGCTGTACTTAACGACGTCTTCCTCCTGCTCCTTCTTTGGGGATCTCAGCTTCAGACCCGTCCGGATCCTCTTGCTCTTCCTCCTCACATCGCAGCTCCTCCTCTGTCAGGCGATGCACATGGAGGGCGTAAGGTCCTTTGGCACACTTGTGCCGGGTAAAGGTGACCTCGTCCCCGATATAAAGGTCACGACCTCTGTGCCCCTCCGGCAGATGGGACTCCACATCTCTGCGCGTGACAAAGACGTCGCCGGGGGTGTTGTGGTCTCTGATGAAGCCCCACCCATGCTGCATATTGAACTTAATTACAGTCCCGGTGGTGCGGGGACTGTGCGCTGCACGGGGGTCCCTCCTGGTTCGGCTCTTCTGCTCGGCGCTCCTTATTTGGGCCTGTTGTTCCCGGACCTGCCTCTCTCTCCGCTCCCTCGCAAACTCCTCGAGCTGCTGTCGGCAGCACTCAGCACGCTCCGCTGCAGCTGCCCTGGTTTCCTGAGTGAACCCCATTAGGTCTTCTCCGGTGGGGTCCCACTCAAACTGGGTCTCTTCAAGCGGGGGCGAGATCCTTATCACGGGCTTCGGAGCCGGAATCAGGGGTGCACACATGGCCCCAACTCTCCTCTGGTGCTCCAGTTCATAATATTTCTGGGGCCAGATGAAAGGCTGCCCGTCCGGCCACGTGTGCTGGGCAAACAAGTCCTCTCCCAGACGCGGCACCCTTGGTTTTACGGGTGCGGGCGCGGTGGTGGTGACGCCCGGGTTGCCCAGGCCTTGCGGCCAGGCCTGGGGCACCTGGAAGGTGAAGGGCACCGTTAGGACGGCGGCGCCCTGGGCTACCTGGCCTTGCGGCCAGGCCGGAGGCTCCGCGGAGGTAGGGGGCGCTGTTGGTGATGCGACGCCCGGAAATTCTAGGCCCTGCGACCAGGCTGGTGTTACTTCCTGTTTTGCCACGCTCGGGGTCGGTGCGCATGGCGTCACAGGGGTCGCGGCGGCGGCTTCCGGTTGGGGCCTAGTCTGCGTCGGTGACATGGCGTTTTCAGGCACAGCAGGGGGACTTTCGGGCTCTGTGACGGGGAGCTGGGGCAGGTACGCGGTTTCCCGGTTTGGGGTATAGACGTCCCCTTTACCTACCTCCATGCGTTCGGCTCCCTTCTCGGCGCCGTCTCCGGCCTTGGGTCCTCCCGCGCCATCCTCAGAGGCGGTCTGTCTCCTCATCTTGGCTGGCGTGCTCCGGGTCTTGGTTTGCTGGGCCATCTCTCGGCTCCACTCCGCCAATGTCTCTCGCTGTACCCGGGCCATCCTCCTTGCGAGGCCCTCCAGGGCAGTCTGTGCACACTCCCGGTCTCGGGGGAGCTGTGCAAGGACCTCCACTAGGCCTAGTGGGGTCGTGGTTTCCAGCAGGCTCCTGACCAACGGGTCGGTGCTGCTCTGCTCTTCTTCCAGCAGGCTCCTGGCCAGCGGGCCGGTGCTGCTCTGCTCTCTCGCCATCTCCGGGTGAGCTTCTCTGCTACTCTTCTCCAGGCTTCCTGCCTCCGGGTGCGCTCGCTCCAGACTGCTCCAGGCGGCACCCATCTTCGTTCTTTTCTTTCGTCTCCTCCCACTTCGAGGGCGGTCCCGGGGCCACTGGGTGACTGTCAGCTCCAGGGGCGGTTCTTTCACGCTGACAGACACCTCTAGCATCACAGTCTCTGTTGGTGGGGGCGGTTTCCACTTTTGGCGCCATTTTCGGTCCTGGCCCACGATGGGAGGTGGCCTCTCGCCACCCTCTGGCACGCCCATAATGGCGTCCGCTCTTCCAAGGCGGGAAACCTTTGGAAATGGCGGGAATCGCTTCCCAGTGGCGGGAAACTCTGCAGATGGCGGGAAAAAGTTGTTAATGGCGGACAACCGGCTGGAATTGACCTGTGATGGAGTCCGATGGCGGGGACCCTCCGGAACCGGCAGGAGACTTCTTTTTGAGGTAAACTTGCACTTTTCTTCAGGCACGCAGTACCCGGGTGTTGCGGGCACGAGATCCTGCCGACTACGCCAAAGTTGACGCGCCCCCTGGGCCATATTCTTTAGGGGGAATATCCGGAGCCGGATCAGATGGGAGTTGTAGTCTTCCGAGTGGCTGTGACCCGGTCCGTGCCCAGGGTGTCAAACTGAGTTGTATGTGGCAGTCCTACAGATGTTACTAAGTTCTTAATGTCGACTACGCCACCCGTTGTGTTGCGGTCACTGTGGCCGCCGCTGCAGCAGGGTCCGCTGAGGCTGGTGGTGTAGGTGCAGCTTTGGTGATATAACCCCCAACGGGTGGGGTATAGCCTCAGGGGGATCAGGTGCAGAGGATGGGAGTTGTGGTGATGCAGTGTAGACGGCAATCAGAGACAGAGTCGGGTTATGCAGTTTAGGATGTTTACTCACTGCTGATGTTCTGGTCACTCCAGCTTTGAGTGACCTCCCGAGCCGTGCTGCGTCCACCAGGTTCTGGATCCAGCCAACTCCCAAATAAGTCCGGAGCGTGACCCTGAGCTCTCCTTCTGTCCTTTCTCTGGCCGTCCCCACTATTGATCCACCCAGGTCCAGCTCCCTCGGGCCTTCTGTTGGGAGACCCTTGGCCTTGGGTTCCCTGACCCTCCTCGTGGTATGCCTTCGTGGTGGATGTGGTGGGTGACCGTGGCAAACGCTGCCCACGGTCTCCGGTCTCTGGCTGGGGTGTGTTTTTGCCCCCACCAGCTTGGGTTCCGGTACCCTGATGCCGACTCTTCACCCGGGGATTTAAGTTGGGTTCTTGGAGTCCTTTTCTTCTGTTTCCCCCTCTGGGTCTCTCTCTCTTCTCCTCTCTCACTCTGGGTCTCTCTTCTCCTCTGCTCGCTGACTTTCTCTCTGCAACTGACCCTGTTCTTAGTTGGTGCCCACCTTATATACACCCTCTATGTGTGAGCTCAGGTGACCAGCACCCAATGAGCTCCTATCTTTACCCAGGCTGCTCCCCCTATCTGCCCCTACACTACTTGGGATGTACCACCCCCCTCCCACTCCAGCCAGGAACAGACTCGGTCGTACCTGCACATTTCTAAGTGGGAGTACCGTCGGTCTGCTCCTCGGAAATGGGATGTGTGTAGTGCATGCAGCCTACCGAGCTCAGTTTCACACTCCTTCCTTACCCGGGAGTGGAATATCACATCTCTGGGTTGAGGTGCAATACCCCTGTAGCAGCCGAATCCTCAGGGTGCTACACAGTCATCAAAGCAAAAGGTGGCTACTTTGAAGAACCTAGAATATAAGACATATTTTCAGTTGTTTCACACTTTTTTGTTAAGTATATAATTCCACATGTGTTAATTCATAGTTTTGATGCCTTCAGTGTGAATGTACAATTTTCAAAGTCATGAAAATACAGAAAAATCTTTAAATGAGAAGGTGTGTCCAAACTTTTGGTCTGTACTGTATATATACATGTAATGTAGTGTGAGTGTATTAATACATCTACCTACTGCCGTCTTCTTCGGGATCCAGCGCTGTTGTCTCCACTTCCCAGAGATGTTACCGCAGTTACAACTCACCCGTAAACTCTATGCGTGACCTGTAAGTGGCTTTTACAATTTACAGCAATGTTCAAAATAATAGCAGTGTATTCAAAAACATGAGTTAAGCACAAATTCTTTACACTAGTTTTTATTTCTATACATTGGGGACAATGCACACTGTTTTCTAATTCAAAACATGAAGAGAAGTGTAAATTATTTTTAACTACTTTACAGAAAATAACAAAAAATGAGCATTGGGCTTTTCTAAAAAATAGCAGTGTCTGCATTTGTCTTTACAAACTCTCAATATGTACTCTTTCTTTGAGGATTTATCATTCCTGTGAATCACTAACCTAATATTTAGTTGTATACCCACAGTTTTTTGGAACTGCTTCACATCTATGTTGCAGAGTCAATCAACCTCTGGCACTAGTGATGGGCGAGCACTAAAATGCTCGGGTGCTCGATGCTCGGGTCGAGCAAATTGGGGTGCTCGGGTGCTTGACCCGAGCAGCGAGCTCAATGTAAGTCTATGGGAAACTCGAGCATTTTTCAGGCAGCTCACCCCCCCGGCGGTCTGCAGAGGCCTAAAAATTGCCCAAATCGATGGGAACAGTGCTCAAATGACATGTGAACAGCATGGGGAAGGCCCCTGGAAGCATTTCTGACTCCCAGGTCACTGCTGTTAACAACTTTGTCAGAGATATTACGTCACTTTTACAGACTCACAATAAAACATACAAAAATGAAACCAAAATGGATTTTCCTGGGAAATATGCTAAATAACATCCTTTCCAGGGTAACTACTTATATATAAGGCAAAATAAATAACCAAAAACAAAAATATTCCTCCACACCTTGGGCTATGTTCACACTTAGTGTTTTTGATGCGTTTTTGCACTTTTGCATTGCTTTCAACCGTGACAAATGCATTCACAGGGAAATGTCATTTTAACATTTTACAACCTTATCTGGCCATGTGGTGTGTGAGACTTGATCAGACACATCCTGTTTCATTTATGAAGGACGGACTCTGAAAGTCACAAAGCCTATTTTTATAGGGCCATCAGGTGGCCTTTACTATTCTTAAAGGGCCAGCAGTCGGCCCTCGCTATTCTTAGAGAGCTATCAGCCGGCTATGCTTTGTTGTTCCCTTTACTAAAGAGTGGGTCTCCTATACTGTTATTGTGTATGCAGCGAGTGGCAGGTGAGCCTAAAATTTAGAAGCACTCCTATACTCCTTTAAAGAGACTTAGAGAGGGGGGCCTCCTAAAAAACAATGCTCCCATTATTAGGAAGTGGGTCTCCCATACTGTTTGCCTATGCAGTGAATGCAAGGGCTGCCAAAAATTTGGACCTACTCCAATGCCCCTTGGAAGAGACGAAGGGGAGGGCTTCCTGAAAAAAATGTTCCCATTATTAGGAAGTGGGTCTCCCATTGTGTTTGCCTATGCAGTGCATTCAAGGGTTGCCAAAAATTTGGAGGCACTCCAATGCCCCTTGGAAGAGACGTAGAGGGCCTCATGAAAAAATGTTCCCATTATTAGGAAGTGGGTCTCCCATACTGTTTGCCTATGCAGTGAATGCAAGGGCTGCCAAAAATTGGGAGACACTCTAATGCACCTTGGAAAAGATGTGGAGGAGGGCCTCATAATAAAAATGTTTCCATTAGAAAGGAGCGGGTCTCCTATACTTGTAATGCCCATGCACTAACTGTATGGGCTGACAAACATTTACTCCTGGGGGGTATACATGAACACATTGTATCAAAAAAATTTTTACGGGCATCATAAACACCCTTTAAAAAAATTATGTGGGTGTTGCATCATGGACCACAGTCACCCTGGTGATATGGTGGTGGAGGATGAGGAGGAGGAGGAGGACAAGAGCAAATAGCCCAAATCAGGAAGCGTATACACATGTGCGGGTGTGAAAAGGTGCATGGGAATACACCTCCCAAAAAAAGACACTGGATTTGAGTTTATGTTTCGCTGCTATCATTCGGTGGTGTTGAAAAGTCTGGCCCAATCCAGCCCTTGGTCATTTTTATAAGAGTCAGCCTATCAGCATTTTCAGTTAACAGGCGGATGCACTTATCAGTTATAAGTCCACCAGCGGCGCTAAAAACTCGCTCTGATAAAACGCTAGCGGCAAGGGCAGGCCAGGACCTCCAAGGTATAGAGAACCAGTTCATTCCAATTGTCCAGCTTGGATACCCAATAATAATAAGGCAAAGAGGAATCACGGAGCATGTTGGTACGGTCGGCAAGGTACTCCCTCAGCATCTTCCCAAACTTTTCACTCCTTGTGAGAGTACCCCATGCTTCAGGGCCTGTGCAATGGGAGAGGTTGAGAAAACTCTCCCAGAACTTTGACAGTATTCCATTGCCTCTGCTGGATTGGATTTGTGTCTCTCTAGGCTGTACTCCTTGGTTGTCCAACAAACTGTGACCTCTGCCGCTAGCATTTTCAGATGGGAATTTTTTTAATAGTTTCGCAACAAGGGCCTTCTGGTACGGCCCCATTTTTGTAGACCTGTCCGCCTCAGGAATAAGAGATATAAAGTACTCCTTGTAATGTGGGTCTAGAAGTGTTACCAACCAGTAATGATTGTAACCCAAAATTTTGAGAACGCAAGGGTCACGGGAAAGGAAGCGTAACATAAACTCAGCCATGCGTGCCAGACTGCTAACAGGCAAGACTTCCGTGTCCTCACCAAGAGGATGACTGACCATGCTCTCCTCCTCCTCCCTGGCCATCCACTCTGAACAGATGGTATGACAATTGTGCAGGTAGTACCGTCTATAGCACATGAAACTAGCTCCTGTTCTTCCTCCTCCTCCTCTTCCTCATTGTCACCCAAACCACGTTGGGATGAGATGAGGATGGGCTGTGTGTAATCACCCTGTATGGTTGCTTGCTCCATCTCATCGTGCTCCGCCTGCAATGCATCCTTTTTGATAGTGAGCGGAGAGCGTTTCAGAAGACAGAGAAGCAGGATGGTGACTCTAATTATTGCATCATTGCCGCTCACCATCTTGGTGGAGTCCTCAAAGTTTTCGAGGATGTTACAGATGTGGCACCCCAGGGGTCTGGTTGCCACAGTAATAGAAATATTATGTCTGAGAGCAAGTGGGAGGTTTCTCTGGTTAGGAGCCCTAAGCATGCAACACTGCCCGCCCAGACCTGGGAGGGGAGGAGTCCTTTTGAGGACTAGGTTACATCATTTCCTACGACTTTTATCAGGCATGTCTGTGCTCTTAAATAGATAGGTTGGGAGTAAAGACTAATTGTAATTGCAGTCCTTTTCAGGGCTAGGTTACATTTTTGCTAGGAAGGTCTGTGCCAGTGCTGTGCAAGTTTTTTTCACAGCATTTGGCTAAATCTAGCTAAGCAAATCCTTTTTGGCCTCTTGCAGTGTGTGTTAGTCAGTGGAGTAGCCTATCTGTGTTGCAAGCTACACCACCTGTGTATAGAATACAATTTTTTTTACTGCACCTAGCCAAGTAAAACCTTTTGGGCATAGCATCATTCTATTAGTCCATCTATACTAATCTCCACCAGGTTGCAAATTCAAAATAATTTTTATCTGCATCTAGCTCTGAAAAAATATTTGGGCTTGGGCTTGTAGCAGTGTGTGGGAATTGTTCTATTAGTCCATCTATACTAAACTCCACCAGGTTGCAAGTTCTAAATATTTTTTATCTGCATCTAGCTCTGAAAAAATATTTGGGCTTGGGCTTGTAGCAGTGTGTGGGACTTGTTCTATTAGTCCATCTATACTAACCTCCACCAGGTTGAAAATTCAAAATAATTTTTATCTGCATCTAGCTCTGAAAAAATATTGGGGCTTGTAGCAGTGTGTGGGGCTTGTTCTATTAGTCCATCTATACTAACCTCCACCAGGTTGCAAATTCAAAATAATTTTTATCTGCATCTAGCTCTGAAAAAATATTTGGGCTTGGGCTTGTAGCAGTGTGTGGGACTTGTTCTATTAGTCCATCTATACTAACCTCCACCAGGTTGCAAATTAAAAATAATTTTTATCTGTATCTAACCCAGCCAATACTTTTGGGCTAATACCACAGTTTGGCCACTCAGCTCTGCTCGGTTCCCATCCATTGTTTTTTGTGCAAACAACTCCAGAGTCATGAATTAGTTAGCCACCAAAATGAGTGGAAAAAGGCCTGCTGCTGGTGGAAAGGGGAATAGGCGTGTTGGGAAGAGAAAAAAAGGTTGTGTCCGTGGGGTAGGTGTTAAAGCAACAGTAACATCTGCAGAAGAAAGACCATCTTCCAGCCAAACTAAGATGTCTACTTCTTTTAGCGGACAATGTGATAAGATCCCTTTCTTACGGCCACACCAATCGCTACAAATTCCAGATGAGGCACAAAAACAGCAGGTGCTTCAACGGATATCAAGTGCTCCTTTAAGTGGGCTCTCCTCCACCTCAACTTCAACATCACAAATACTCCTGTCCTCAGAGGTGTCACCCCAATCGCACTTGCTTCCTCACAGCTCCCAAGTCTCCAGCTGCCCGTCTGAGTATGGGGTAGAACAGATGGTTGAGTCTGCAGAGCTGTTTACTCATACTATAGCCTGGGAATCAGAGGTTGGCTCCAGAGCTTCTGTGAATATAGACGAGGAAATGATCTGCACTGATGCCCAGAATCTTTATGAGTCGGATCCAGGACCAGACGCAGAAGGTTCTGACCATAATGTAGACCCTCGTTACCAAACTGTAACTCCTGTTGGTGGAGACAATGAGGAAGACGATGATGAGACTCAAATACCTGATTGGAGCGACAACTTGAGTTTTTTGTCAGGGCAGGAAGAGTTTGGCTCTGAGGACGACGGGTGTGATAACACACAGGGTGATGATGACGAGGTTGGAGATCCCATTTACTGTCAACCCACAGTCAGCCAGTCGATGAGGTCAGCAGAGGAGGTGGAGGAGGATGCTAGTGACGACGAGGTCAGGTTGCGCCTTCCTGGACAGAGACGTAGTACTGGAAGCACGTCGACAAATGCATCCTCAAACACAACTCTGCCTCTGACCACAAGTCGTGGTGGCTCTTCAGGTCGCATGGGTGCTAAGCCTTGCATAGCCTGGGCATTTTTTCAGATCGATAGGGATGACCCAACTCGTGTTATCTGTAACATTTGTCAGCAAAAGCTAAGTAGAGGCCAAAAAATACATAGTTTGAGTACTTCATGCATGAACCGGCACATGGATATGAAGCTTAAGTTGCAGTGGGAAGCTCACTGTGCTACAATGCGGCCTAGCCGGCCGGGCCAACCACCGTCTGCCACATCTTGTGCATCCGTGGCCTCTTCATCCTCTGTGACTGGGGGGACAGCAGTCACACCTGTTTTGGGACGCAGACTTGCCACCTCTTTACCCGCAACAGCCAGCGTGATTGGCAGGTTATCATTTTCTTTGGAGGTAGAAACACCAGCTGGTGTTCAGCGCTGTCCGACATCAATAGCACCACCTTTGGATCAAGGCAACCTAACATGTCCGCCTGCATCTTCCTCACAGACCGGCAGTTTGCCGGGGACACCCTTCTCAACCCCGTCTAAGCACAACAGCCAGCCCTCGGTCCCTCAGATGTGGACAAGTAAAAGACCATTTCCTCCTAGCCATGAGAAAGCTAAGAGGTTGAATTTCATCATCTGCAAGCTCTTGGCTACAGAAATGCAGCCTTTAAGCCTGGTGGCCCCAGTACCAGATGCCCAGTCGGCACTACTTCTCAAAGAAAGGTGTGCCTGCGCTCCACCAGCATGTCGCACACAATATCACCGCTTCTTTGAGAAACTCTGTGTGTGACAGGGTGCATTTCACCACAGACACTTGGACGAGTAGGCATGGACAGGGGCATTACATGTCGCTGACTGGGCACTGGGTAACTATGGTGACAGCAGGACAAGGGGCTGCTGTCCAAGTCTTGCCGTCCCCACGAGTTGTGCGTCAATCCTCTTTATTTCAAAGTTCCTCCACTGCTTCTGCCTCCTCAACCTCCTCTCGGTCCTCCACCTGCACCCAAAGCCTGTCTGGTCATGCCACAAGTTTTCTAACTGCGCAGAAGGGATCCTGCACACCTCCTTACTATGCCGGCAGCAGGGCTCAACATCATCAGGCGGTTTTTACTTTGAAATGTCTGGGAAATGTGAGTCACACAGCTGAGGAGTTGTGGTCAGCTCTGGAGAACCAGTTTCATGAATGGTTGTATCCACTGGACGGAAGGCCGTGTGCGACAATGCTGCAAACCTGGGTGTGGCCCTTCGCCGGGGAAATGTCACACACGTGCCTTGTATGGCTCATGTGTTGAACCTGGTTGTCCAGCTATTTTTAGCCCACTATCCCGGACTAGATGGCCTTCTGCAGAGGGCACAGTCGCTGTGTGCTCACTTCCGCCGTTCTCATCCCGCCGCTCAGTGACTTACATCTCTACAGAAGTCGTTGGGCCTGCCACTTCACCGGCTAAAATGCGATGTGCCTACACGTTGGAATTCAACTCTGCACATGTTGCAGCGACTGTGGCAGCACCGACAAGCCCTGGTGCAATACGTTCTGACGTATAGCCTGGGACAACGAGATCCAGAGGTGGGGCAAATCATGCTGGAGGTGTGGTCTCAGATCAGGGACCTATGCACCCTTGTGCACAGTTTTGAAATGGCAACGAAGATGTTTAGTGCTGACGATGCCATTATCATCATGACTATTCTGGTGATTTACATGCTGGAGCACATGTTAAACAGAATTCGGAGTCAGGTGGTGGCACAAGAGGAGGTGGAGGAAGTAGAGGAGGAGGAGTTGTATGCGGAAGTGCTAACATCTGCAAGGTCCAGACGGTCGGCAGCACCAAGGCGGCAGGCATGTGAGGGTGGGGGAGATGGTTTTACCAGGGCGCATGGTAGCAGCCAAACTAGTAAGGAAGGTGCAGGAGCCCAGGAAGAAGTGGAGGGCGAACTGATGGAAGACTCATCAGATAAGAGAAACCTTGATCACATTTCTGTTGTGCGAGGTTGGGGGGAGAGGGCAGAGGAAGGAAGCATGATTGTTACCTCGCCACCAACACAACAGGGACTTGGTGCTCCTGGATGCGCAAGACACATGAGTGCCTTCTTGCTGCACTACCTGCAACATGACCCTCGAATTGGCAAAATTAGAAATAATCCTGACTACTGGGTTGCCACACTGTTAGATCCCCGGTACAAAAGTAAATTTGCAGAAATTATTCCTGCCATAGAAAGAGATGCACGCATGCAGGAGTATCAGCAGAGACTGTTGCAGAATCTTACATGTGCTTTTCCCCAAAACACTAGTGGTGCACATAGTGAATCTCACAGTTCCAACTTGCCAACCGTGGGACCGTCGAGTGTTCAGCACTCAAAACGTAACAGAAACACAGTATCTGCTGGTAACATCAATTTTGTGGAATCATTTAACCACTTTTTTAGCCCATCCTTTGCAAGGCCACAGGAGACAAGTAGTCTGACACATAGTCAACGCCTAGAGACGATGGTACAGGAGTATCTCCAAGTAAACATTGAAGCCTTGCTCTTTTTGGGCTTCCAATCGGGATAAATGGCCGGAGCTCGCCACTTACGCCTTGGAGATCTTGTCATGCCCCGCAGCCAGCTTTCTGTCTCAACGTGTGTTCAGCGCTGCTGGTGGTGTGCTGACAGATAAGCGCACGCGGCTCTCCACTGATAATGTAGACAGACTCACGTTCATAAAGATGAACAAATCATAGATCCGAAACTACTTTTCTACCCCTGTGTCATCCTGGGGAGAGTAAAAGCTTGATGATTTGTTAAATTCACCTCACCAACCATTTTAAGCTTTCAAATTACTAATCATGTTTATCTGTATCTTGGCTGGAAAATAATTTGGGCCTTGTAGCAGTTTGCAGTACTGATTCTATTAGGCCATCTATACTAAGCTCCACCAGCTTTCAAATTAATAATAATTTTTAGCTGCATCTAGCCCGGAAAATAATTTTGGGGCTCCTAGATGCGCAAGACACATGAGTGCCTTCTTGCTGCACTACCTGCAACATGACCCTCAGATTGTCAGAATTCGAAATAATCCTGACTACTGGGTTGCCACACTCTTTTATCCTCCACACTCTTCGTTCAACCTTTTCATTTTAATAAAGAACAAAAAAATTGTCATTTTTGAAATTATAAGCATTAGCAGGTTATTAGAAACTGAAATCAAGCAGTTTTCAACTCAAAACTTTATTCTAGGTGATGTTACATTTGCACATAGAACCCCTTGTTCGAAAGGAGCTTCTGAACTCTCTCGTCCATTGAATTTGTCAGGTTTTGGATGGTTTCTGCTTCAATTGTTTTGCATGAAGACAGAATACCCTCCCAGAGCTGTTGCTTAGATGTGAACTGCCTCCCGCCATCATAGACACTCCTTTTGATGATGCTCCAGAGGTTCTCAATGGGGTTGAGGTCAGGGGAGCATGGGGGTCACACCATAAGTTTGTCCCCTTTTATGCCCATATCAGCCAGAGATGCAGATGTGTTATGTGCAGCATGAGACGGTGCATTATCATGCATGAAAATGATCTTGCTGCGGAATACAAGGTTCATCTTCTTGAACCATGGCAGGAAGTGCTGTTTGAGAAACTCCACATACATTATGGAGGTCATCTTTACCCCTTCAGGGATCCTAAAGGGGCCGACAATCTCTCTCCCCATGATTCCAGCCCAAAACATTACTCCACCTCCTCCTTGTTGGCGCCGTAGCCGTGTTTGCATGGGGTGTCCATCAACCAGCCATCCTCCACTCCATCCATCTGGACCATCGAGCGTTGCACGGCACTCATCGGTGAACAAAACAGTTTTGAAGTCAGTCTTCATGTATTGTTTGGCCCACTGGAGCCTTTTCTGCTAGTGTACAGTGGATAGAGGAGGTCGACAGGATGGCTTACGCACAGCTGCAAACCACTGAAGGACCCTGCATCTTGTTGTTCGGGGGACGTTGGAGGCATCAGCAGCTTAAAAAGCTTGTCTGCTGCTATGACAAGGCTTTTTTGCCGCTGCTCTTTTAACCTGAGGTAAATGCCTGTTGGAAAGAGTCCTCAATTTTCCCTTAACAGCACGCACACGTGTGTACTGTGAATCAGCTACCTACTTCTTGATTGTGCGATGATCAGGCTGAAGTGTCTTGGCAATGTTGATTGTAGTCATGCCTTGACCTAAACACTCCACAATTTGTTGCTTCTCAGCAGCCGACACATCCTTTTTCTTTCCCATTTTGGCAGAAAATGTAGGCTGCTTAATAATGTGGGACAGCCTTCTTAAGTAGTCTTGCCTTTCATTGGACACACCTGCCAAACTAATTAGCACAGGTGTCTGCAATTGCTTACAGTGATATACTGTAAAGAGCCCTGACACACATCACCATCAATGAGTTTAACTGACAAACAAAAAAATTCTTACCTTATCACTCCTAAACACTTTTTGCATAATAATTTGGAACACAGTGTACATGTGCTTTTCCACAAAACACCAGTGGTGTTCTAACTTGCCAACCGTGGTCTGTATGGAGTTGTTCAATAAAGGGCCCAAAATTAAGATAACATTGACGGGAGAGGTCTCTATGAATACGAATTCCTAAATATTTGATACCCTGTGAGGGCCAGGCAAAGGGAAAGTTGGACTGGATGGAATCCTGTATGGATTTGGGGAGGGAGACATCGAGGACCTCAGACTTCGCTGCATTGATTTTAAAATTTGACAATGTAACAAAGTGATCTATTTCAGCCATAACAGCAGGGATGGATATATGTGATTGAGTGATATATACTAGGACATCATCAGCAAATGCAGAGCACTTGTACTCGGTGCCTCCCACCTCAATCCACATAATATTGGGGTTATGGCGAATTGATGAGAGCAGGTGCTCCATCACTAGGATGTATAAGAGAGGGGACAGAAGACATCCCTGCCTTGTCCCATTGGTGATTATGAAAGGTGATGAAAATGTTCCATTTATCTTCAGCCTAGGTGATGTATTGCGATACAGGGCCGTGATTTTGCCTATAAAAGGGTCCCCTAGACCCCTACCCCAAGCTTTTTAAGAGAATAATATATGGCGTGCCAGGAGACTCTATGGAATGATTTCTCAGCATCCAACGAGAGTATCTAATTACAAATTTTTAACTGCATCTAGCCCAGGAAATACTTTGTGCCTAGTAGCAGTGTCTGCTAGTCAGCGGATTATCCCAGCTGTTAAGCAAGCTACACCACCTGTGGTTTGGACACTTAATTTTTTCAAAGGAAATGGTTCGGGCCCTCTGGACACTGAGTGAAGAGCTTCGGGGAGGCACCCCAAGGCACAGGGGCTGGGACTGGCGGTAGGACGCCTTGCGGTGGACCGCCGAGCTCGATCCTTATAAAAACTTTTTAACTGCAGCAGCTTTAGTGGACGCTACTGGAGCTTGAATTACCATGGCTGCTGGCATGAGACTTGCCCTCCAATAGATCCTTGTAAAAGGATTTAAAGTGTACTCATTCAAATTAGAGGGACAATTTAAATTGAAAAGATTAGACCTGCCTCCACCGCAGGGGGGCTCGCTTGACCCACCAGCGGACAGGCACCAGTATTGGGAGAGGGGGGCTGGCTGTCAGGGTCCACCGTGGCTCTGGCACAAACCCAGCGACACGGAGGCCGTGTTGGCTTCGCACTTTTTTGGTTTTAAAAGGGCATGACATGCCTATATCTGTGTCTCCCCCTCCTTTTACTCCTCCACCTCTTTTCTTTTCGCATGACTATATGTACTTGTCACTTTTCCATGTGTTAGCTGTGTCTTCTGGGCAGTTTGTCAGCTTTTGGACACCTTTGAAGGTGTTTTCTATGTGTTTCTATGTGTTTTAACGGTGTTCGAAAGTGTTCAACAAACAGTTCGACGAACAGTTCGGCGAACATACGGGTGTTCGACGAACCGAACTCGAACACTACGGGGGTGACTCAACATTAGTTATGGGGAATGGTTGCCTGCCTTCTGTCTGCGGCCACCACACTGCTTCTTCCTGCCTGTTGGGGTGCTCTGCCTCCCTCCCTCTGTGTGCTGCTGTCCTTGCTCTTCATGTCCTCCTGCCAGGTTGGGTCAGTTACTATATCATCCACCACCTCGTCTTCCACTTCTGCACCCTGGTCCTCCTCCTGACTTTCTGGCAATTGTGTCTCATCATCGTCCACCTCTTGTGACAATTTCCCACCGCCGCCTTCGTATGACCGTGGCTGCTCAAATATTCGGGCATGGCTACATGCGATCTCTTTTTGCCCCGCTTCAAGTGGACCAGGCGAGAGCCCTGAATCTATAAATGGAAAAGTCAACAGCCCTTCGGAGAGTTCAAGTGTGGGATCAGTTGTCTCTGGGCACTCGGCATGGTGGGAGGAAGGAGGATCGGGGTGAAGAATATGCGGTCCAGACTCACGGCTACTGAGACTTGACCGTGTGGAAGACATGGAGGTGGTGGTGGTGCTGGCTAAGTGACTGGAAGCATTATCTGCTATCCAACCAATAACCTTTTGACATTGCTCTGTGTTCAATAGTGGTGTTCTGCAGTCCCCTATTAATTGGGACAGGAAGGTCGAGCGAGAAGATGTGGGTGTTTGTTGTGGCACAATTTCAGCTTGCCCACGGCCTCGGCCTCTGCATGCACCATCACCATCACCATCACATCCAGTTCCCCATCCCTTGCCATGTGCATTGCCCATTTTAAATGGAGGACAATATCTTCCATGCTCACTACAAATGGCTGAATTTGGAGCGAACTTATACATGATCCGTGTGATGGACAAACTACAGTTTTAAATAGCTGGCCTGCAGGGCCGTGGGGCACTCAGCAGCCGGGCCTCTGTGGATGCCGATGGGGGATATCACGGTGGCTGGCACGGTCCGTGGCCCAGGGCGGTCAATCAAAAAGGGGTAATATGATAGGGGATTTGGAAAGTGTTCGTGACGCCACCCGTGGCTTGCGGCTAAAGGGTGCCGCCGCTGCGGAGCAGTCCTCTGGAGCTGGTGTTACGGCAGCAGGGATGGTGCGGCTCTCCACAGGTAGAGATAGCTCCAGGGCAGAGTAGGATGTGTAGGTGGCACTGGGCATTGTAGTGCCGGGAGGGAGAGATGGCACAGATGAAAGAAGGGACGGAGGCAGTGCGGTACAGTCATCCGAGTTTTTACTCACAGTTCTTATGACAGTTCCACTGGTGCACTGTACAGGTGTCAGCCTGCCAAGTCACGCTGCGTTCACTAGGCAGGGGTTCAGCACTTCCTAAGGCAGATTAGGAGTACCTGACAGAACCCCACTTTCTTGCGTTCCTAGCTAGACCGTCTTCACGCTGAATGAGGCTTCAGCAACTGACTATATAAGCCAGAAGCCTCCGGTTTTCCCAGCCGAGACTTAGAGTAACACGGCTGGACCAGGGGCCGGTCCCCGTCTTGCGGCCTACGATCCCTCTGTACGGGTGCCATCCCACACTCGCCGTACCCCCTAGGAGGATCCCTTCTGTAGATCGGAGACTTCTCCTCTGCTCCCCACCTGGGCCTCTAGGACTGGGCCCTACTTGTGGAGCAGAGCTCCTATATAGACTCTGCTCCCTGACTGACTTCTCCCTCGTACTCATCTACTGAACTGCCACACCAAGATGGCTTCCCTTTATATATCTCACCCTATAGTGCTCCCCTAAACTGCTGCCTCCACCCACACCCACTACTGGTTCCCCCTACCTTTGGGTTCCCCATACTCCAGCCAGGGACAGGGCTCAGCATCTGCGCACATGCATGTTGCCCTTCCAGCCGGCCTGGAGCAGTGTAGTGTTGAATGCAGGTGTTGGGGTTCTGGGCAGCACTCCCTCCTTACCTGAGAGAAGGAGACTCCACACCTCTGGGTGAGATGCAGTACTTCTGTGGCGACTGAACCCTCAGAGGCGCCACACTCCCCCCTGGGAAAACACAGCACGTCCCCGGGCTGGAACAGAGTAAAACAGGGATATTACAGACATGCAAATTTTTAAGAATGCATTCGCATATAGGATAATAAAACTTACTTCCCTTTTTGGGAGGCACATCACTTTAACGTTATAGGTTATATTTATCAAACATCAAAAAACACTTTTCATAACGTTCTTGTAACAAGGTGTACATTTTCCTGGTAAACAAGTGCAAATGCAGCAGCATGAGGGAACCGTCCGCAAACCCTCAGCATAGGCCCTGGGCGTGGCTGCAGGGCATAGGTGATCCTGGTGCTGGACCACGTCTTCCGCCAAGCCAAACGGGTTTTTCTTCTGAGGTCATTGAATTGCACTTATAAAACCAATAGGAAGCACTTTAAGAAGTGCAGAACTTTTTACACAATCAGTTTTCGGCTGTTCACAGTCCCCAGCCTGGAGTCTGTATACCCTGACGGGTAATTATGAAAACACATACTCTAAGAAAACATTATTGCAAACTTCAACTACAGCACCCGTACGGTTGACTATTTACATGTTGTTCAGTCCCACTTGCTAAACTAATAGTGGGGTCCCCGCCTGGGATACTTTTGATTCTTTCCAGACCCAGCCGGATCATAAGATATGTCCTGCGGGGGGTGTCCTCGATGACGCGGTACACTTGTAGGGCATACCACCTGCGCTCCCCGTGGTGACGTGTATAGGTGACTCGGTCACCGGGGTATAGATTCCGGTTGGGATGGTCCTGTTCCAGCTCGGGCTCCACATCCCGCCGGTTTACGAAAATGTCCCTCTCGAAATCGGGATTCCGTATAAAGTCCCACCCAGCCTTCAGGTCAAACTTTACCACGAGTCCTTCCTCGCAGGGGCTGGGGTAGGCTGACTCCGCCTGACGAACTTGAGCCTTTGCGGCCTTGTACCAGGCCTCCATACGCTCGCAACGCACCCGCCGTGCGCGTCGCTCCTTCTCCAGCTGCTGGAGCTCCCGCCTGCAGAATTCCTTCCTCCGCAGGGCTTCAGCCTGGGTCTCCCGCGGGAACCCCATCAGGTCCCCCCCCCGGTTGTCCCAGCAAAACTCCTCTCCGCTGGGGCAGGCAACCGGGGGCGCTGGTGTCGGGAGTAGCGGGCATGGCTGCTGGTCCTCGAACCGGGCGGACCAGTCGAAGGTCGGCGCGCCGTACACCCACTTGGGTGCCGGAGGTGGAGGCTCTGGGAGGGCATCAAGTAGAAGGCCCCTGGCTTCGGCACCCGGAAATGGAGGTTCCTGGAGGGCACCAGGTGGAAGGTCCTCCAGTTCAGCGCCCGGGGTGGAGGTTCCGGGCTGAGCAGCTGCTCCAGAGAAGGCATGGCGGGGTACAGGGAGTGCTGGTGAAGGAGGCCCAGGAGCAGGTCGGCGCTTGCAGTGTCGGGGACAGGGGATTCCTTCCTACCTGCTCCTGTGCTGCTCACGGCCTCCTGGGATTCAGCGGGCTCCGCCGGGGCTGGGGTGCCGCTGCTGCAATCCAATGCTGCTCTCCGCCGGGCTGCCAACTTCTCCAGTAGTTCGCTCCTCCACCTGGTGACCGCTTCCTGCTGAGCCCTTTCAACTTGCTGGCTCAGCTCCAGAATCTCACGCTGGAGGAACGCTGCATCCTCCGGGGACAGTTTTCCAGCTTCTCCCTCCAGGGTGAGGGGAGTCGCTTGCCACTGCAGCAGGCCAGAGGCGGAGGCGTGATCCTGGCGTCCGTCCATGCTGGCTGCCGGGAGCGGTCTGTCTAGACTGGTTAAGACCACACCCGTCTCCATTACTTTTGTCTTCCTCCCCTCCCCTTTCGGGGGCGGTCCCATGGCTGGTTGCTGTCGGTCACTCCTTGTGACGTCCTCCCTGCCTTGATGGACACATCTATGCAGAAAGTCACTGTTGCAAGGGGCAGGGTGTGCTTTTGGCGCCATTCTGGGACCCGGCCCACGATGGGAGGCTCCATATTGTTGTCCTTGATCACGCACATAATGACGCCCGTTCTTCTGGGGCGGGCGCCACATTCAATGTAGAAAAACAGTTCTTTAGGCACCCAATACCCGCTGATACCGGGCTGGTCACGTATCCTGTTCGTGACGCCAAGGTTGACGTGCCCCCAGGGCCGTGGGGTACTCGGCAGCCGGGCCTCTGTGGATGCCGATGGGGAATATCACGGTGGCTGGCCCAGTCCGTGGCCCAGGGCGGTCAATCAAAAAGGGGTAAATTAATAGGGGATTTGGAAAGTGTTCGTGACGCCACCTGTGGATTGCAGGTAATGGGTGCCGCCGCTGCAGAGCAGTCCTCTGGAGCTGGTGTTACGGCAGCAGGGATGGTGCGGCTCTCCACAGGTAGAGCTAGCTCCAGGACAGAGTAGGATGTGTAGGTGGCACTGGGCATTGTAGTGCCGGGAGGGAGAGATGGCACAGATGAAAGAAGGGACGGAGGCAGTGTGGTACAGTCATCCGAGTTTTTACTCACAGTTCTTATGACAGTTCCATTGGTGCACTGTACAGGTGTCAGCCTCCCACGTCACGCTGCGTTCACCAGGCAGGGGTTCAGCACTTCTTCAGGCAGATTAGTAGTACCTGACAGAACCCCACTTTCTTGCGTTCCTAGCTAGACCGTCTTCACGCTGGGTCTTTCTCCCTCCTGCCCTGCGCTTCCCACTCTCAATCCCGCTCGGGTGCTCTGAAGTCCCTCCTGTCTTGTTGGAGTTCCCAGACCTGCTTGACCCTCACGGGCATTAGAATGAGGCTTCAGCAACTGACTATATATGCCAGAAGCCTCCGGTTTTCCCAGCCGAGACTTAGAGTAACACGGCTGGACCAGGGGCCGGTCCCCTTCTTGCGGCCTACGATCCCTCTGTCTTCTGACAGATGCGGGGCGTAGGATCCCTTCTGTAGATCAGAGCCTACTCCTCTGCTCCCCACCTGGACCTCTAGGACTGGGCCATACTTGTGGAGCAGAGCTCCTAAAGAGACTCTACTCCCTGACTGACTTCTCCCTCATACTCATCTACTGAACTGCTACCCCAAGATGGCTTCCCTTTATATATCTCACCCTATAATGCTCCCCTAAACTGCTTTCTCCACCCACACCCACTACTGGTTCCCCCTACCTTTGGGTTCCCCCGACTCCCGCCAGGGACAGGGCTCAGCAGCTGCGCACATGCATGTTGCCCTTCCAGCCGGCCTGGAGCAGTGTAGTGTTGGATGCAGGTGTCGGGGTTCCGGGCAACACTCCCTCCTTACCAGAGAGAAGGAGACACCACACCTCTGGGTGAGGTGCAGTACCTCTGTGGCGACTGAACCCTCAGGGGCGCCACATAACTATTTTTAACAGCGCCGACCTCGTGTCAATAAGTTCACTGACACACTGCAGCAAAATTTAAATGGAAGCTAGAAATGGCAATATTTTCAGCGCAATTATATGTGATCCATGTGACGGACAAACCACAGTTTTAAATAGCTGGCCTGTAGGTAACTATTTTTAACAGCGCTGGCCTCGTGTCAATCAGTTCACTGACACACTGCAAGAAAATTTAAATGGAGGCTAGAAATGGCAAAATTTTCAGCGCAATTATATATGATCAGTGTGACGAACAAACCACAGTTTTAAATAGCTGGATTTTTAGCGCTGTAATATGGAAAGGACCTAGCTGTATTCTGCAGTGCCAACAAGCAAATGGCACAGATAAACAGTGTTCTCTGGATTGCTTTTTAAGCAAATAATCAGGATTAAGATAAAAAAAAAATCCTGGCCCCTGATACCTGGACCTATTTCTACAAATATCTGTAAAAGCACCAGCGGACAGAACTGGAATGGACCCTCTTGCTATGTGCACTGCAGTCTGCTATGTACCCTGCTTGCCTTCCTATATACACTGCCTGCCTGATATCTGTGCAGCTGGATTAGTCATCATAAGGACTGTTAGTTGAGATGGATATGTGTCTCTAATATAGTCTGGTATACCTACACTAACTAGAAACAAGCAAATTTCTCCCTAGCTCAGCAGCAGCTTTCCCTACACTGTCTGATTCCGGAGTGACTGTGATGAGCATGGAGGCGCCAGGTCTGATATAGACTGATGACACAGATGTCTGATGACGCTGTGCGGCCAGCCAATCATTGTAATGCCAAAACCAACATGGCTACGGCATTAAAATGTGTGGCAGACAATCCCTGCATGTTGATTGGCGCTCTAAAGAGCGCCAAACATGCAGGGAGGGGACCCGAACTCCTGTCGAGCAACCCCGGAAATACTCGGCGAGCGCTGAGCATCTCGAGCAGTGAGATGCTCGGCTGAGTACCGAGCAGTAGTGAGCATGCTCACTTATCACTATCTTGCACCTGCCAGCTGTTATCAGGGGTGGATAGACGGGCCCCGGGCAGTTTAGAAGGCGTGGACCCCCCCCGCTGACAGAAATAGTAGTGAGCGTATCGCGGGGCGCACATTTTTCCCTTATGTACAGAACTATATATAACATAGCGCCATACATAATAGGGCAGGGGTGGGAGATTCATTTTCCTGAGGAGTCACATGAGAGACCATGACTGTTGTGGAGGCCGAACAATAGTCTGAAATTAATTCTGCTCAATATTAACATATTAATTATAAGTATTTTTAATATTATTTGTATCATTTAATATTGAGCAAAATTAATCTGTTGACATAACCTATATACATGACGAGCCCCCACATAGCCCCCTCAATCAACAACCAAAGCAATCAACCTATGGGGTCTTCATACATGTTAACCATAAAAAAAATTAAAAAAACACCCTAAAAAAATTCTCTTTTTTTAAAAAACTCAATACATAAAGACATTAGTGATGAGCGAAAGTGCTCAGATAACATTTTATCCCGGCACGCTCGGGTGTTATCCGAGTATCTTGTATATATTCGAGTCCCTGCGGCTGCATGTTTTGTTTGTTTTGTTTTGACAACCACAGCACTTAACAAACAGGCAATCCTGCATGTGTTGCATATGTCTAACAGCAGATGCAACACTGTATATATAGACCCTATATGGCCTGAACAGTTGTGTACTTAGCTCAATGGCGTCTTCTTCCAACGCTTTTTCTCCTCCTTTAGTCATTCAGGGTTCCATATTGGAATTGCTTCAATCAGGACAAGAAAAGGAGACCATAAGCCGTACTGCAATGAGAATGACAGCTTACATGTCCAGGCAATATGCCCCCACAAAGTCTCTATATACAATATGAGCCCCCACACAGCCCCCTACATACAATATGAGCCCCCTCATAGCCCCTATATACAGTATGAACCCACACACAGCCCTGTACAGTATGAGCCCCCTATAGCCCTGTACATACAGTAGAAGCCCACACACAGCCCACCTACATACAGTATGAGCCCCTACATAGCTACCTACATACGGTAAGAGCTCTTGCACAGCCCCATAGATACAGTATGAGCTCCCACATAAGTCCATTTATAAAGTATAAATCCACACATAGCCCCCAACATACAATATGACACCACACAGCCCCCCCAATATACAGCATGAGCCTCCACATAGCCTCCTATATACAGTATGAGCTCCCACATACAGTATGAGTCCACACACAGCACCCAATATACAGTATGAGCCCTCACATAACCCGCAATATACAGTATGAGCCCCTACATAGCTAAGGTAAGAACCCTCACACAGCCCCATAGATACAGTATGAGCGCCCACATAACTCCCTTTATACAGTATGAATCCACACAAAGTTCCCTACTTACAATGACACCACACAGTCCCCCAATATACAGTATGAGCCCCCAACATAGCCCCATACATACAGTATGAGCCCCCTGCATAGTTACGGTAAGAACCCTCACACAGCCCCATAGATACAGTATGAGCGCCCACATAACTCCCTTTATACAGTATGGATCCACAAAGTCCCCTACATACAATGACACCACACAGTCCCTCAATATACAGTATGAGCCCCCAACATAGTCCCCTACATACAGTATGAGCCCCCTACATACAACATGAGCCCCCACACAGCCATATACATACAGTATGTGTCCTCACATAGCTCCCAATATATAGTATGAGCCCCCACATAGCTCATTGCAGCCCCCAAACCTACAGGATAACATGAATCTGTAGCCCCCAAGATAATATACTATGCAGTCACTAGCAGCCCCCACAGTCACATACCCTGCGCCCCCCCCATGGTCACACATGCTGTGGCCCCCCTCATGGTCACATACCCTGCGGCCCCCCCTTGGTCACATACCCTGCAGCCCCCCACCCCTTGGTCACATACCCTGCAGCCCCCCCTAGGTTACATACCCTGCAGCCCCCATGGTCACATACCTTGCGCGCCTCCCCCCGTGGTCATATACGTTGTGACCCCCCATGGTCACATACCCTGTGGCCCCCATGGTGACATGCCCAAGTCACTCTCACAGAACAGGATGAAGCTATTTGCTTCTTACCATCACCAGGAGCTGCCAGCAGGAGGGAACTGGAAGTATTGAAAGGCAGCACTGAGCACAAGACGATCAGGGAGTCAGAGTCAGTACAGAGCACCACACGGAGCTGCAGTGCAGTAATCGACAGCCGGGAATCCCAGGGGCTCTGCATGTGAGTACAGCAGACGCGGGCACTCAGAGCGCACTGCGTGTTCGCGTCTGCTACATTGTCATGTGGGCGGCGCGTGCACATAACATTATAATGAGGGCAATCTGGCCATGCCCCCCCCCCGGAGTTTCAGGCCCCGGTGCTAGCCCAGATTGCCCTTATCACAAAGATAAATAAGTGGCTCAAGAACTGGTGTAGGAAGGAGGGATTTGGGTTCCTGGAGAACTGGGCCGACTTCTCAGTTGGCTACAGACTCTACGCTAGGGACCGGCTGCACCTCAATGGGGAGGGTGCAGCTGTGCTGGGGGAGAAAATGGCTAGAAGGTTGGAGAAGTGTTTAAACTAGGGATTGGGGGGGAGGGTATTCATTTTATAGGTGGGGAAGATAGTGCAGATAGTGACCTGGGCACAAATAAAGAAATTGGGGGTGGGGTTAGAACAGTCAATAAAGTAAGAAGGAATAGAGGTACAGAGAGATACATAAAATGCATGGACACTAATGTCAGAAGCCTCACCAACAAAATGGAGGAATTAGAATTCATTTTGTTGGAAAATAATTATGACATGGTAGGGATATCTTAGACTTGGCTGGACGAGAGCCATGACTGGGCAGTTAATTTACAGGGCTATAGTCTGTTCAGAAAAGACCGTACAAACAAGCGAGGGGGGGGAGTGTGTTTATATGTAAAATCATCCTGTGGGTGGAGATAAGGGGAGGGGGAAAAAATAATGAATTACTGATAGGGGTTTGTTATAAGTCTCCAAAAATAATGGAAGTAGAGGAGGATATCCTCGTAAAGCAAATAGATGAAGCAGCGACTCAAGGAGAAGTCACTATTATGGGAGACTTCAACTACCCTGAAATACATTGGGGGACAGAAACATGTAGTTCAAGCAAAGGTAATAGGTTTTTGACAACTATGAGAGACAATTACCTTTCACAACTGGTTCAGGACCCAACAAGAAGAGGGGCACTGCTAGACCTAATATTAACCAATAGGCCAGACCGCATATCAAATATACGAGCTGGGGGTCACTTGGGTAATAGTGATGACAAAATAATACGTTTTCATGTAACCTTTAATAAGATGTGTAGTAGAGGGGTTACAAGGACACTAAACTTCAGGAAGGCAAATTTCCAATGGTTGAGAGATGATCTTAGTGCAATAAACTGGGACGATATCCTGAGACATAAAGCTACACAAAGCAAATGGGAGACATTTATTAACATCCTGAATAGGACCTGTGCACAATATATACCCTTTGGGAATAAACATGCTAGAAATAGGAGGAAACCACTATGAGAGATGGAAGAGCCAAGAAGACACTGTAGACAAATCTTTGAAGTAGAGAGTGAAGTTTAGGCCACAGCCCCACTATCACTATTTGGTCAGTATTCAGTCAGTATTCAGTCAGTATTTTTTCTCAGGAGTGTGAGCCAAAACCAGTTGTGGAACAATCAGAGAAAAGGTGTAATAGAAACAAGTGCACCAATTCTCCTGCTTTTGGCTCCATGGCCTCATTCAGAGATACGCGACAGAACAGTTCAGAATGCAGGCAGGCAAAGTACACTGACGCGCAGGTGTCTAGATAAGCAAAACAACGCTGGGATATCTGGCAGTGGTTTGGCCATGGTGTGGCGATGTTGTGGCGATGGACTTGACCCAAACAACAGTACCAGGGTTTTTTTATATATATACAGTGGGGAAAAACGTATTTACTCAGTCACCAATTGTGCAAGTTCTCCCATTTAAAAAGATGAGAGAGGCCTGTAATTGACATCATAGGTAGACCTCAACTATGAGAGACAAAATGAGAAAACAAATCCTGAAAATCACATTGTCTGATTTGGAAAGAAATTTTTTTCAAATTTTGATGGAAAATAAGTATTTGGTCAATTACAAACAAGCAATATTTCTGGCTCTCACAGACCTGTAACAACTTCTTTAAGAGGCTCCTCTGTGATCCACTCATTACCTGTAGTACTGGCACCTGTTTGAACTTGTTATCAGTATAAAAGACACCTGTGCCCAACCTCAAACAGTCACACTCCAAACTCCACTATGGTGAAGACCAAAGAGGACACCAGAAACAAAATTGCAGCCCTGCACTAGGCTGGGAAGACTGAATCTGCAATTGGCAAGCAGCTTGGTGTGAAGAAATCAACTATGGGATCAATAATTAGAAAATGAAAGACATACAATACAAGACCACTGATAATCTCCCTCGATCTGGGGCTCCACACAAGACCTCACCCCGTGGGGTCAAAATCATCTCAAGAACGGTAAGCAAAAATCCCAGAACCACACGGGGGGACCTAGTGAATGACCTGCAGATAGCTGGGACCAACTTTACACAGGCTACCTTCAGTAACACACTACGCCGCCAGGGACTCAGATCCTGCAGTGCCAGACGTGTCCCCCTGCTTAAGCCATTACATGTCTGGGCCCGTCTGAAGTTTGCTAGAGAGCATTTGGATGACCCAGAAGAATATTGGGAGAATGTCAATAGTCAGATGAAACCAAAGTACAACTGTTTGGTAGAAACACAACTCATCGTGTTTGGAGGAGAAAGAATGCTGAGTTGCATCCAAAGAACACCATACCTACTGTGAAGCATGGGAGTGGCAACATCATGTTTTGGGGCTGTTTCTCTGCCAAGGGACCAGGACGACTGATCCATGTACATGAAAGAATGAATGGGGCCATGTATCGTGAGTTTTTGAGTGCAAACCTCCTTCCATCAGCAAGAGCATTGAAGATAAAACGTGGCTAGGTCTTTCAGCATGACAATGATCCCAAGCACACCGCCAGGGCAACGAAGGAGTGACTTCGTAAGAAGGATTTCAAGGTCCTGGAGTGGCCTTGCCAGTCTCCAGATCTAAACCCTATAGAAAACTATAGAGTTGAAAGTCCGTGTTGCCCAGCGACAACCCCAAAACATCACTGCTCTAGAGGAGATCTGCATGTAGGAATGGGCCAACATACCAGCAACATTGTGTGCCAGCCTTGTGAAGACTTACAGAAAACGTTTGACCTCTGTCATTGCCAGCAAAGGATATATAACACAGTATTGAGATGAACTTTTGTAATTGACCAAATACTTCTTTTCCACCAAAATTTGAAATAAAATTCTTTCCAAATCAGACAATGTGATTTTCAGGATTTGTTTTCTCATTTTGTCTGTCATAGTTGAGGTCTACCTATGATGTCAATTACAGGCCTCTCTCATCTTTTTAAGTGGGAGAACTTGCACAACTGGTGGCTGACTTAATACTTTTTTTCCCCACTGTAGTTAGAAAAAGGAACTACATATTGTGGCAAAGAGTGTATGCATGATAACTAGTGATGAGCGAGCACTAAAATGTACTCGTTGTTCAGGTCGAGCAAATTGGAATGCTCGAGTGCTCGGACCGAGTAACGAGCCCAATGTAAGCCTATGGGAAACTCGAGCATTTTTCCAGCTGCTCCCCCCGGCGATCTGCAGAGGGCCTAAAAATTGGCCAAATCGATGGGAACAAATCGAATCAAATGACATGGGATCAGCATGGGGAAGACCCCTGGAAGTATTTCGGATGCCCATGTCACTGCTGTCAACAATGTTGTCAGAGGTATTACGCCACTTTTACGGACTCACAATAAAACATGCAAAAACTAAACCAAAATGGATTTTTTTTCTGGGAAAAATGTTAAGGAACATCCTTTCCAGGGTAATGACTTGTATATAAGTCAAAATAAATAAACAAAAACAAAAATGCTCCTCCACACCTTGGGCTATGTTCACACGTTGCGTTTTTGCACTTTTGCATTGCTTTCAAACAAGACAAATACATTCACTGGGAAATGTCATTTTAACATTTTACAACCTTATCTGGCCATGTGGTGTGTGACACATCATCAGACACATGCATACAGTGCTGAAAAGACATGGGAACAGCATGGGGAAGACCCCTGGAAGCATCTCTGACTCCCAGAACACTGCCTAAAAGTGTGCCCATCACAAGTGATCCTTGGCGCATGCGAAGATGCCTCTGTCGATGCAGACTTGCAACAATCTCCGTCCACGTCCTTGTCCCAGCGCAGCGTTCAGTTGACCCTACTCCATTCTTTGGGATGCAAGCGCAAGTATGCAGCCAGCCACCCACCCACAGGCCGCAATAGTAAACTGCCAGATTTCTGGACAGCTGCTTGCACTTGAAATGTGGCCTTTTAGGCTCTTGGAGGCAGAAGCTTTTCAAAACCTCATGGCGACGTCGGCGGGTGTCCATACACGGTCCCCAGCCGCCACTATTTCTTCCAGTATCTTCCACAAGCACGGGTCCCATAACATTACACGTGCCCTCCCTAGGGCACTTACTGGGATGGACCGTCTAACCACAAAAACGTGGACAAGTGAATTTGGACAGGTGAATTTGGACAGGGACGGTACGGAGTGTTACGGGCCTGGGTGGTGAACCCTCTGTGCTGTGGTGCAAGGAGGGACCCAGAGGGGCGTGACTAAGTATCAAGACGGACCGACCCTGGTCGTACGGTGGCTAACGCCTCCGTGACCAGAGAGGGACCGAGCAGAGGGACCAGGTGCTACTCTGGGGACGACCTTGTAAGAGAGCAGGTGACTCCCACTGGTCAGACTGGGACTGACCGGTATAGCAGATGACACAGCAGGCAGGCTGACGAGTGGTCCTGGAGGATGAACTGGTAGCCACGGCAGATGACAGGCAGGAGCCTCTGGGTAGGCTGTCAGGTGGTAACGGCAAGTGACAGGCAGAAGTCTCTAGATGGACGGTCTGGTAACAGGCAGGTAACAGGTGAGTGCTACCAGGTGAGCGGGCTGACAGACACGGAAGGTAACTGGCAGGTAACAGGCGAGCGCTCCCAGGTGAGCGGGCTGACAGTCACAGAAAGTAACAGGCAGGTAACAGGCGAGCGCTCCCAGGTGAGCGGGCTGACAGGCACGGAAGGTAACAGGCAGGTAACAGGCGAGCGCTCCCAGGTGAGCGGGCTGACAGGCACGGAAGGTAACCGTCAGGTAACAGGCGAGCGCTCCCAGGTGAGCGGACTGACAGGCACGGCAGGTAACAGGCTGGCAGGCAGGACGAGAAGTCAGGCTAGCAGCGGAACCTGAGGGCTGAAGCAGAGATAAGTAACACTGTGCAACAACTTTGCTCGGGCACCTCCATTTTGGAGGAGGTGCCCTATATATGGGAGGACCCTCGGCTATTGGCCGGGGACTCCTTAGGACGGCGCGCACGGCCCCTTTAAGAGAGGCTAAAGAACAGTGCCCGGGGAACTGCGCGCAACGACAGCAGGAAGAGAAGGAGAGCGGGGAGCGCGGGGAGAGAGGAGGTGAGAGGGACGGTGTCTCTGCCTGGCCAGAGGCAGAGATGCCGATGCTTTTTTGCCTTCCTCTGGATCAACAAGTTAGGCTATGGGTTGAACTAGATGGACTTAGTCTTCCTTCAACCTTAAAAACTATGTTACTATGTTACTATGTTACACGGAGCCAGTCCACAGCTTGTCAGTGAGAGTTGTATTTCATCACTGCCATATTTTTTAGCTCGGTGAAAGGACTTGGGAAACCATATCTACTCCAGCTGTCATTTTTCCCAGGAAGTCCTCTAATGCAGCTTGTCGCATAAGCAATGGCAGCCCGTCCAACATCAGCTCGCACTTCTCAGTGGTGCTTCGACACACAAACATCTTTCTTTGCCCTTTAATTTCATGACTACAGAGTTGGGCAATGGGCTGATCTGCAATGCAGTTTGAGAAATAACATGCAATTAAGCACGTACAATCCACATTAAAAAAAGCAGCCACAGAGTGTCCAGGAACCTTCCTACACACATTTCTTAGGCAGAACTGCTTCTCGGCAGGGTTGGACGGACCCTCCAGAGAACTGGAGACTTCTCCCGTGGACCCTGGATTCTCCATCGGGAGAGTTTATAGTGCCAAGATGAGGCCATGATGATGATAGAGGCCACCATCTGCTTAGTTTTCTGTTACTTGGAATGCAAGCGCAAGTATGCCGCCAGCCACCCACCCACAGGCTGCAATACTATACTGCTAAATTTTTGACAGCTGCTTGCACTTGAAATGTGGCCTTTTAGGATCGTGAAGGCGGAAGCTGTCCACAACCTTATGGTGGGGGCCAGGTGTCCATAGTCGGTTCCCAGCAGCCACTATTTATCCCGGTGTCGTCTCCGTCTTCCACAAGCACGGGTCCTACAACATTACCCGTGCCCTCCCCAGGGCACTTACTAGGAAGGACCGCCTAACCACAAACACGTGGACAGGTGAATGTGGCCAGGGACGGTACAGAGCCAGTCCACAGCTTGTCGGTGAGAGTTGTATTTCACCACAGTCATATTCTTTAGCTTGGTGAAAGGGCTTGGGAAACCGTATCTACTCCAGCTGTCATTTCTCCTAGGAAGTCCTCAAATGCAGCTTGTCGCATAAGCAATGGCAGCCCGTCCAACATCAGCTCGCACTTGTCGGTGGTACTTCGACACACAAATATCTTTCTTTGCACCTTTAATTTCATGACTACAGAGTTGGGCAATGGCCTGATCTGCAATGCGGTTTGAGAAATAACATGCATAAGCACGTCCAATCCACATTAAAAAAGCATTAATAGAGTGTCCGGGAACCTTCCCACACCCACACACTTTTCTTAGCCAGGGCTGCTTCTCGGCAGGGTTGGACGGGCCCACCAGAGAACCGGAGACTCCCTCCTGTGGGCCCTGGCTTCTCCTTCAGGAGAGTTCATAGTGCCGAGGTAAGGCCATGATGATGATAGAGGCCACCATCTGCTTAGTTTTCTGTTACTTGGAATGCAAGCACAAGTATGCAGCCAGCCACCCACCCACCCACAGGCCACAATAGTAAACTGTCAGATTTCTGGGCAGCTGCTTGCACTTGAAATGTGCTATTTTAGACTCGTGGAGGCAGAAGCTTTTCACAACCTCATGGCGGCGGCCGGGTGTCCATACTTGGTCTCCAGCCACCGCCACTTCTCCCAGTATTGTCTCCGCCTTCCACAAGCAAGAGTCCCTGAACATTACTGCTGGTACTCTTTCATGGGAATCTGCTTGCCTCCTAACAGCCTGTAATATTTCCAGTGAACTATGGTATGACGCCATGGTATTAGCACTGCCCCCAGTACCAGTAGCAAAGCCATCCCCAATTTCCTTCTCAGGAATTTTATTTGGTAGACTGAGTGGCTGCCCAAATACATTAGTTTCTCACAAAGGAGCTGAAGATAGAGTGGCAATAGATGCAAGTTTCTCCAGCCTGTTAGATATCAGAGGGTTAGTGGCAGCACATTGGCTCAGTGGTTAGCACTGAAGCCTTGCAGCACTGGAATCCTGGGTTCAAATCCCAGCAAGGACAACATCTGCAAGGATTTTGTATGTTCTCCCCGTGTTTGCGTGGGTTTCCACCCCAGTAAAAAAAAGGAGCCATAGAGTGTCCGGGAATCTTCCCACACACTTTTCTTAGCCAGGACTGCTTCTTGGCAGGGTTGGACTGTCCCACCAGAGAATCCTCGGGTGGGCCCTGGCTTCTCCATCAGGAGAGTTCATGATAGCGCAAATTTTGCAGCAGCTATGGGACTCTTGAGTGGGGGAGAAAGGTGAGCCCACAGAATCAAATCCTCTGGTGGGCCCAATGTTTTTCAGTTTGAAACTGCTTCTCAGTGGGAGTTGTATTTCACCACAGACATATTCTTTAGCTCGGTGAAAGGACTGGCATAGAGGGAAACCGTATCTACTCCTGCAGTCATTTCTCTGTCGCCAGGTTCTGCCCATTGTCACACACGACCATGCCTGGCTGTATGTTCAGCGGTGAGAGCCACAGATCAGGCTGCTGTCTTACAGCTTCCAACAACTCTTCAGCGGTGGACGGTTTGTCATCTAAGCATTAAGCATGTTATCTTCAGCACAGCCTGTTGCCGCTTGGCCAAGGCAGTGCTGCAGTGCTTTCAGCTTGTGACTGATGTGGTCATTTCGGAGATGGAGGCCGAACTGGACGAGCAGGTGCAGGAGCTGAACAATGTGATTAGATTGAGGTTACATTGGCGACTCTGGTTTTTATACTAAACAAATACCCTACTGTGTTTTTTTTATTTATTTATTTATTTTACGTTGTTTTTTAAGACAAATGCATTCACCGGGAAATGTAATTTTAACATTTTACAACCTTATCTGGCCATGTGGTGTGTGACACATCATTAGACACATCCTGTTTCATTTATGATGGAGGGACTCTGAAAGTCACAAAGCCTATTTTTATAGGGTCATCATGCGGCCCTATTATTCTTAACCCCTTTAAAGCCCAAGACGTACTAATACGTATCTGCGCCCTGGGCTTTAAGAGCCTGATACGTATTAGTACGTCTTTGCGATCGCGCCCGCACACAGGCTGTGCGGGCATGATCGCCGCCGGCTGTCAGCTGATTGTCACAGCTGACACCCGGTGCTATGTGCTGGGAGTGATCCCGCACCGCTCCCGGCACATTAACCCCCGCAATGCTGCGATCAAAGTCGATCATAGCATTGCGGGGGCGAGGGGAGGTGATCGGGATACTCATCTCTCGAGCCGGCGTCCAGCGATGTCTGCCGCGGCTTCTCGGATGTTGGCATCATGACCCGATGTCATCATGACAACATCCGGGTCACCAGACAGCAGGAAGATATTTTGGTCTTCTGCATCTGCAGTATTCTGCATCTGCAGCGCTGACAGCATGTATAGCACAGGGATGCTATACAGGCAATCAGAATAAAAAAAGTGAAAGTCCCATAGTGAGAGAAAGAATAAAAGTAAAAAAAGTGTCAGAAAGTGAAAAAAAAAAAAAGAATTGTAAAAATATAAATAAATATATATAAAAAAAATCCACCAAAACTAAAATTATAATGTACACATCAATAAATATTATTATGAAAAAAAAGAAAAAAAAACAATAAAAGTACACATATTTGGTATCACCGCGTCCGGAACGACCTGACCTATAAAACTGTCCCACTAGTTAGCCCCTTCAGTGAACACGGTAAAAAAAAACAAGAAAAAAAACAAGCAAAGAACAATGCTTTATCATTATACCTCCAAACAAAAAATGGAATAACACGCGATCAAAAAGACGAATATAAATAAAAATGGTACCGCTGAAAATGTCATCTTGTCCCTCAAAAAACAAGCCACCATACAGCTCCATCAGCCGAAAAATAAAAAAGTTATACCTTTCAGAATAAAGCGATGCAAAAAAATAATTTTTTCTATAAAATAGCTTTTATTGTGTAAAAGCGCCAAAACATAGAAAAACAATATAAATTTGGTACCGCTGTAAACGTACTGACCTGAAGAATAAAGCTACCTTATCAATTTTACCACACGCGGAACAGAATAAAAAATGAAAAAAGAAAACAATTCCTGAATTGTTGTTTTTTGTTTATTCTGACTCCCAAAAATCGGAATAGAGAGCGATCAAAAAATGTCACATGCCTGAAAATGGAAACGATAAAAACGCCAACTCATTCCGCAAAAATCAATCTGTCACATGACTCTGTCGGCCAAAATATGGAAAAATTATAGCTCTCAAAATATGGCGATGCAAAAAATAGATTTTACAAAAAAATGCGTCTTTTAGTGTGTGACAGCTGTCAATCATAAAAACCCGATATGATTCTGGTATCACTGTAATCGCACCGACCCGAAGAATAAAGTTGTCTAATCACTTATACCGCAAGAGGAACGGCGTAAAAAATAAACTCTCGGGTTAGGGTTGTGCTAGGGTTAGGGTTGGGGTTAGGGTTGGGGTTAGGGTTAGGGTTAGGGTTGGGCTAGGGTTAGGGTTAGGGTTGAGCTAGGGTTGTGCTAGGGTTAGGGTTGGGCTAAGGTTGTGCTACGGTTAGGGCTAGGGTTGGGGTTAGGGTTGGGGTTAGGGTTGGGCTAGGGTTAGGTTTGGGCTAGGGTTGAGCTAGGGTTAGGGTTAGGGTTGGGTTTAGGGTTAGGGTTGGGGTTAGGGTTGGGCTAGGGTTGGGGTTAGGGTTGGGCTAGGGTTAGGGTTGGGCTAGGGTTAGGGTTAGGCTAGGGTTAGGGTTGGGATTTTTTTCAAAAGTAGAAGAAAAAAAGATGACGATATGGCGACTAGTGTTGAGCATAAGTGCTCGCTACTTGAGTTTGCATCGAGTGCTCGGGTATGCACTGAGTATCGCGGGTGCTCGAGTGACATGCTTGAGTCTCCGACCTATATGCATCGCGGCCAAAAAAAACTCGCAAGGATTGCCTGCCATGCATGAGCGATCCCCGCATGTTTATACCCTTTGATAAAATCCTTGAGGGGTGTAGTTTCCAAAATGGGGTCACTTGTGGGGGGTTTCCACTATTTAGGCACATCAGGGGCTCTCCAAATGCGACATGGCGTCCGCTCTCGATTCCAGACAATTTTGCGTTCAAAAAGTCATACAGTGCTCTTTCCATTCTGAACTCTGCCATGCGCCCAAACACTGTATTTTCCCACATATGGGGTATTGGCGTACTCAGGAGAAATTGCACAAACGTTTTTGGGGTCCATTTTCTCCTCTTACCCTTGTGAAAATAAAATTTTTGGGCTAAAATATCATTTTTGTGAAAAAAGTTTGATTTTTTTTCATTTTCACGGCTCCATGTTATAAACTTCTGTAAAGCACTTTGGGGTTCAGGGTGCTCACCACACATTTAGATAAGTTCCCAGAGGGGTCTAGTTTCCAAAATGGTGTCACTTGTGGGGGGTTTCCACTGTTTAGGCACATCAGGGGCTCCCCAAACATGGCGTCCGCTAATTATTCAAGCAAATTTTACATTCAAAAAGTCAAATGGCGCTCCTTCACTTCCGAACCCTGCCGTGCTCCCAAACAGTGGGTTCTTCCCACAAATGGGGTATCTGCGTGCTCAGGGGAAATTGCACAACAAATTTTGGGGACCATTTTTTCCTGTTACCCCTGCAAAAATTAAAAAAATTGGGTTAAAAGTAAAATTTTTGTGAAAAAAGTTAAATGTTAATTTTTTTCTTCCACATTCCAAAACTTCCTGTGAAGCACCTGAAGGGTTAATAAAGTTCTTGAATGTGGTTTTGAGCACCTTGAGGGGTGCAGTTTTTAGAATGGTGTCAGTTTGGGGTATTTTCTGTCATAAAGACCCCTCAAAGTGACTTCAAATGTGATGTGGTCCCTAAAAAAATGGTTATGTAAATTTTGTTGGAAAAATGAGAAATTGCTGGTCAACATTTAACCCCTATAACTCCCTAATAAAAAAAATGTTGGTTCCAAAATTGTGCTGATGTAAAGTAGAAATGTGGGAAATGTTATTTATTAACTATTTTGTGTGTCATATCTCTCTGATTTAAGGGCATAAAAATTCAAATTTTGAAAATTGTAAAATTTTCGCCAAATTTCTGTTTTTTTCACAAATAAACACAAGTGATATCGAAGAAATTTTACCATAATCATGAATTACAATATGCAATGAAAAAACAATCTCAGAATCAGGGGGATCCATTGAAGCGTTCCAGAGTAATTACCTCATAAAGTGACAGGGGTCAGAATTGTAAAAATTGGCCTGGTCATTAACATGCAAACCAGCTTGGGTTGTAAAGGGGTTAAAGGGACAGCAGTCGACCATCGCTATTGTTAGAGAGCCATCAGCCGGCTATGCTTTGTTGTTCTCATTATTAACGAGTGGGTCTCCTACACTGTTATTGCGCATGCAGTGACTGCACGGCCTGCCAAAAATTTGGATGCATCCCAATACCCATGAAGAGGAGGGTCTCAGTAAAAAAATGTACCCATTATAAAGGAACGGGTCTCCTATAGTGGTAATGCCCATGCTGTGACTGCAAGGGCTGCCAAAATTTGGAAAAAAAAACACTAACAATTTAAAGACACATAGAGCTAGGCCACAGTAACGACTTGTTCCCATTAGAAAGGAGCGGGTCTGATATACAGTTATAGGGTATGAAGTGAGTCCAACGGTTGCCTAAATTTAGGAGAAACCCCACTAACAATTTAAAGACACATAGAGCTGGGCCACAGTAACGACATGTTCCCATTAGAAACGAGAGGGTCTGCTATACAGTTATAGGGTATGAAGTGAGTCCAACAGCTGCCAAAATTTAGGAAAAACCCCAATAACAATTTAAAGACACAGAGGTGGGTGTTATGATCTGCAACATGAACTAAGGAAAGAAAGGGGAAAGCCGTCCCTACAGTAAGACTAAGCTGAATCCCTACGATGTAGCGGGCTGCCTGTTCCTAGCGAACAGACCCGCCTTAGTCCTCGGCTTGTCTGAACGAAGACCTATAGCATAAAGGGAGGAGTCCCTAAAATAACTAAGGACTGGGACAAAAAATGGGACACCTCCTAAACAGAGAAGTTGTTGCAGAACACAAAAAGACAAACTGACAAAAAGGTACTAGAGGTCCCAGAAGGACCAAGCGAACTGACAGAGAAAGGCACAGAAGCAGCTGGCTAGAGAAACAGTCAAACACTGAAGTCCAGCACAACCAAAAGCTGGAATATAAAGGCAGATGGTCACGTGACCTCAAAACACAAGATGGAAAAAACAAACAGGAGGGTTCTAACAGTGGGCCTCAGTAATGACATATTACCATTAGAAAGGAGCTGGTCTCCCATACTGTTTGCCTATCCACTGACTGCAATGGCTGTCAAAAATTTGAAGGCACTCCAATGCCCCTTGCAAGAGACTTAGAGGTCGGAGGGCCTCCTGAAAAAAATACTCCCATTATTAGGAAGTGGGTCTCCCACACTGTTTGCCTATGCAGTGAATGCAACGGCTGCCAAAAATTTGGAGGAATTCCAATGCCCCTTTGCAAGAGATGTAGAGGTTGGAGGGCCTCCTGAAAAGAATGTTCCCATTATTAGGAAGTGTGTCTCCCATACTGTTTGCCTATGCAGTGAAGAAACAGCTGCCAAAAATTTGGAAGAACTCCAATGCCCCTTGCAAGAGACGTAGATATGTTGATATAATACATATGGTGGTGATATGGTGGTGGAGGATAAGGATGCGGAGAAGGAGGAGGACAAAAGTAAATAGACAAAATCAGGAAGCGTATACCCGTGTCTGGGTGTGAAGACATAGGTGCATGGGACTAGAGTTAGACCTCAGCAAAAAAAGACACTTTATTTGAGTTTATGTTACACTATTATCATTCGGTGGTGTTGAGAAGTCTGGCCCAATCCAGCCCTTGTTCATTTTTATAAGAGTCAGCCTGCCAGCATTTTCAGTTGACAGGCGGATGCGCCTGTTGGTTATAATTCCACCGGCAACACTAAAAACCCACTCTGACAAAATGTTAGAGTCAGGGCAGGCAAGGACCTCCAAGGAGTAGAGAGCTAGTTCATGACATGTGTCCAGCTTGGATACCCAATAATTATAAGGCACAGAGGAATCACGGAGGACATTGGTATGGTCGGCAAGGTACTCCCTTACCATCTTCCGAAACTTTGCACTCCTCGTGAGAGTACCCCGCGCCTCAGGGCCTGTGTGATGGGAGGGTCTGAGAAAACTGTCCCAGAACTTTGACAGTGTTCCCCTGCCTCTGCTGGATTGAATTTGTGTCTCTCTCGCTTGTACTCCTTGGTTGTCCAACGAACTGTGATCACTGCCGCCAGCATTTTCAGATGTGAATTTTTTTAATAATTACACAGCAAGGGCCTTCTCGTACTGCACTATTTTATTAGGCCTGTCCTGCAAGGGAATAAGAGACATAAAGTTCTCCCTGTAGTGTGGGTCTAGAAGCGTCACCAACCAGAAATGACTGTCACCCAAAATTTGGACAACGCGAGGGTTACTGGAAATGCAGAGTAACATAAACTCAGCCATGTGTGCCAGACTGCAAAGAGGCAAGACTTCCATGTCCTCACCATGAGGACGACTGACTATTCTCTTCTCCTCATCCTCCTCCTCTTCCTCCTCCTCCCTGTCCTCAGGCCATCCACGCTGAACAGACGGTATGACAGTTGTGCAGGTAGTACCGTCTATAGCGCAGGAAACTAGCTCCTGTTCTTCCTCCTCTTCCTCATTGTCACCCATTCCACGTTTGGGATGAGATGAGGTTGGGCAGTGTGTAATCACCCTGTAAGGTTCCTTGCTCCATCTCACTGTGCTCCGCCTGCAATGCATTTTCTTTAATTGAGAGCAGAGAGCATTTCAGAAGATAGACAATCATCGCCGCTCACCATCTTGGTGGAGTCCTCAAAGTTATGAAGGATGGTACAGATGGTATATCCATGTCCACTCCTGAGGTTTTATGTGTGGAGTCTGACCTGAATACCGATGGCCTTGTTGATGCTGGTAGTCAACAACTGCCCTCTTCTGCTCACAAATCCTTCCCAACATCTGCAATGTAGAGTTCTAACGTGTGGGGACATCGCAGATCAGTCGGTGAGCTTGAAGCTGCAAACGCTGCTGAAGCAAGGCAAGGGCGGCGGAAGCTGTAGCTGACTTTCTAAAATGGGCACACAGGTGGCGTACTTTGACAAGCAGATCCAACAGATCCAGGTAGCTTTTGAGAAACCAGTGAACCACGAGGTTAAGCACATGGGCCAGGCATGGTACGTGTGTGAGCTCGCCTCAGAGCAGCCACCAGATTCCGGCCATTGTCACACACTACCATGCCTGGCTGTAGGGTCAGCGGTGTCAGTCACAGATCTGCCTGCTATTTCAGAGCTGTCCACAACTCTTCAGTGTTGTGTCGTTTGTCACCTAAGCATATTACCTTCTGCACAGCCTGTTGCCGCTTAGCCGAGGCAGTGCTGCAGTGCTTCCAGCTTGTGACTGATGTGGTCATTTCAGAGATGGAGGCTGAAGAGGAGGAGGAGAATGAGGTGCAGGAACTGTAGAATGTGGAGGCAACCCTGATTGACCCAGGGCCCGCAATCCTCGGCGTCGGGAGTACGTGTTCCATCCCAAGGTCCGACTGGGTCCGAGCAAAGCAGAACAGACAGTGTTGTCACCCGCAGACAATGTTGCTGGACCCTGGGGTTTGGCCCATTTAGTCGGGTGCTTTGCTGCCATGTGCCTGATCATGCTGGTGGTGGTCAGGCTGGTAGTTTTGTTACCCCTGCTGATGCTGGCCTGGCAGGTGGTGCAAATGGCCTTTTTGGGGTTATCTGCAGAGTCTTTAAAAAATAACCAGGCTCGGGAAGACCTAACAGTTGTACTGGCAACTTCCATTGTGTTGGCGTTACGAGGAACGCTTTCCCGCCTTTCTTCCTGCCTGTTGTGGGGCTACGCCTCCCTCCTCCTGTGTGCTGATGTCCTCGCTCTGTGTGTCCCCCTGCCAGGTTGGATCAGTTACTTTATCATCCACCACCTTGTCTTCCACTTCCGCACCCTGGTCCTCATCCTGACTTTCTGGCAATTGTGTCTCATCATCATCATTCACCTCTTACGACAGTAATTGCACTTTATCACCATCGTCTTTGTGGATCGTGGCTTCTCCAATATTTCGGCATCGCTACACGCATTCTCCTCTTGACTCACTTGAAGCTGGCTGGGAGGGAGGCCCGAATCTACAAATAGAAAAGTGAACAGCTCTTCTGAGTGTCCAAGTGTAGGATCAGTTGTCTCTGGGCACTTGGCATGGTGGTAGGAAGGATGATCAGGGTGAGGAATATGTGGTCCAGACTCACGGCTACTGAGACTTGACGGTGTGGAAGACAGGGTGGAGATGGTGGTGGCCAAGTGACTGGAAGCATTATCTGCTATCCAACCATTAACCTTTTCACACTGCTCTGTGTTCAATAGTGGTGCTCTGCGGTCCCCTAGTAATTGGGACAGGAAGGTCGAGTGAGAAGATCTTCGTGTTTGTTGTGGCACAATTTCATTTTGCCCACGGCCACGTCCTCGGCCTCTGCATGCACTCTCACCATCACGTCCACTTCCCCGTCCCTTGCCACGCACCTTTCCCATTTTAAATGAGGGACAATATTTTCCACGTTCATGAGAAATGGCTGATTTTGGAGCGCAGTTATATGTGATATGTCTGACAGAGAACCACGGCTTTAAATTGTAGGCCTGTAATTTACTAATATTATTCTACACGGAGACCTAGTGTGAATAGCTTCACCGACACACTGCAAAGGAATGAAAATGGAAGAAATGTATGATTTTAGAAGTCTTTTCGGTGATATGTCTGATAGAGAACCACGGCTTTAAATTGTAGGCCTGTAATTTACTAATATTATTCTACACGGAGACCTAGTGTGAATAGCTTCACCGACACACTGCAAAGGAATGAAAATGGAAGAAATGTATGATTTTAGAAGTCTTTTCAGTGATATGTCTGACAGAGAATCACGGCTTTAAATTGTAGGCTTGTAATTTACTAATATTATTCTACACTGAGACCTAGTGTGAATAGCGTCACCAACACACTGCAGCAGAATGAAAATGCAAGAAATGTATGATTTTTTAAGTCTTTTCGGTGATATGGCTGACAGAGAACCATGGCTTTAAATTGTAGGCCTGTAATTTACTAATATTATTATACACGGAGACCGAGTGTGAATAGCTTCACCGACATACTGCAACAGAATGAAAATGGAAGAAATGTATGATTTTAGAAGTCTTTTCGGTGATATGTCTGATAGAGAACCACGGCTTTAAATTGTAGGCCTGTAATTTACTAATATTATTCTACACTGAGACTTAGTGTGAATAGCTTCACCAACACACTGCAACGGAATGAAAATGGAAGAAATATATGATTGTAGAAGTCTTTTCAGTGATATGTCTGACAAAGAACAATGGCTTTAAATTGTAAGCCTGTAATTTACTAATATTATTCTACATGGAGACCTAGTGTGAATAGCTGCACAGACACACTGCAACAGAATTGAAATGGAAGAAATGTATGATTTTTAAGCTGCTGCTTCAAATCGAAACTAAATGGATCATTCGCCTGAATGCTAATGGTCCATTGGGCTTAAATGATCGTCTGGATTTTTCTATGTTTTTATGATTCTGTTCTGATTTGTGTTTTTTAATTTTTCTGATCATGTGTTCTTGATTAATTTGCATATAAAGGATGTGATGTCATGTTTTGTGTGTAACACAGACCTGTAGAAGCGTCTTCACGCGAAACAACTGTTGTCTGCTTTTTTCTTCCTCGCTCTCCCTGCTTGCCGGACTTTTTATCCTCATGGAATAAAGATACTGCTTTTAAGGACTGGTGAGTGCAGCTCATTTTTCTTTCTTAAGGTTATTTTGGACTGTTTAAACTTTTTTATGAGCTTTTGCACCTGAAATGTTACCAAGTCCTATTTAGGTGTCTGCATTGTACATATTCAGCTTTGCTTTGACTATTGCAGCTGCTTGCAGGTGCTGCAGGTTTTTCACTTTCCTTGCTGTAAGACACAAAAGAACATTACAATACATCACTAGTATTTTGTTGCACCATCTTTATAAATCTCATTGGAACGGCACCAAACAAAAGTTTCAGCATCATCACTAGTGTTGAGCCACCCCCGTAGTGTTCGGGTTCGGTTCGTCGAACACCGGGATGTTCGAGGAACTGTTCGTCGAACTGTTCGTCGAACACCTTAGAACACCGTCGAACACCGTTAAAACCAATGGCAGGCAAACAAAAACACATAGAAACACATAGAAAACACCTTCAAAGGTGTCCAAAAGCTGACAAACTGCTCAGAAGACGCTTTCTTTAAAAAAGCCGGCCGGCAATTCAGCAGCGGCATACACCGGTACCCGACAATTTAGACAAGAAGGAATAGAGCCTCACACATAGATTAGATAGATAGAAACATGTCAGTCACATATATATGAAGTACAGTGACAGTGTTGCTTACTGTACTTGTCATTTAGTGTAAAGGATTTATTAAAAAATATAATAGTGTTTTCATGCACTGTCTCTTTAAAAAAGCCGGCCGGCAATTCAGCATCTGTACCCGACAATTTATAACAGACAGAATAGAGCTTCACACATAGATTAGATAGATAGAAACATGTCAGTCACATATATATGAAGTACAGTGACAGTGTTGCTTACTGTACTTGTCATTTAGTGTAAAGGATTTATTAAAAAAAATAATAGTGTTTTCATGCACCGTCTATTTAAAAAAGCCGGCCGGCAATTCAGCATCTGTACCCGACAATTTATAACAGACAGAATAGAGCTTCACACATAGATTAGATAGATAGAAACATGTCAGTCACATATATATGAAGTACAGTGACAGTGTTGGTTACTGTACTTGTCATTTAGTATTAAAATAAAGGATTTATTATTAAAAAAAAATTGGCGTGGGGTTCCCCTTAATTTTAGTCTCTAGCGGAGGTTAAGCAGACAGCTGGGGCAGATGTTTGAAGCCTGGGAAGGGGGTAATACCCACGGAGCTTCCCAGGCTACTAATATGAGCCCCCAGCTGAATACATAGCCTTTACTAGCTATTAAAATGGGGGACCCCCCCCAAAAAATGACGTGGGGTCCCCCCTAATTTAATAGCTAGCAAAGGCTAGGCAGACAGCTGGGGGCTGATATTAATAGCCCAGGAAGGGAGCCATGAATATTGGCCCCCTCCCAGGCTAGAAACACCAGCCGTCAGCCGCCCCAGAAATGGCGCATTCATAGGATGCGCCAATTCTGGCACTTAGCCTCGCTCTTCCACGCTGCCCTGTAGCGGTGGCAGGGGGTAATAGGGCTGGGGTTGATGTCAGCTTATAATGCCAGCTGACATCAAGCCCAGGTTAGTAATGGAGAGGCGTCTATAAGACACCCCCATTACTAACCCCATAGTCAAAGTTAAAAGAAAACACAAACACCCAGAATAAAGTCCTTTAATTGAAATAAAGACACAATCCTTTATTGTTCTAAATTAAACCATACTTACCATCACGCCCATTCCAGCTGAAGCCAACGATCTCCTGCAATAAAAGAAAAATAATAAAGCAACATCATCCTTACCTTTCCATGGTTCCCACGACAGCTTCAGCTCTGCTACATCGAGATGACAGGCTGGACCGCAGCAGAACACTGCCATCCAGCCTGTCATCCCGCAGACACTGAGAAGCGCAGGCATGCTTGCGCTCTGCAGTGTCTGGCTGTGACGGCATAAAGATGAGACGAGTTCATGTCCAATGAACTCGGCGCACCTCATGCACGTCACTGACAGCGTGGGAGAATTCTCCTGCACTCAGCACTTCAGCGTGAGAATTCTCCCACGCTGTCAGTGAAGTGCATGAGGTGAGCTCATTCATGTCCAATGAACTCAGCTGACCTCATGTACGTCACTGACAGCGTGGGAGAATTCTCACGCTGAAGTGCAGAGTGCAGGAGAATTCTCCCACGCTGTCAGTGATGTGCATGAGGTGCGCCGAGTTCATTGGACATGAACTCGGCTCATCTGGATGCCGTCACAGCCAGACACTGCAGAGCGCAAGCATGCCTGCGCTTCTCAGTGTCTGCGGGATGACAGGCTGGATGGCAGCGTTCTGCTGCGGTCCAGCCTGTCATCTCGATGTAGCAGAGCTGAAGCTGTCGTGGGAACCATGGAAAGGTAAGGATGAGGTTGCTTTATTATTTTTCTTTTATTGCAGGAGATCGTTGGCTTCAGCTGGAATGGGCGTGATGGTAAGTATGGTTTAATTTAGAACAATAAAGGATTGTGTCTTTATTTCAATTAAAGGACTTTATTCTGGGTGTTTGTGTTTTTTTTAACTTTGACTATGGGGATAGTAATGGGGGTGTCTTATAGACGCCTCTCCATTACTAACCTGGGCTTGATGTCAGCTGGCATTATAAGCTGACATCAACCCCAACCCTATTACCCCCTGCCACCGCACCAGGGCAGCGTGGAAGAGCGAGGCTAAGTGCCAGAATTGGCGCATCCTATGAATGCGCCATTTCTGGGGCGGCTGACAGCTGGTGTTTCTAGCCTGGGAGGGGGCCAATATTCATGGCTCCCTTCCTGGGCTATTAATATCAGCCCCCAGCTGTCTGCCTAGCCTTTGCTAGCTATTAAATTAGGGGGGACCCACGTCATTTTTTTGGGGGGGTCCCCCATTTTAATAGCTAGTAAAGGCTATGTATTCAGCTGGGGGCTCATATTAGTAGCCTGGGAAGCTCCGTGGGTATTACCCCCTTCCCAGGCTTCAAACATCTGCCCCAGCTGTCTGCTTAACCTCCGCTAGAGCCTAAAATTAAGGGGAACCCCACGCCAATTTTTTTAATAATAAATCCTTTATTTTAATACTAAATGACAAGTACAGTAACCAACACTATCACTGTACTTCATATATATGTGACTGACATGTTTCTATCTATCTAATCTATGTGTGAAGCTCTATTCTGTCTGTTATAAATTGTCGGGTACAGATGCTGAATTGCCGGCCGGCTTTTTTAAAGAGACGGTGCATGAAAACACTATTATTTTTTTTAATAAATCCTTTACACTAAATGACAAGTACAGTAAGCAACACTGTCACTGTACTTCATATATATGTGACTGACATGTTTCTATCTATCTAATCTATGTGTGAAGCTCTATTCTGTCTGTTATAAATTGTCGGGTACAGATGCTGAATTGCCGGCCGGCTTTCTTAAAGAGACGGTGCATGAAAACACTATTATTTTTTTTAATAAATCCTTTACACTAAATGACAAGTACAGTAAGCAACACTGTCACTGTACTTCATATATATGTGACTGACATGTTTCTATCTATCTAATCTATGTGTGATTCTCTATTCCTTCTATTCTAAATTGTTGGGTACAGATGCTGAATTGCCGGCCGGCTTTTTTAAAGAGACGGTGCATGAAAACACTATTATTTTTTTTAATAAATCCTTTACACTAAATGACAAGTACAGTAAGCAACACTGTCACTGTACTTCATATATATGTGACTGACATGTTTCTATCTATCTAATCTATGTGTGATTCTCTATTCCTTCTATTCTAAATTGTCGGGTACCGCTGCTGAATTGCCGGCCGGCTTTTTTAAAGAGACGGTGCATGAAAACACTATTATTTTTTTTGATAAATCCTTTACGCTAAATGACAAGTACAGTAAGCAGCACTTTCACTGTACTTCGTATATATGTGGCTGACATGTTTATATCTATCTAATCTATGTGTGAAGCTCTATTCTTTCGGTTCTAAATTGTCGGGTACCGGTGTATGCCGCTGCTGAATTGCCGGCTTTTCATGTTTCACTGTTGGCACTGTTCCCATCGATTTGGGCAATCACTGTAATGCCACAACCACCATGGCTGTGGCATTACAGTGAGTGGCAGACAATCCCTGCATGATTGGTGCTCTAAATAGCACCAGACATGCAGGACACGCTTTTGGTGCACGAACAGTTATCGAACATAACCTCGAACAGCCGAATTTTTTGCAAATCGTTCGGGTTCGTCGAACAACTCGAACACCGCAGAAAACAGCTCGAATTTGAGATTGGCGAACAGTTCTAGTCGAACACCGCTCATCTCTAATCATCACCTTGCCCAATGCAGATTCGCAATTCATCACTGAATATGAATTTCATCCAGTCATCCACAGTCCACGATTGCTTTTCCTTAGCCCATTGTAACTTTGTTTCTTTCTGTTTAGGTGCTAATGATGGCTTATGTTCAGCTTTTCTGCATGTAAATCCCATTTCCTTTATGCGGTTTCTTACAGTTCGGTCACAGACATTGACTCCAGTTTCCTCCCATTCATTCCTCATTTGTTTTGTTGTGCATTTCCTGTTTTGGAGACATATTGTTTTAAGTTTCTGGTCTTGACGCTTTGATGTCTTCCTTGGTCTACCAGTATGTTTGCCTTTAACAACCTTCCCATGTTTTTGTATTTGGTGTAGATTTTAGACACAGCTGACTGTGAACAACCAACATCTTTTGCAACATTGCGTGATGATTTACCTTCTTTTAAGAGTTTGATAATCCTCTCCTTTGTTTCAATTGACATCTCTCGTGTTGGAGCCATGATTCATGTCAGTCCACTTGGTGCAACAGCTCTCCAAGGTGTGATCACTCCTTTTTAGATGCAGACTAACGAGCAGATCTAATTTGATGCAGGTGTTAGTTTTGGAAATGAAAATTTAACAGGTGATTCCATAATTTTTTCCTCAGAATTGAGTGATTCCATAATTCTTTCCCTCTGCTTGGTCTGAAAAAACTTACCCTTATTGAGTACCATATTTTTATCTTGATTTCTTTTACTGTTTCTTAAAGCCCTAAAGTTGCCATTTGAAATGACTTTAGCTTTGTGCCATGTCTGTGATCTGCTTTTTTTCAACGACATTAAACAACTGAATGAACATCCTCCGAGCCCGGTGATTCCATAATTTTTGCCAGGGGTTGTAGAACAACAAAAAAAGTGGTCATACAACATGTCAATATTTATGAGTATTTTCACCAAACTCCATTAGAATCCATAAATCCCCATGTCCCTTTTAACTAATGTCATTATCCCCATAATTCTCTACATATTGACAACTGTATTGTAGTGATGAGCGAGCGTGCTCGCTACTGCGCGGTGCTCGCTCGAGAATCTCACTGTTCGAGATGCTCGGCGAGTACTCCCAGAATGCTCGGGTGGGAGCTCCAGTCCCCCGCCTCGCATGTTTGGCGCTGTTTAGACAGTGAATAAACATGCGGGGATTACCTGCCACTCACTGCAATGCCTCAGCCATGTTGGTTCTGGCATTACAGTGATTGGTTGGCCGCATAGCATCATCGGGTCTATATCAGACCCGGTGACCCTATGCTCGTCACAGTCTACCCTTCAGACAAGCAGAATAGGGGGAGGTGCTGTTGCGCTAGGGAGAGAATTGGCGGTTTATTGGTGAGGTATTAGGTATTCCACCACAGCAATATATACAAATCTGAACCAACAGTTCTTCTAAGGTTTAATCCAGCTGCATATATTATTCCTGGTGATAACAGGAGTTAGGCAGGCAGAGTTTGTGGAGAGTGTATAGAGCAGAATATGGTCAATTGCACGTTCTGTCTGCTGCTGTTACAGATATCCATATTCCTAGATGTCAGGGTTAATTTTTTTTGCTCTTAATCCTGATTATTTGTTTAAAAAGCAATATAGTACACCATTTTACTGCTCCATTTGCTTGTTAACAGAATACAGCCAGATTTGTTTGATTTTATTCGCATTGCTGTATTTTTCAACGACATTAAACAACTGAATGAACATCCTCCGAGCCCGGTGATTCCATAATTTTTGCCAGGGGTTGTAGAGCAACAAAAAAAGTGGTCATACAACATGTCAATATTTATGAGTATTTTCACCAAACTCCATTAGAATCCATAAATCCCCATGTCCCTTTTAACTAATGTCATTATCCCCATAATTCTCTACATATTGACAACTGTATTGTAGTGATGAGCGAGCGTGCTCGCTACTGCGCGGTGCTCGCTCGAGAATCTCACTGTTCGAGATGCTCGGCGAGTACTCCCAGAATGCTCGGGTGGGAGCTCCAGTCCCCCGCCTCGCATGTTTGGCGCTGTTTAGACAGTGAATAAACATGCGGGGATTACCTGCCACTCACTGCAATGCCTCAGCCATGTTGGTTCTGGCATTACAGTGATTGGTTGGCCGCATAGCATCATCGGGTCTATATCAGACCCGGTGACCCTATGCTCGTCACAGTCTACCCTTCAGACAAGCAGAATAGGGGGAGGTGCTGTTGCGCTAGGGAGAGAATTGGCGGTTTATTGGTGAGGTATTAGGTATTCCACCACAGCAATATACACAAATCTGAACCAACAGTTCTTCTAAGGTTTAATCCAGCTGCATATATTATTCCTGGTGATAACAGGAGTTAGGCAGGCAGAGTTTGTGGAGAGTGTATAGAGCAGAATATGGTCAATTGCACGTTCTGTCTGCTGCTGTTACAGATATCCATATTCCTAGATGTCAGGGTTAAGTTTTTTTGCTCTTAATCCTGATTATTTGTTTAAAAAGCAATATAGTACACCATTTTACTGCTCCATTTGCTTGTTAACAGAATACAGCCAGATTTGTTTGATTTTATTCGCATTGCTGTATTTTTCAACGACATTAAACAACTGAATGAACATCCTCCGAGCCCGGTGATTCCATAATTTTTGCCAGGGGTTGTAGAACAACAAAAAAAGTGGTCATACAACATGTCAATATTTATGAGTATTTTAACCAAACTCCATTAGAATCCATAAATCCCCATGTCCCCTTTAACTAATGTCATTATCCCCATAATTCTCTACATATTGACAACTGTATTGTAGTGATGAGCGAGCGTGCTCGCTACTGCGCGGTGCTCGCTCGAGAATCTCACTGTTCGAGATGCTCGGCGAGTACTCCCAGAATGCTCGGGTGGGAGCTCCAGTCCCCCGCCTCGCATGTTTGGCGCTGTTTAGACAGTGAATAAACATGCGGGGATTACCTGCCACTCACTGCAATGCCTCAGCCATGTTGGTTCTGGCATTACAGTGATTGGTTGGCCGCATAGCATCATCGGGTCTATATCAGACCCGGTGACCCTATGCTCGTCACAGTCTACCCTTCAGACAAGCAGAATAGGGGGAGGTGCTGTTGCGCTAGGGAGAGAATTGGCGGTTTATTGGTGAGGTATTAGGTATTCCACCACAGCAATATATACAAATCTAAACCAACAGCTCTTCTAAGGTTTAATCCAGCTGCATATATTATTCCTGGTGATAACAGGAGTTAGGCAGGCAGAGTTTGTGGAGAGTGTATAGAGCAGAATATGGTCAATTGCACGTTCTGTCTGCTGCTGTTACAGATATCCATATTCCTAGATGTCAGGGTTAATTTTTTTTGCTCTTAATCCTGATTATTTGTTTAAAAAGCAATATAGTACACCATTTTACTGCTCCATTTGCTTGTTAACAGAATACAGCCAGGTTTGTTTGATTTTATTCGCATTGCTGTATTTTGGAAGCAGAGAAACTTGTCCATCATCAGACGTGATCCGATATTACTGCTGTAACATTTTTGGGAGCGTGCCAAATATTAAACTCTAAGTTAAAGTCTGCCAATTGTGTGTTGTTCAACCTATTCACAGTTAGTCGCTGACAAATACCATATCTATAACACCACTGCCCAAAACCATGATCATCAGGCGTGATCCGATAATACTGCCGTAATAATCGTGACATTATTTGGAGCGTGCGAAATATTACACTCCAATTAAAGTCTGCCAGTTGTGTGCTGTTCAACCTATTCACTCTTCGTCACTGACCAATACCATATCTCTAATGCCACTGAATAAAATCGTGGTCATCAGACATGATCCGATATTACTGCGGTAATAATCGTGACATTTTTTGGAGCTTGCCAAATATTATACTCCAGTTAAAGTCTGCCAGTTGTGTGCTGTTCAACCTATTCACATTTGGTCGCTGACCAATACCATATCTATAAGGCCACTGCCTAAAACCGTGGTCATCAGACGTAATCCCATATTAGTGCAGTAATAATCGTCACATTTTTTGTAGCGTGACAAATATTACACTCCAGTTAAAGTCTGCCAGTTGTGTGTTGTTCAACCTTTTCTACACTTGGTCGCTGACCAATACCATATCTATAAGGCCACTGCCTAAAACTGTGGTCATCAGACGTGATCCGATATTACTGCGGTAATAATCGTCACATTTTTTGTAGCGTGCCAAATATTACACTCCAGTTAAAATGGGCAAGGCACATAGCAAGGGATGGGGAAGTGGACGTGATGCTGATGGTGCACGCAGGGGCAGAGGCTATGGGCAAGATGAAACTGTGCCTGCTGAGGGAGCACAACAAACACCCACATCATGTCTAACTAATTTCCTCTCCCAAATTCTAGGGGGCCGCAGAACACCACTCTTGAAGCCAGAGCAGTGTGAAAAGGTTGTTGGTTGGATAGCAGATAAGGCTTCCAGTCAGTTTGCCACCACCACCACCCTGTCTTCCACATGGTCCAGTCTCAGTATCCGTGAGTCTGGACCACATATTCCTCACCCTGATCCTCCTTCTTCCCACCATGCCGAATGCCCTGAGACAAGTGATCCCACACTTGGACACTCCGAAGAGCTGTTCACTTTCCGACATATAGATTCGGGTCTCTCGCCCGGCCTTCAAGCAGAGCAAGGAGAGATCACATGTAGCGATGCCCAAATATTTGAGCAGCCACGGTCACACGAAGATGACAGTGTGAAAGTGCAAGAGATGGATGATGATGATGATGAGACACAATTGGCAGCAAGTCAGGAGGAGGCCCAGGGTGCGTACGTGGAAGATGAGGTGGTGGACGATGAAGTCACTGACCCAACCTGGCAAAGTGACATGCATAGCAAGGACAGCAGCACCAAGGGCAAGGGATGCATAGCACCACAACAGGCAGGAACAAGCAGTGAGGTGGCCAGACACAAGGCGGGCAACTGTTCCCTGGAACACCAACATGAGGGAAGTTGCCAGTTCAACTGTTAGGTCTTCCAGAGTCTGGCTCTTTTTTAAAGACTGTCCAGATAACTCAAAAAGGCCATTTGCAACATCTGCCATACCAGCATCAGCAGGGGCAGCAAAACTACCAGCCTGACCACCACCAGCATGCTCAGGCACATGACAGCAAAGCACCCGACTAGTTGGGCCGAAGGCCAGGGTCCAGAAACAGTGTCTGTGGGTGACACCACTGCCTATTCTGTTGTTGTGCGTGCACGTCAATCCCCTGTCCATGGTGCAGGCAAAGATGCCTCCCGCCCTGCACCTGTCACTGCACACTTGCAACCACCACCATCAGCAACCACGTCCATGTCCTTGTCCCAGCGCAGGGTGAAGTTGTCCCCCGTCCTTTGAACGCAAGTGCAAATACGCAGCCAATGCATCACAGTCCACAGTGCTAAACTGCCACATTTCTCGACTGCTTGCACTTCAAATGTTGCCTTTTAGGCTCAAGGAGATGGAATCTTTCCGCAACTTCATGGTGGCTGCAATTCCTCGGTACTCGGTCCCCAGCCGCCACTATTTCTCCTAGTGAGCCATCCCCGCCTTAAACAAGCAAGTGTCCCAGAACATTACCTGTGCACTCAACAAAGCAGTTACTGGGAAGGTCCACCTAACTACGGACACATGGACTGGTGCTTGTGGACAGGGATGGTACATCTCGCTGATGGCACACTGGGTTAATATAGTGGACCCTGGGACGGAACACATCCTCCTGGCGCCGAGGATTGCAGACCCTGGGTCAATCATGGTTGCCCCTGCATTCTACAGCTCCTGCACCTCCTTCTCTTCAGCCTCCATCTCCAAAATGACCACATCAGTCTGAAGCAGGAAGCACTGCAGCACAGCCTCAGCCAATTGGCAACAGGCTATGCTGAAGCTAATATGTTTAGGAGACAAACCGCACACCGCTGACAGACGTAACAGAGCAGGCAGATTTGTGGCTGTCACTGCTGAACCTACAGCCAGGCATTGTCATGTGTGACAATGGCCGGAACTTGGTGGTGGCTTTGAAGCTAGGCAAGCTCGCACACGTACCATGCCTGGCCCATGTGCTCAACCTAGTGGTTCAGCTGTTTCTCAAAACCTACCCGATTCTGCCTGATCTGCTTGTGAAAGTACGCCACGTGTGTGTCCATTTCCGAATGTCACCTACAGCTTCCGCCGCACTCTCCATGCTTCAGCAGCGTTTGTTCCAGTTCACCGACTGGTGTGCGATGTCACCACGCATTGGAACTTATCGTTGCATATGTTAGGAAGGATTTGTGAGCAGCAGAAGGCAATTGTTGAGTACCAGCTTCAACATGCCCGTTGGTATTCAGGTCAGCCTCCGCACATAAGAGCTGATGAGTGGGCATGGATGTCTGACACCTGTGCCACCCTCCAAAACTTTGAGGACTCCATCAAGACGGTGAGCAGCGACGACGCCATAATTAACGTCACCATCCCGCTTCTCTGTCTACTGAAACGCTTGCTGCTCACAATTAAAGAGGAGGCATTGCAGGCGGAGCACGAGGAGATGGAACAAGGAACCACATAGGGTGATGCCACACAGCCAAGTCTCATCTCATCTCAACGCGTATTGGGTGATAATGAGAAGGAGGATTAACAGGAGCTGTTTCCTGCTCTACAGACGGTACTACCCACACAACAGTCATACCGTCTGTTCAGCATAGATGGCTTGAGGAGAGGGAGAACGTGGAGGAGGGCCAGGAGGAGTATGAGGAGGAGGAGAGCATGGACAGTTGTCCCCTTGGTCAGGACAGGGAAGTCTTGGCTGTTGAAAAAAGAGGAGAGTAGATTCAGCTCACCTGATTGCTGTAGGCTTTGGAAGGAAGCACAGGTACGTGTGGCCTCACGTGTTTGCATGAAAAAAAGTTGAAGAAACCAGTTTCCAAAAGTGCAAATATTTATTGAAGCAAATCCACGCAGTTTAAAAATTTCCAAATTACATCGGGGAATCTCACATGGAAAAAACACAACGCGTTTCGAACACTGAGCTGTGTTCTTTGTCAAAGCTGACATGCATATGACACACTATAGTATTATATCCAATAACAACCAATCAGATCGATATACTTGGTCACATGAGAGTGACACAGCTCTGTTTTTTCCATGTGAGATTCCCCGATGTAATTTGGAAATTTTTAAACTGCGTGGATTTGCTTCCATGAATATTTGCACTTTTGGAAGCTGGTTTCTTCAACCTTTTTTTCAAGTCTTGGCTGTTGGCAGTCTGGCACACATGGCTGACTTTATGCTCCGCTGCCTTTCCCGTGACCCTCGCATTGTACACATTTTGGGCGACAGTAATTTCTATCTCTCCTTCCCATGGTGGAGAGAGCTAATAAAATGTTGCAGTACTAGAAGGTCCTTGTTGAGGAATTATTAAAAAAATTCCCATTTGAAAACGCTGGTGGCAGAGGTCACAGTTCGTTGGACAACTAAGGAAAACACGTGAGGGAGACACAAACACGATGCAGTAGAGGTAGGGGAACACAGTCAAAGGTGTGGGACTGTTTTCTCAGACCCTCCCAGCGCCCAGGCCCTGATGCGCAGGGTACTCTGACAAGGAGGAAAATGTTTTGGAGGATGCTGAAAGAGTACCTTGCTGACCGTACCAATGCCCTCCGTAATTCCTCTGTGCCTTATAACTATTGGGTATCCAAGTTGGACATGTAACACAGGTGCCGAAATGCAACGCACAGAGAGACAAGGCAGGAACAGTCAGGGATCAATATAACCACTTTATATGTATAACAACTATTATGCAAGGGGGTTAATAACAAGGGTAATAAACAGCAACTTGGAATAATAATAAATATCCTTCAGTGAATAACAGTAACGTTCTTTGCAAAAATGTGAGTCACCACATGAGTCCTCTTTATACACCGCATGCAGAATTATTAGGCAAATGCGTATTTTGATCACTTTGATACTTTTTATACATATTGTCCTACTCCAAGCTGCATAGGCTTGAGAGCCAACTACCAATTAAGTAAATCTGGTGATGTGCATCTCTGTAATGAGGAGGGATGTTGACTAATGACCCTATATAAGGCAACTTCCTTTCCTTTGGCAAAATGGGTCAGAAGAGAGATTTGACAGGCTCTGAAAAGTCCAAAATTGTGAGATGTCTTGCAGAGGGATGCAGCAGTCTTGAAATTTCCAAACTTTTGAAGCGTGATCACCGAACAATCAAGCGTTTCATGGCAAATAGCCAACAGGGTCGCAAGAAGCGTGTTGGCCAAAAAAGGCGCAAAATAACTGCCCATGAATTGAGGAAAATCAAGCATGAAGCTGCCAAGATGCCATTCGCCACCAGTTTTGCCATATTTCAGAGCTGCAATGTTACTGGAGTATCAAAAAGCACAAGGTGTGCGATATTCAGTGACATGGCCAAGGTAAGGATGGCTGAAAAACGACCATCTTTGAACAAGAAACAAAAGATCAAACGTCAAGAATGGGACAAGAAATATCTTAAGACTGATTTTTCAAAGGTTTTATGGACTGATGAAATGAGAGTGACTCTTGATGGGCCAGATGGATGGGCCAGAGGCTGGATCTGTAAAGGGCAGAGAGCTCCACTTCAACTCAGACGCCAGCAAGGTGGAGGTGGGGCACTGTTTTGGGCTTGTATCATCAAAGATGAACTTGTGGGACCTTTTCGGGTTGAGGATGGAGTGAAGCTCAACTCCCAGATCTACTGCCAGTTTCTGGAAGACAACTTCTTCAAGCAGTGGTACAGGAAGAAGTCGGTATCGTTCAAGAAAAACATGATTTTCATGCAGGATGTAACATACCTGGCGGCGTCCTTGCATAGTGGTCCATCTCCCACTGTGCAAGAGCGCGCACTTGATCTCCAATCCAGAATGTCTCTCTGGCTTCCCTCCATGCTGTCTATTTGATTCTGTTTCTGCTGCTTAAGGGAGGCGCCCGATCACTTCCTGCTTTTTGTACCTGCTGCAGGCACACCCCTTGTGCGTCCTCAGCCTATTGCTGTCTGTCACCTGGTATTTAAACCAGCTGCTCCAATTAACCCATGCCTGAGCATTGTGTTTCATTCAGTGTGCTCTCTCACTCTGAATGTGCCAGGTCCCTTTCTGTGTTTGCTTGCTTGCCTTTCTTGTAGGCTGTATTTCCAGTCCTGTCTGAACACGCTCCTTGCCTGTTCGTTCCACCTTCTAGGGGCCGCATACCTAGACCCGCTCCTGTATCTTGTCTGTCCTGTCTGAACACGCTCCTAGCCTGTTCCTCCCGCCTTCTAGGGGCTGCATACCTAGACCCGCTCCTGTATCTTGCTACTGTGTCTGTTCTTGTCTGTATACTCTTCTAGCCTGTTTTCTGTGTTTCTCTATGTCCGTACCTGTCCTTTTTCTGCAGAGTCTGAACTTGTACCTAACTCCTGCTCGTTGTCACTGTACTTCCGTTTGTGAGTTTGTGGTCCACTCGCTACTTCACTGCAAGTACCCTGTGGGTATCTGGTTCTGCCTTTCCCTTCCTGCCTGTTCCGTGTGTACAGAGCCCTGTCCCCCCTGTTCTGCCTTGCTCACCGCTCCGGCGGTTCTAGCCTGCTCTGCCTTGCTCACCGCTCTGGCGGTTCTAGCCTGCTCTGCCTTGCTCACCGCTCTGGCGGTTCTAGCCTGCTCTGCCTTGCTCACCGCTCCGGCGGTTCTAGCCTGCTCTGCCTTGCACACCGCTCCGGCGGTTCTAGCCTGCTCTGCCTTTGCTCACCGCTCCGGCAGTTCTAGCCTGCTCTGCCTTTGCTCACCGCTCCGGCGGTTCTGGCCTGCTCTAACCCTTTGCTCACTGCTCCGGCAGTCTCGCTCCGCTCTGACCCTTTGCTCACTGCTCCGGCAGTCTCGCTCCGCTCTGACCCTTTGCTCACTGCTCCGGCAGTCTCGCTCCGCTCTGACCCTTTGCTCACTGCTCCGGTAGTCTCGCTCCGCTCTGACCCCTTGCTCACTGCTCCGGCAGTCTCGCTCCGCTCTGACCCTTTGCTCACTGCTCCGGCAGTCTCGCTCCGATCTGACCCTTTGCTCACTCCTCCGGCAGTCTCGCTCCACTCTGACCCTTTGCTCACTGCTCCGGCAGTCTCGCTCCGCTCTGACCCTTTGCTCACTGTTCCGGCAGTCTCGCTCCGCTCTGACCCTTTGCTCACTGCTCCGGCAGTCTCGCTCCGCTCTGACCCTTTGCTCACTGCTCCGGCAGTCTCGCTCCGCTCTGACCCTTTGCTCACTGCTCCGGCAGTCTCGCTCAGCTCTAACCCTTTGCTCACCGCTCCAGGCGGCCTTGTCCTGCTCTACTCTTGCTCACCGCTCCAGGCGGCCTTGTCCTGCTCTACTCTTGCTCACCGCTCCAGGTGGCCTCGTCCTGCTCTACTCTTGCTCACCGCTCCAGGCGGCCTTGTCCTGCTCTACTCTTGCTCACCGCTCCAGGTGGCCTCGTCCTGCTCTACTCTTGCTCACCGCTCCAGGCGGCCTCGTCCTGCTCTACTCTTGCTCACCCCTCCAGGCGGCCTCGTCCTGCTCTAGTCTTGCTCACCGCTCCAGGCGGCCTCGTCCTGCTCTACTCTTGCTCACTGCTCCAGGCGGCCTCGTCCTGCTCTACTCTCGCTCACCGCTCTAGGCGGTCTCACTCCGCTGTGTTTGTCCACCACATCTGTGGTTCTGTTCCTGAGTCCCAGTGTGTACTGGGTCCTATCCCGCCTGTGTTCCAACATGCTAGTGCCTCCCTGTCTGCACTCTAGCCGTGCTTGCCTGTACCCCCCTGCCTGCATACCCGCCTGCCTGCATACCAGTCGTGCCTGCCTATACTCACCAGTCTGTGTGCCAGCCTAACCTGTCTGTTCCTGTATTCCCCTGTGTGGGTCAACAGCCGTGTCCGGGGTCTGTCCTGGAGTAGCACCTGGTCCCTCTGCTCGGTTCCTCCTTGGTGCACTGGCGTCGTATGCCATCGTGCGACCCTGGTCGGATCGGGTGAATACCTAGTTACGCCCCTCCAGGCATTCACTCTCCGGCACGGTCCAGTGGAATCACACGCACACGCCGCTCAGCCCGGGCATGTGCATTACAGCATGCTCAGGCCATAGTTCCCGTTGAGCCCCACGGCCTTCGCTCTCTGAGACGTTTTCCAGCGAATACGTGCATTAAAAATAAATTTAAAAATATATATATATTTTTTTTTCTTTAGCTGAGTTCCAGGTGAATTACGCACCCGTCCAGATGGATCTTTCTGCACTCGTTCCTGCGGATCCGCCACGGTACTATGGGGATCCAAGACAGAGTCGTGCATTTGTGGAGCAATGCTTGCTACACTTCAAGTTCTACCCTCTTTGTTTTCCCACCGATTGGGTTAAGGTGGGATTCATTATGTCTAACCTAGCGGGTGATGCCTTGGAATGGATCAACCCCCCTATGGGAAACACAGGATCCTATCCTACTGGACCTTCAGGCCTTCCTGGTGGCCTTTCTAATGGTCTTCGATGACCCTAACCCGGAGACCCCTGCTGAAGCTTCACTTCCCAAAATCCCGGAGAAGCCCCGATGGGTAATGTGTGTGAGTAGCGCACTAGTCCTCCTGCCCGAAGAGACTACTGCCCATCCAGAATCCACACAGGATGACTACGCTCTCCGTAATACTTCTCCCTACCTCAAGAGGCAGTCCAGACGTGCTAGGCGTAGAGGCAAGCCGTCACGCCTGGGTCTGTCCTCCCAAAGACCTCCTGATCCCAACCTTGAAGTCCCTGCTGAAGCTTCATTTCCCTGTATCCCGGAGCAGCCCCTACGGGTAATATGCGTGGGTAGTGCACCTGTTCTCCTGCCCGAAGAGACTTCTGCCCACCTAGAATCCTCCGGGATACCACCTGATGACAAATGGAGAGAGACTTCCCTACACCCGGTACCCGATACTTTGTCCGCTCCGTCCTGTGAGCCTGACAATGGGTACCTCAAAGTGGTAGTTAACCCCGAGCCTCTACACCCCTCCGACCAGGCGGAGGACCTCCAGTTGTCTCCAGAACCCTTCGGGGTGCTACCTGGTAGCAAATGGACAGAGTCTTTCCTATACTCTGTACCTGATACCTCGCCCGCTTCGTCCAGTGAGTCCGACTTAGTGTACTCCGAAGCAGAGGTTATCCCCGAGTCTCTACACCCCTCCGACCAGGCGGAGGACCTCCAGTTGTCTCCTGAACCCTTCGGGGTGCTACCTGATAGCGAATGGACAGAGACTCTCCTATACTTGGTACCTGATACCTCGCCCGCTTCTTCCAGTGAGTCCGACCTAGTGTACTCCGAAGCAGAGGGTAACCCCGAGTCTCTGCACCCCTCCAACCCGGCGGAGGGTTTCCAGTTGTCTCCTGAACCCTCTGGGGTGCTACCTGATAATAAGTGGAGAGAAACTTCCTTGTGTGCTGTTCCTGGTACTCCACCCGTTTCGTCTGTTGCCAAGGATGGCTGGATAGGAGGTAGCATCCTAGCTACCCAGAGGAGACCAGTTTTTCCGGTGGACAGTGGAAGTGATCTCCTTGAAGTGAAGGATTGGCCCTCGAATTCCCTGCGGAACATGCTGGCAGGCCTGAAGAAGAGGGGGCGTAAGGGGGGGGTACTGTAACATACCTGGCGGCGTCCTTGCATAGTGGTCCATCTCCCACTATGCAAGAGTGCGCACTTGATCTCCAATCCAGAATGTCTCTCTGGCTTCCCTCCATGCTGTCTGTTTGATTCTGTTTCTGCTGCTTAAGGGCGGCGCCCGATCACTTCCTGCTTTTTGTACCTGCTGCAGGCACACCCCTTGTGCGTCCTCAGCCTATTGCTGTCTGTCACCTGGTATTTAAACCAGCTGCTCCAATTAACCCATGCCTGAGCATTGTGTTTCATTCAGTGTGCTCTCTCACTCTGAATGTGCCAGGTCCCTTTCTGTGTTTGCTTGCTTGCCTTTCTTGTAGGCTGTATTTCCAGTCCTGTCTGAACACGCTCCTTGCCTGTTCGTTCCACCTTCTAGGGGCCACATACCTAGACCCGCTCCTGTATCTTGTCTGTCCTGTCTGAACACGCTCCTAGCCTGGTCCTCCCGCCTTCTAGGGGCTGCATACCTAGACCAGCTCCTGTATCTTGCTACTGTGTCTGTTCTTGTCTGTATACTCTTCTAGCCTGTTTTCTGTGTTTCTCTATGTCCGTACCTTTCCTTTTTCTGCAGAGTCTGAACTCGTACCTAACTCCTGCTCGTTGTCACTGTACTTCCGTTTGTGAGTTTGTGGTCCACTCGCTACTTCACTGCAAGTACCCTGTGGGTATCTGGTTCTGCCTCCCTTCCTGCCTGTTCCGTGTGTACAGAACCCTGTCCCCCCCTGTTCTGCCTTGCTCACCGCTCCGGCGGTTCTAGCCTGCTCTGTCTTGCTCACCGCTCCGGCGGTTCTAGCCTGTTCTGCCTTGCTCACCGCTCCAGCGGTTCTAGCCTGCTCTGCCTTGCTCACCGCTCCGGCGGTTCTAGACTGCTCTGCCTTGCTCACCGCTCCGGTGGCTCTAGCCTGCTCTGCCTTTGCTTACCGCTCCGGCGGTTCTAGCCTGCTCTGCCTTTGCTCACCGCTTCGGCGGTTCTGGCCTGCTCTGACCCTTTGCTCACTGCTTCGGCAGTCTCGCTCCGCTCTGACCCTTTGCTCACTGCTCCGGCAGTCTCGCTCCACTCTGACCCTTTGCTCACTGCTCCGGCAGTCTCGCTCCGCTGTGACCCTTTGCTCACTGCTCCGGCAGTCTCGCTCCGCTCTGACCCTTTGCTCACTGCTCCGGCAGTCTCGCTCCGCTCTGACCCTTTGCTCACTGCTCCGGCAGTCTCGCTCCGCTCTGACCCTTTGCTCACTGTTCCGGCAGTCTCGCTCCGCTCTGACCCTTTGCTCACTGCTCCGGCAGTCTCGCTCCGCTCTGACCCTTTGCTCACTGCTCCGGCAGTCTCGCTCCACTCTGACCCTTTGCTCACTGCTCCGGCAGTCTCGCTCCGCTCTGACCCTTTGCTCACTGCTCCGGCAGTCTCGCTCCGCTCTGACCCTTTGCTCACTGCTCCGGCAGTCTCGCTCCGCTCTGACCCTTTGCTTACTGCTCAAGGCGGCCTTGTCCTGCTCTACTCTTGCTCACCGCTCCAGGCGGCCTTATCCTGCTCTTCTCTTGCTCACCGCTCCAGGCGGCCTTGTCCTGCTCTTCTCTTGCTCACCGCTCCAGGCGGCCTTGTCCTGCTCTACTCTTGCTCACCGCTCCAGGTGGCCTTGTCCTGCTCTACTCTTGCTCACCGCTCCAGGCGGCCTTGTCCTGCTCTACTCTTGCTCACCGCTCCAGGCGGCCTTGTCCTGCTCTTCTCTTGCTCACCGCTCCAGGCGGCCTCGTCCTACTCTACTCTTGCTCACCGCTCCAGACGGCCTCGTCCTGCTCTACTCTTGCTCACCGCTCCAGGTGGCCTCGTCCTGCTCTACTCTTGCTCACCGCTCCAGGCGGCCTCGTCCTGCTCTACTCTTGCTCTCCGCTCCAGGCGGCCTCGTCCTGCTCACCGCTCCAGATGGCCTCGTCCTGCTCTACTCTTGCTCACCGCTCCAGGCGGCCTCGTCCTGCTCTACTCTCGCTCACCGCTCTAGGCGGTCTCACTCCGCTGTGTTTGTCCACCACATCTGTGGTTCTGTTCCTGAGTCCCAGTGTGTACTGGGTGCTATCCCGCCTGTGTTCCAACCTACTAGTGCCTCCCTGTCTGCACTCTAGCCGTGCTTGCCTGTACCCCCCTGCCTGCATACCCGCCTGCCTGCATACCAGTCGTGCCTGCCTATACCCACCAGTCTGTGTGCCAGCCTAACCTGTCTGTTCCTGTATTCCCCTGTGGGTCAACAGCCATGTCCGGGGTCTGTCCTGGAGTAGCACCTGGTCCCTCTGCTCGGTTCCTCCTTGGTGCACTGGCGTCGTATGCCGTTGTGCGACCCTGGTCGGATCGGGTGAAATCACACGCACACGCCGCTCAGCCGGGGCGTGTGCATTACACAGGACAATGCTCCATCACATGCATACAACTACTCCACAGCGTGGCTGGCCAGTAAAGGCCTAAAAGAAGAAAAAATAATGACATGGCCCCCTTGTTCACCTGATCTGAACCAAATAGAGAACCTGTGGTCCATCATAAAATGTGAGATCTACAGGTAGGTAAAACAGTACACCTCTCGGAACAGTGTCTGGGAGGCTGTGGTGGCTGCTGCACGCAATGTTGATCGAAAACAGATCAAGCAACTGACAGAATCTAAGGATGGAAGGCTGTTGAGTGTCATCATAAAGAAAGGTGGCTATATTGATCACTAATTTTTTTTGTCTTTTTTTTGCATGTCAGAAATGTTTATTTCTAAATTTTGTGCACTGATATTGGCTTACTTGGTGAAAATAAACAAGTGAGATGGGATTATATTTGGTTTTTATTAAGTTGCCTAATAATTCTGCACAGTAATAGTTACCTGCACAAACAGATATGCTCCTAAGATAGTCAAATCGAAAAAAAGCCCACTCCAACTTCCAAAAATATTAAGCTTGGATATTTATGAGTCTTTTGGGTTGATTGAGAACATAGTTGTTGATCAATAATAAAAATAATCCTCTAAAATACAACTTGCCTAATAATTCCGCACACAGTGTATGGCCCTAGCGGGGGTCACTGGTTATTCCCGGTAGGCCTCAAGTCTCTTCTGGATAAAGTTTAACAAATCCTGTTTAGCCTCCCACGCACCAACCGGCCCCCTCCCAACCTGAAATCCTAATCCCCACTGTCCACGATACCGTAGGTGAGAGTTGGAAGTGAAGGCCCTGTTCACTTGCCTGATTCCTCCGCGGTTGCTGGTGTGTCTCTCCTGTCGGACTTCTCTCTCAGCTCTTCTCGGCTTGACCGTCGACTGTAGTCTCTCACGCTTGGGGTAAGGGGATCCAGACCTAGGCTCTTGACAGGCGGCGTTGGGTCCCGGGATCTTGCGCAGTGTGGGGTGCAGGTCCTGACTCTGACGAACATGCACAGGGCTCAAGGCGCCTCTGTAAGGGGTCCAGAGCCTCTCAGGCGGTGTCCAGCTCTGGTGCGACGCAGGCCTGCGGCTGAGGCCTGTCACACTGGGCTCTGCAGCCCCACGTTAGCTAACATTGGTCACATTTCCTGCAAACTCCTTCAACTTCCTGATGCAGTTGGAGCCAATACACCAGCCGTTGTAACAACTGGAAGGTCTTCTCCACACCAAATTGAGCACCCCTCTCATGAGCTTCCTTGGCCAACTGTACCACTGGTGCTTCTGGAACCAATGCTTGCCAGGTAATGTCGAACTCCCGAGGTAATTGGATTCTTCGGCATAGCAAACCATCTTTCAGAAAGAGCCTATCCCACTGGCCCAAGATTTGCAGAGTTGTTGGGAGCGAAGCAGCCCTTGCCTCCTGGTCGGGTTTTTCCCCCAGGGCGACCCATTCTCTCAGTTTCACCAGTTCTGGGTCAGACTGCTATAGATGTATCCACTCGTCTTTTAATCAGCTTAGAATTTGAGTGAGTCTGGGCTCTCCTCCGGACTCCAGGGCGTCTACTACAGCAGCGGCAAACTGACTGAAATCCAGGATCTCGTCACCTTCAAGCTCTTCGTCTATATCTCTTTTCAGCCCCGCTTGGATGACTTGGGACAAGACGTCTGCATGAGTGTTCAGGGCCGTAGACCGATTGGTGATCTTGTACTGGTACTTAGACATCCTTGCGACCCAACGCTGTTCTAACGCGCCCAACTTTGCATTCTCTAAGTGGGCCAAGGGGTTTTTGTCTGTCCTCACTTGTACTTCTGACCCCGACAAGTACTCTGCAAATTTCTCAGTCATGGCCCATACCAATGCCAGTAACTTCAGTTTGGACGAGCTGTAATTGTCTGCCTTCTTTTCCATATCCCACAGTGACCGACTGGCATACGCGATCACCCACTCTCTTCCTTCTTGTACTTGTGCCAATACTGCTCCCAGACCATGCATGCTTCCGTCAGTGTACAACATGAAGGGCTGTGAAAAATCAGCGTAGGCCAGAATTGGGGCATCCGTTAGTGCCATCTTCAATGCTCGGAAGGCTTCTTCTTGTCATGGGCCCCACTGAATAGGTTGTCACTTAGCTCTCCCCGCCATTCCTCTCAGCAGCTCATTGAGTGGTACCACAATCTTAGCAAAGTCTTTCATGAATCGGCAGTAGTATCCTGCGAGCCCCAGAAATGCCCTCAGTTCTCTCAGGTTGGTAGGTGTGGGCCACTTCTGTACTGCAGCTACTTTCTCTGCGGTGGGGTGCACTCCTGCACTGGGCACGGAGTGTCCCAGATATTCAATCTCCCGCTTGAATAAATGACACTTGCAAGGCTTGATTTTCAATCTGTGTCTCTGAAGTCGTTCAAATCGGCGGAGGTGAGCTTCAAACGTAGCAGATTAGATAATTATATCATCTAAGTATATCAAAGTAGCTTCAAAGTTAAGATCCCCCAAGCATCTTTCCATCAGCCTTTGGAAGGTCCCTGTCGTATTTGTTAGCCCGAATGGCATTCAGTTGAACTCGAACAAGCCCATCAGGAGAACAAAAGCTATCTTCGGACAGGCCTTCTCAGCTACCGGGACTTGCCAATAGCCACTAGCTAGGTCGAGGGAAGAGAAGAATTTGGCATTTCCCAATGCTGATAGAGATTCTCCGAGTGATGGGACTCCCGCACAGTGCATGCATTGAGCTTCTGGTAGTGTACACAAAACCTTAAAGTATCGTCCTTCTTCCGGACCAACATGATAGGGCTGCCCAGGGGCTCTGACTTTCGTGTATTACGCCATTCTGCAACATGTGAGCCAACAGTTCTTTCACTTCCTGATACATCTGAGGTGGAATCTGCCGATACCTCTCTCGAATGGGAGCGATATTCCTTATAGGTATTTCCTACTGAATGTCCTGGGTGCACCCAAAGTCGTCTTCATGCTGGGCAAACACCCCCTGGTATCGCTGTAGTAACAGTTCAACCTGTCTGACTTGGCTTGCGGAAAACTCAGTAAGGTTAGCCTCAATTTGCTCTAAGAGATGGCATCCAGCCAGTGGTTCTCTTCCATTCTCTTGACTGTTGAGTGACACCTCTAGGGTCCATGGTTCTCCTTTCATGGGTGTCAGTCCTATAGTGTCAGCTTTGGGGAGGTCCCCTGGCATTATATAAACTCGAGCCACCTCTTGTTGGGGTAATAACTGCAAACTTGCCCCGTTTAGGTTGATGCAACATATGGGCAACCGCCCCTGTCAGACCATGGCTAGAGTGCGAGCAATCAAGAGTCCGGAGGGTGCCTCCTCTCCCTCCATTGGACATCTACACCCTATAAAGATACATGTGCATGTACAGGTATAGCGAGTACAGTCTGTCCCACTGACAGTGTCACCGTGGCTTCGGACGGTATCGATACTTTACCGAGATACTGGGAGGCAGCAGGTAGCTTCTGAATTTGGTTGACTCGCACGAGATGCTGGAATACTCTCTTGCTGACCGGATCACAAGTGGCGCGGGTCCAATTATTTTTGTTGGATCCCTCGGCTAAGAACTGCCCGACCTCTTTCAGCATGTTCATGCCCAAGGTTACAATGGGTCCTTCGCCTCCAGACCCCGTGGTCAACACTATCCCTCTTCGATCAAGATCCTTTCCGCACGCCCAGACAGTCATCCATACTACTCCTGCTACTGGAATAGGTAGTTAATTAGATGCCACCAGCCGGACAGTGGGTTCTTTCCAGGAGCGAGAAACTTCGGAAATGCCTCAGGCATAGTAGTCACTTGAGACCCTGTGTCCATTAAACAACGAATGCATCACCCATTAAACTCAGCCCAGATGATGGGCCTCCATAGGTCCAACACTCTGCCCCTCGCTCCTCTGATGGGCTGGGTATACGACGTGGTGGAGTACGGTAGGAGTGCTTCTCTCGCTCTGACCACCGTCCACATGGGGCTGTGCGGCCCACCAGGGAGAGGGCAGTGGCGGTTCCTTTAATATTGTGCAGCTCACCTCATATATCCTGAATCTCTTTCCGTATCTCCCACACCCAGTCGGGTTCTTTGTGGATGAATTTAGGAATAGTCACTTCATATCTCTGGACTGCGGCTTTGAGAACAGGAACCTCTTTCTCCAGGACTCTAGCTTTGGCACCAACATCCAGGAAGCCCAGATCAGGACTCAAGTACAATCGCTCCTTTAGAATCTGTTTCAGAGAGGGATCCTTCAAGCCAGCAATCAGTTGGTCGCGCAACACTTCATCTAATGGTCCTAGTGCCTGGTTCTCATCTCGAACCTTCTTTACAATATGGGCCGACACTTCGAGCAATGCATTAACATATTGGTTTATGGTCTCATTTTTCCCTTGGACCGGCTGAAATAACCGCAGACGTAAGTGCCGCAGATCCGTGGTATCACCGTGTTTGTCCTCCAAGATTTTTATCACTTTGTCCATGGTATCATGGTTCCCAGGCAGGCGGTACATCACGGTCTGCCGGGCCTCCCCACAAGGGTTAGGAGGGCCAAATCAGCCTGGGCGAGAGGGATCAGGGGATACATGCGAAGCATACTTCTCATTCTTTCTACCCAGTCCCACAGTAACACGCTGCTCCCTGTAAACTTAGGAAGATTGCTGAGCACAGCCCCCAAGGGTATATGCCTCCTGCCGAACTCGGCAGAGGACTGGGCCACCATCTCTGTGTCTGAATGTTGCATCCTGCCGACTACAATCCCCTACAACTAGAATGCACAACAGACAATAATGAAAATCAAAAAACTTTATTGAATAAAATTAGACAGACAAATATGGAATGGTACAGGATCCAACAGGTGTTTGTATATAGGGTAAAGTGCCAAGATAGATGAATGAATAAACAAATACACAAAATCATGGGGACATGTACGATATGCTATAAATGGCAATTAATGCTTAGAGACATGAAAAACCCAAGAAAATGTATTTAAAATTTCCACATGGTGGGTAAATGCTGACAAAACCGCAAAATGCATGATCTAAATACCAATAAATAATTATATTCAAAGGCTCAAAAAGTGGAACTATGAATGAAAAGAGGAAAAGCTCTTCAAAATTTACATAAATCACAAAATTGTGGAATAAATAATTGTAATATTTCCCCTAGTGGTAAAAAGATAAAGTGACAATGCAAGTAAAGTGCAAATATGCAGAAATAAATAAAGAAAAAACAATTTATAGATTAAGTTAAAATACCCACAATTAGAGCAGTGAACCCCTCATATGGTAAGAAGGGGAGCAGATAAAGGATGAAATGAGATAAGCATGCTTACCACCAGTGTGTTGGCACTGAACCCTGCGTATCCCGACGCGCGTTTTGCCTTTGCTGGCTTTAACGAGGGATGATAGGAGCATGGGTGTGGGGTCATTAAATAGAATCCATTGGCCAATGGAATTGAGGCAAGTGGTTACGGTCCCCCGCAACAGGTGATCGTGCGGGGCCGTCCACAAGCACTGGCGCCATTTCCGTGTCACATGACGTGACCCAAACATCACGGCATAGGAGCGGAAATTACGTCAGGGTGCGTTCCACCGTGGGACGCATGGCGCCACTTCCGTGTCACGCGGCGCGACCCAAAGGTCGCAGCACAGGAGCGGAAATGACGTCAGAGTACGTTCCACCGTGGGACGCATGTTAGAAGTGTGACGTAAGTGCCCCAGATCCGTGGTATCACCGTGCGTGTCCTCCAAGTTTTTTATCACTTTATCCATGGTATCACGGTTCCCAGGCAGGCGGTACATCACGGTCTGCCGGGCCTCCCCAAAAGGGTTAGGAGGGCCAAATCAGCCTGGGCGAGAGGGATCAGGGGATACATGCGAAGCATACTTCTCATTCTTTCTACCCAGTCCCACAGTAACACGCTGCTTCCTGTAAACTTAGGAAGATTGCTGAGCATAGCCCCCAAGGGTATATGCCTCCTGCCGAACTCGGCAGAGGACTGGGCCACCATCTCTGTGTCTGAATGTTGCATCCAGCCGACTACGCCAAATGTAGCACAGGTGCCAGAACGCAATGCACAGAGACACAAGGCGGGAAGAGTCAGGGGTTGATATAACCACTTTATATGTATAACAACTATTAATTCAGGGGGTTAGTATCAAGGGTAATAAACAGCAACTTGGAATAACAATAATCAATATCTTTTAGTAAATAACAGTAAAGTTCTTTGCAAAAGTGTGATGCACCAAGTCGTGGGAGTCACCACGTGAGTCCTCTTTATATGGCCCTAGCGGGGGTCACCAATTATTCCCGCTAGGCCGCAAGCCTCTTCTGGATTAAGTTTATCAAATCCTGTTTAGCCTCCCACGTACCACCCGGCCCCCTTCCCACCTGAAATCCTAATCCCAACTGTCCATGATACCGTAGGTGAGAGTTGGATGTGACGGCCCTATTCACTTGCACGATTCCGGCGTGTCTCTCCTGTCGGACTTCTCATTCAGCTCTTCTCGGCTTGACCGTCGACGGTAGTCTCTCACGCTTGGGGTAAGGGGATCCAGACCTCGGCTTTTGAAAGGTGGCGTCGGGTCCCGGGAACTTACTCAGTGTGGGGCGCAGGTCCTGACTCTGGCCAACATGTGCATGGCTCAGGGCACCTTTGTAAGGGGTCCGAAGCCTTTCAAGCGGTGCCAAGCTTTGTCGTGCTGGGTTCTGTGGTCCCTCTGGAGCACATCTGCTCCACTCTGCAGCCTGGCACCAAATCTCCCTGTGTCTTGGCGCGCTGGACTCTTATATCCAGGAAATCCCTCCTGGAGGTAACCTGATTAGGTCCGGCATCTGAATTTGTTCCCTCTTCAACTCTTCTAGCATAACTTGGTTCCACTTTATTTCGCCTGTCCAGCAGATGGCAATCTTTCCTCATCTCTGGCACATCCTGCAAGAATCCGCCTGATGGTTTGTTGCTCTCTACTACACACACGTGGCATGAACTGTCACTCTACACCTTGGTGGTCCTGAAAGAACAAAATCCCAGAACAACACTATGCATCATAAATGAAGACGACTCAGAATACATATTAGAAACAACCTGAAAAAAGGAGTCGTTGTCACTTCCAAAGTTGGATCAAAAACATCACAAATTTTATTAATTTATACGATATACAAAACATGATTAAAAAATGTTGAGCACGCTGAATAGCCATGTTCAGACAGGGAAATTTCCCAATAGTATACAATGAGGTTTAGAAATAAATAGCTCAAAGCTAAATCAGAACCAATGCTATCACTGTGAGAGGGTGGACTATAATAAAAGAAGTGGAACACGATGATCTGTATCCCCAGTGTTGCACACATCCTCACCTATGTGAAAAAATTATATGAATGCAGATACAGTGATCTATATCCTTTGATGGGGCTGTAGTCTCCAGTGGGGATAAAAAGGCTATATCAGATCATCTCCCAGCTAGCATATAAGTAATGGTGTCTCAGTTGATACTATAATAGTTTAAAAATGACACTCACCCAAAGCCCAGAGCGCCTCACTCTAATGTCCCTAAGCAGGTTTCGGTTTTTTTCCTTCTTCCAGGGGTGGAGCTGAAAATGCTGACAGGCTGACTCTTATCAAAATGAACAAGGGCTGGATTGGGCCAGACTTCTCGACACCACCGGATAATAGCAGCGGAACATAAAGTCAAATCCAGTGGTTTTTTGGCGGGGGTCTATTCCCAATCACCTCTTCACACCCAGATATGGGTATTGTAACGGGTCCGGGAGGCGGAACCTCTGAGCTACTATACAAGGGGGCGGCCCTTGTAAGGGAGCGGGTGGCAGTCTCTGGGTGAACGGACAGGGAGTTACGGCAAGTGATCAGGGCAGTCTCTGGGTAAGGGGTAGGTACGACCTGTGATGGCAGAGCCTCCGGGTAGGCTAGCAGGCAGATGGTAGATGTGTGCTCCCAGATGAGCAAGCGAGAGTCTCTAGAATAGCAGGTGGTCACGGCACGTGACGGCGGAACCTCCGGGCTGGCAGGCAGGTAGGTAACGGAGAAGCGCTCCCAGGTGAGCGGGCAAGAGTCTCTGGAATAGCTGGTGGTCACCGCACGTGACAACGGGACCTCCGGGCTGGCAAGCAGGCAGGTAACGGAGATGCGCTCCCAGGTGAGCGGGCAAGAGTCTCTGAGATAGCTGGTGGTCACAGCACGTGACAACGGAGCCTCCGGGCTGGCAAGCAGGCAGGTAGCGGAGAAGCGCCCCCAGGTGAGCGGGCAAGCTGGTCCATAGACAGACTGACCGGAGTTGTAAGGCAGACCGTCGGACCTCAGGCAAGCAGGCAGGTAGCTGATGTGCGCTCCCAGGTGAGCGAACAAGTTGGTCCTTAGACAGACTGACCGGAGTTGTAAGGCAGACCGTCGGACCTCAGGCAGGCAGGCAGGTAACAAGTATTCAGGCAGGAATCAGGCAGGTAACTAGCAGGAAACTGGCAGGAAACTGGCAGGTAACTGGCAGGTAACTGGCAACGGGACCTGAGGGCTGAAGCACAGGTGAGACACAGGTGCAAACAACATTGCTCGGGCACCTCCATTTTGGAGGAGGTGCCTTATATATGATGAAGTCCTCCGGCCATTGGCCGGGGACTCCTTAGGACGGCGCGCGCGGCCCCTTTAAGAGGAGGGGAGCGCGCGCGCGCGCGCCCTAAGCACAGGGGCCGGGAAGGAGCGCGCGCTGAGAGCAGAGCGGGGAGAGGACGCCGGGCACGGAGCAGAGCGGTGAGGGGAGCAGCGTCCCTGCCTAGCAGAGGGCAGGGACGCCAGCGCTACAGTACCCCCCCCTTTAGGCCCCCCCTTTTTTAGGCCAGACAGAAATTTAGCTAGGATGAGAGGGGCATGGATGTTCTCCCGGGGCTCCCACGTTCTCTCCTCAGGACCAAACCCCTTCCAATCTACCAGAAAAAAGGTCTTTCCTCTTACCCTTTTGGTGGCAAGAATGTTCTCTACCTCAAACTCGTCCTCAGCAGAAACCGGAGCAGGAGGCGTACCTGTAGACTTGGAAAAAGAGTTAAGCACCACAGGTTTGAGGAGAGACACATGGAAGGAGTTAGGGATCCGTAAGTTGGCCGGGAGTTTCAATTTATAGGCCACCGGGTTGATCTGACTGATGACCTCCAGTGGGCCGATGAACCGAGGCCCTAACTTATAGGAAGGGATCTTGAGCCGGACATATTTGGACGAGAGCCAGACTTTATCCCCAGGGCGGAATTGAGGAGGGTCCAGACGTTTTTTGTCAGCGTGTCTTTTCATACGCTCGGATGACAGAAGGAGTGCGGACCGGGTACTCTCCCATATGGAGGAAAATTTGTTAACAAGAGATTCCGCAGCCGGATTGTCCGCCGAGGTGGAGACGGGAAACGGGATCCGAGGATGCTGACCGTAGACTACAAAAAACGGGGATTTGGAGGAAGACTCGCTCTCGTGATTGTTGTACGAGAATTCGGCCCATGGCAGGAGATCCACCCAGTCAGAATGGTGGGCATTAACGAAGTGCCGAAGGTAACTGGTCAGGTTCTGATTGATCCGCTCCACTTGACCATTAGACTGTGGGTGGTAAGCGGAGGAGAAGTCCAGGGTGACGTCCAGCAATTTACAAGTGGCTCTCCAGAAACGGGAAGTGAACTGTACCCCACGATCCGACACGATGTGACGGGGCAGGCCATGAAGACGGAAGATGTGGCGGATAAAGTCTTTAGCCAGCTCGGGTGCAGACGGAAGACCTGGCAGTGGAATGAAGTGAGCCATCTTGGAGAAGCGGTCAGCGACCACCCAAATGACCGTACAACCGGCTGAGACGGGTAGATCAGTAATGAAGTCCATCGCTATATGCTGCCAGGGGGCAGCAGGTACCGGCAGAGGTAGGAGGCGGCCGGCCGGCAGGTGTCTCGGAACTTTGTTGCGGGCGCAGGACACACAGGCAGAAACAAAGTCTATTACATCCTTGTGCAGGTTAGGCCACCAGTAGTGCCGGGTAATAAGCTGGAGGGTCTTTTTCTGACCGGCGTGGCCAGCTAGTTTAGACGAATGACCCCAGTGTAGGATCTTCTCCCGATCAGGTACTGGTACGAACGTCTTACCAGGAGGAAGACGATTTAGACTCACGGGAGCCACCTGCATTACTCTGGCGGGATCGATGATATGTTTCGGATCCTCCTCGAGATCAGACACCAGAAAGGACCGAGACAAGGCGTCCGCCTTGACGTTTTTGTCAGCCGGGCGAAAATGAAGGACAAAATCAAAACGAGCAAAAAACAAGGACCACCGGGCTTGGCGCGGGTTAAGTCTCTGGGCATGCTGGAGGTAAGCCAAGTTCTTGTGGTCAGTGTAAATTATTACCGGGTGAAGAGCCCCCTCGAGCAGGTAACGCCACTCCTCCAATGCCAGTTTGATGGCCAATAACTCTCGGTCTCCTATGGAATAGTTGCGCTCAGAGGAGGAGAAGAGTTTAGAGAAGAAGCCACAAGTTACCATCCTCCCGGAAGATGATTTTTGAGTAAGTACCGCTCCGGCTCCAGAGGAGGAGGCGTCAACTTCCAGGAAGAACTGTTTGTTGCCATCTGGGCGATGCAGCACCGGGGCGGAAGAGAAGGCCTGTTTAAGGGAAAGAAAGGCCTCCTCTGCTTCGGGTGGCCACTCTTTGGGATTAGTACCTTTACGGGTGAGCGCGGAAATTGGGGCCGTCCGGGAAGAGAAGTGTGGTATGAAGAGGCGGTAGTAGTTGGCGAAGCCCAGGAATCGCTGAATGGCCTTCAACCCCTCCGGTCGGGGCCATTTCTCGATGGCAGACAGTTTCTCAGGATCCATTTGTAGGCCGGTCTGAGAGATAATGTAGCCCAGAAACGGAAGCGAGGTCTGCTCAAAGAGGCACTTCTCAAATTTAGCGTAGAGATGGTTCTGCCTTAGCCTGAGCAGGACCTGACGAACGTCCCTCCGGTGAGTCTGGAGATCCGGAGAGAAGACCAAGATGTCGTCCAGGTACACCACTACGCAGGAGTAGAGAAGGTCCCGGAAGATGTCATTGACCAACTCTTGAAAGACGGCAGGAGCGTTACAGAGACCAAAGGGCATTACCAGGTATTCATAGTGGCCGTCCCGGGTGTTGAATGCCGTCTTCCATTCATCCCCCTGACGAATACGAACCAGGTTGTACGCCCCACGAAGGTCCAGTTTGGTGAAGATCCTAGCCCCCCTCAGGCGATCAAATAATTCTGGAATGAGCGGAAGGGGGTACTTATTCTTCACCGTGATCAGGTTTAGGCCTCTATAGTCTATACAGGGACGGAGAGAGCCGTCCTTCTTTTTGACGAAAAAGAAGCCTGCTCCCGCCGGGGAGGTAGATTTCCGGATGAATCCTCTGGCCAGATTCTCCTCAATATATTCGGACATTGACCGGGTCTCAGCAGCGGATAAAGGATAGATACGCCCACGGGGAGGAGTAGTACCGGGTAGCAGATCGATGGGACAGTCGTATGGTCTATGTGGTGGTAATGTCTCTGCCTCCTTTTTATTAAAGACATCTGCATAAGACCAATAAGGAATCGGAAGTCCAGGTAGATTAGCTGGGGTAGGAGAGGGACGGACGGGATGGACGGGAACCAGGCAGGTTTTATGACAGTCTTGTCCCCAGCGAAGGACCTCTCCGGTTTGCCAGTCTAGCACGGGTGCATGTCTCTGGAGCCAGGGCAGACCTAGCAAGAGGGCGTGAGAGAGTCCAGGCAGAACATGAAAGGAGATACTTTCAGAATGCAGCATTCCCACCTGCAGGGTAATGGATTCGGTGATGAGTTGAATGGGGCGAGGTAAGAGGCCCCCATCCACGGCGGCGACAGACAAGGGTACAGCCAGAGGTTTGGTGGGGATGCGGTATTTCTCAACCAGGGACTGCGAAATAAGGTTCCCGGCTGCTCCAGAGTCAAGTTGGGCTAGTTCGAAATAACGGTTCTCCCCGTAGATGATCGAAACTGACAACAGCAGGGATGGAGAGGATTTATTCTTGTCTAGGTGGACCTCTCTGAGCGAACCTAGACACAGGCGTTTCCCGACCTCTCCGGGCAGGCACGGATCCGGTGCTCCTTACTGCCACAGTAGAAGCAGCTCCCCTCGGCACGGCGTGAGTCCTGACGGGTTTTGACCATCTTGGTCTGGTCGACCTGCATAGGCTCAGGAGAGTGTACCTGGGGAGAGATGGAGGGAATGACGGGTTTCTGGAAAGTAGGAGCTAAACGTGGAATCCTTCTCTCACGGGTGACCTCTTTGGCACGCTCCTGGAACCGTAGGTCAATCCGGGTGGCAAGGGTTATTAGATCATCGAGAGAGGTAGGAATGTCCCGACCAGCAAGTTCATCTTTAATACGACCGGACAGACCCTCCCAGAAGACGGATACCAGAGCGTCGTTATCCCAGGCCAGCTCCGAGGCAAGGGTGCGGAACCGTATGGCATATTGGCCCACGGTGAGACCCTCCTGACGGAGGCGTAGCAGAGAGGATGCGGATGAGGTCTTCCGTCCGGGTTCGTCGAAGACTTTCCGGAAAGCCGAGAGAAAAGCAGGCAAGTTGGACACCAGGGGGTCTCCTCTCTCCCATAGAGGATTTAGCCAGGCCAGGGCCTCCCCGGTGAGATGGGACATGATAAAGGCAATTTTGGCCTGGTCGGAATTAAACTGATGGGACAAAAGTTCAAAGTGCAGGGTGCACTGATTTATGAAGCCCCGAGCCTGGACAGGGTCGCCTCCGAAGCGAGGAGGTGCAGAGAGCCGGGGTCCGGGGTAGGATACCATAGTATTAGTGGGCAGCGGAGCTGCCGGATTGCAAGATATGGCACTGGCGGAGGTTGTTGGTGGATCAGACAGAGTGTTCAGGCGAGTATTAACATTCCGCAGGTGACCCAGGATGGCCTCCTGTTGGGACCTCTGACGGGACAGTTCAAGACAGAGGTCCGAGAGCGAGGGAGCTTGGGTGCCACCGGGTTCCATGGCCCGAGCAAACTGTAACGGGTCCGGGAGGCGGAACCTCTGAGCTACTATACAAGGGGGCGGCCCTTGTAAGGGAGCGGGTGGCAGTCTCTGGGTGAACGGACAGGGAGTTACGGCAAGTGATCAGGGCAGTCTCTGGGTAAGGGGTAGGTACGACCTGTGATGGCAGAGCCTCCGGGTAGGCTAGCAGGCAGATGGTAGATGTGTGCTCCCAGATGAGCAAGCGAGAGTCTCTGGAATAGCAGGTGGTCACGGCACGTGACGGCGGAACCTCCGGGCTGGCAGGCAGGTAGGTAACGGAGAAGCGCTCCCAGGTGAGCGGGCAAGAGTCTCTGGAATAGCTGGTGGTCACCGCACGTGACAACGGGACCTCCGGGCTGGCAAGCAGGCAGGTAACGGAGATGCGCTCCCAGGTGAGCGGGCAAGAGTCTCTGAGATAGCTGGTGGTCACAGCACGTGACAACGGAGCCTCCGGGCTGGCAAGCAGGCAGGTAGCGGAGAAGCGCCCCCAGGTGAGCGGGCAAGCTGGTCCATAGACAGACTGACCGGAGTTGTAAGGCAGACCGTCGGACCTCAGGCAAGCAGGCAGGTAGCTGATGTGCGCTCCCAGGTGAGCGAACAAGTTGGTCCTTAGACAGACTGACCGGAGTTGTAAGGCAGACCGTCGGACCTCAGGCAGGCAGGCAGGTAACAAGTATTCAGGCAGGAATCAGGCAGGTAACTAGCAGGAAACTGGCAGGAAACTGGCAGGTAACTGGCAGGTAACTGGCAACGGGACCTGAGGGCTGAAGCACAGGTGAGACACAGGTGCAAACAACATTGCTCGGGCACCTCCATTTTGGAGGAGGTGCCTTATATATGATGAAGTCCTCCGGCCATTGGCCGGGGACTCCTTAGGACGGCGCGCGCGGCCCCTTTAAGAGGAGGGGAGCGCGCGCGCGCGCGCCCTAAGCACAGGGGCCGGGAAGGAGCGCGCGCTGAGAGCAGAGCGGGGAGAGGACGCCGGGCACGGAGCAGAGCGGTGAGGGGAGCAGCGTCCCTGCCTAGCAGAGGGCAGGGACGCCAGCGCTACAGGTATACTCTTCCTGATTTTGTATATTTTCTGTTGTCCTCCTCCTTCTCCTCATCCTCCATCACCATATCAACAGGGTGACTGATGCAAGGGTGTTTATGATGCCCACAGGAATATTTTTTAGAGGCCTACCTCTAACATTCTGTATGTTATACAGTATGTTAATGTATATCCCCCATGGGTAAATGTTTTTCAGCCCATGCACTTAGCACTTACCAGTATAGGAGACCTACTCCTTAACAATGGTAACAATTTTTTTAACGAGGACCTCCTCTATGTCTCTTCAAAGGGATATTGCAGTGCATCCTAATTTTTAGGAGCCCTTGCAGTCACTGCATACGCAATAACAGTATAGGAATCCCACTCCTTTATAATGGAAACATTTTTTTAATGAGGCCCGAAGTGCTAGACTGCTAATGCACATAGTACCAGATTGCAATAAAAAATGCAAGCAGTCTCATGCGTTGCCCAGCCCATCCCACATAAATCAGTACAACCTCATGTATAAAACTCACCTAGGTTCAGTGCCCGCACAGTCAGCACATCAATGAGACCCCCACACCGCTGGTATAGATGAGAGTAGCGCGCCCCGACGTGCATTTCACAAAGCTCTTTCTCAAGAGGCGCGTATACTGGAGCACCTGCAGGACCTTCTATAAATACGCCCACAACCCCTCATGTGATCATGAGGGGCGGGGACGCCCATTGGAGCGCATCGGCACGTGCGCCCTGAGTCCCGTCCCCCCACCACTCGCGCCTAAGCCGTCATGCCCAAGGGGACGCGTCCAGGGGCGTGCTAGTGAGCACGCCCCCGGAGGCGAGCCCCGGACATTGAGACAGCCAGGCGCGGGCACGGGAGAGCAGGAGACCATTGCGCAAGCGCACAGCTCCCAGGCAAACATACGGGAGAGTAATCATCTCTTGAAGGTATGTTAGATAGGGGGGAGAGGCAATCAAACAGAGTATGCAGAAAACTATGCAATAAAGAAAGAGGGGGAAACAAGACTCAAACACCACATCTCATTATATTGACATTGTTCCTAGGGTGCACACTGTCCATATACCATACATCTATGAAGTCAGCATCATAAAGGGGCACAATTGTTGCATTCCAATACTCAATATAGAATAGAGAAAACAAAGACAATGAGCACTCATCAAACACACAGGGTCTTCAAAATGCCACCCCGAGAAAAAGGGGGGACATACAGGAGTATCCCTGTGAGATAGGCCAATCCAATACAGGTAATAAGAGATGTGTGAAGATTTCACATAAATGTCAACTTAGTCCCGATACGGAATTGTGCTTCTCCTGGTGCTCCTTAAAATGAGATATAGCATATTCCAAGGTCTGAAGGTGGGCCAGAGTAAGGTACTCAGAAGTTTGTTAGTGTGAGGGCACTACACAGTATAACGGAAAAAGTGAAGGGGAATAAAGAAGAGAAAATTAAAAATCATAAAACAACAGAACAACAAACTAAAACAACATCATAACCAGGTAAAAGAACCTATCCGAACGAGGGGGGAGCGGGAGAGCATCACAGGTCCAATCGTTATAGGAACGATGAAAATCCCAGATTCTCATTTAGGCCACGTGGAGCCAAAGTATCCAAGGCAGCAATCCATCGGGCCTCCTTTTGTGTCAGACACTGTTTAGCGTTGCCCCCACGGGAGCCTAAGTGCACCACGTCTATACCACATACACGAAGGGTGCATGGATCGCAGTTGTGAACTGCTTTGAAGTGACGTGGTAACGTTTTGAGCTCCCGTGGGTCCATCACTGATTTGACCGCGCCAATGTCACGTACATGCTCCTGCACTCTAATTCTCATTTCTCTAGTTGTTAATCCTACATATATCTTATTACAGCCACATGTGGCATAGTACACCACATGGGTTGTACTGCATGAGTTAAATTTCAAGATTTTAAAAGTGAGGGAGCCGTCAGATGAAGTAAAAGACGTACAGCGAGAGACATTGGCGCAGGCCACACAGTGACCACAAGGAAAAGATCCACCCATGGGGCCACGTGTCCCAAAAGGGTTCGATGGAGGAGGGACGTAGTGACTGGAGACTAGGAGGTCCCTAAGATTACTGGCTCACCTGGCCGTCATCAATGGGTATTCCCCCACCTGATCCCTTAGGGAGGGCTCAGTGTTAAGAATGTGTCGGGAGAGGATCCGCCTCATGATTGAATGTGGAGATGAAGCGGGTCCTCTCAGGGATCTGAGGCCGGGCCCGTAGAGCGGGGTGTAAAAGGTGATTGCGGGGTGTCCTGCGCGCTCTACCATAGCCACGGCCGATGGATCGATTACTGTATCCTCTCTGTCTGAATCGGTCAGTCAGATCTGCGGCCTGTTTCTCAAAATTAGAGTCAGTTGAGCATATCCGTCTCGCCCTTAGGAACTGTCCGATCGGAACGGCCCTAATCGTCGTTGAATTATGAGCAGAGGCAGCGTGTACCAACGAATTGACCGCAGTGGGTTTTCTGTATACGTCAGTCTGGATGGAGGAGTGTGAGTCCACCTCCAGAGTGACTTCCAGAAAATCCATACGTTGGTGATGACAGGAATATGTGAGTTTGATGCCCCACGTATTCGTGTTAAGCTGTCGCATGAACTCATCGAGCTCCTCCACCGTCCCCCGCCAAAAACAACAGTACATCATCAATGTATCTGAGCCATGTCACGACCTGAGCTGCTCCCCGCGCACCCTTGTCGCCAAAAATCTCCCTCTCCCAGGCGCCCAGGAAGAGGTTGGCGTACGAAGGCGCACAGGCCGCCCCCATGGCCGTGCCACGTCGCTGCAGATATACCGTGTCTTTGAAAAGGAAATAGTTATGACAGAGGACGAAGTGGAGAAGCTCAAGGAGAAACTCGCGTGAAGGGCTGTCCAGGTCGGAGGTCCCCAGGAAGAGGCGGACTGCTGCAAGGACCAGATCATTACTGATACAAGTGTACAGATTTACCTCATCGGCCATGACCATAAGTGTCCCAGGTTCCAGCATGACACCGTCAACCCTGGTTAGGACGTCCATCGTGTCTTTAATATATGATGGGAGAATCTCTACTAGTGGTCTCAGATGGCTATCAATATATTCACAGATAGGACCACAGAGACCTCCCAAACCAGACACGATTGGAGTCCAGGTGGGTTGACGGTGTCTTTATGGATTTTAGGAAGTAAATAAAAAGTAGCTGTTTTGGGAAAGCGCACAGTTAAAGCCTCCACAGTCCTCTTATTTATAATACCCCACTCGCAGGCACAGGCCAAGATACCCTGGAGGGCGGCGGAGAAGGAACCCGTAGGGTTATGAGACAGCCTAGAGCAGGGGTCTCAAACACGTGGCCCGCGGGCCGCATGCGGCCCCTGAGGCTGCTTTATGCGGCCCGCAGGCACAGACCCCTTGACGATCCCGACCTGGTCCAGGAGGAGCCGCCGACAGCAGCGCTGAATTGCCACACAGAGACTGTTTCCCAGCACTGCATTTCCAATGCTAGCCGCTGGCCAATCAGAGGCCAGCAGCTGATATCTGCGTGTCGGCGCAGCGAGTATGACATCATTGCCATATGCAGATGTCAGCTGCTGGCCTCTGATTGGCCGGCGGCTGACATTGAAAATGCTGTGCTGGGAAACAGTCTCTGTGCTGCAATGCAGCGCTGCTGTCGGCGGCTCCTCCTGGACCAGGTCGGGATCGTCAAGGGGTCGGACTCTGTGGTGCCTGCGGGCCACATCTGCAGGAAGGCCGCCGAGGGAACGGAGGACAGGTGAGAATCATCTTCTTCTTTTTTTCTATTTTATGTGTGTGAAGAACAGCACAGGGGGCACATAGCCACAGGATGGGGACCTGGATGGGGCACACAGCCACAGGATGGGGACCTGGATGGGGCACATAGCCACAGGATGGGGACCTGGATGGGGCACATAGCCACAGGATGGGGACCTGGATGGGGCACATAGCCACAGGATGGGGACCTGGATGGGGCACATAGCCACAGGATGGGGACCTGGATGGGGCACATAGCCACAAGAGGGGACCTGGATGGGGCACATAGCCACAGGATGGGTACCTGGATGGGGTACATATCCACAAGATGGGGACCTGGATGGGGCACATAGCCACAGGACGGGGACCTGGATGGGGCACAGAGCCTCAAGATGTGGACCTGGATGGGGCACATAGCCTCAAGATGTGGACCTGGATGGGGCACATAGCCACAAGATGGGGACCTGGATGGGGCACAGAGCCACAAGATGGGGACCAGAGCCACAAGATGGGGACCTGGATGGGGCACATAGCCACAAGATGGGGACCTGGATGGGGCACATAGCCACAAGATGGGGACCTGGATGGGGCACATAGCCACAAGATGGGGACCTGGATGGGGCACAGAGCCACAAGATGGGGACCAGAGCCACAACATGGGGACCTGGATGGGGCACATAGCCACAAGATGGGGACCTGGATGGGGCACATAGCCACAAGATGGGGACCTGGATGGGGAACATTGCCACAGGATGGGGACCTGGATGAGGCACATTAGTACAAGATGGGCGCCAGGATGGGGAACGTTGCCACAGGATGGGGACCTGGATGGGGCACATAGCCACAAGATGGGGACCTGGATGGGGCACAGAGCCACAAGATGGGGACCTGGATGGGGCACAGAGCCACAAGATGGGGACCAGAGCCACAAGATGGGGACCTGGATGGGGAACATTGCCACAGGATGGGGACCTGGATGGGGCACATAGCCCCAAGATGGGGACCTGGATGAGGCACATTAGTACAAGATGGGCGCCAGGATGGGGAACGTTGCCACAGGATGGGGACCTGGATGGGGCACATAGCCACAAGATGGGGACCTGGATGAGGCATATTAGTACAAGATGGGCGCCAGGATGGGGAATGTTGCCACAGGATGGGGACCTGGATGGGGCACATAGCCACAGGATGGGGACCTGGATGGGGCACATTAGTACAAGATGGGGACTTGGATGGGGAACATTACTACAAGATGTTTTCCATTATTACTATATGATGCTAATTGTAAGACAATATTACTGTATGTGGCCAATTGGGGGAAATAAAATTGTAAAAAAAATAAAAAATAAAATAAAGCATGAAAAAATATTGGGCACTAAAAATGCTGTTTTATATGTAAACTAAAGTAAACACAAAAAAGTGCACGTTTATTATCGCCACATCCATAACGACCCAAGCCATAAAAAAATAAACACGGCAAAAATGTTCAAAAGGTGTATACAAAAAAAATGGTATCACTAAAAATGTCACATTGAACAAAGAATGCGGCCCCCCAAATTCAAATTTTTTCCATGTGCGGCCCATATACCCAGCCGAGTTTGAGACCCCTGGCCTAGAGTATGTGTCTCTATCTGTCAGCTGTCATAAGGCCTCCCTCTCATATTTCAGATACGGCCACAAAACGATATTTCCTCTCTTGTCGGCCGGTTTAATGACAGTGTCATTAAGTGATTGAAGTTGATATAATAATGGTGCGCTGCGCGAAGGTCAGATTATCAAACTTCCTCCACGTAGGGAGTTGTTTGAAATCTGCCGCGACAAGCTGCACGAAAATTTCCACCCCCGGACATATAGACAAGGGAGGGAATCTCGTCGATTTCGGAGTCCTTGTCTGGAGCGACCCACCTGTATGGGAAATAGTCTGCTCCTGAAGGAGATCCTCCAGATCCCGTAGGGCCTCCCTCTCCGTCGCCGTCATGAGTCCAGGGTCACCACCCGACCTGGAATGAAGTTTTTTAAGTATTAATTTTCGAGAAAACAGATGGGGGTCCTTAAGGGCCGTGAAGTAATCAAATTCATTGGTAGGTGCGAACGACAGGCCCCTACTTAGGACCTCCATCTGAGTCTCGGTAAGACTATGTGTCGTTAAATTAATAACAAGGAGCCCCCCCCCCCCCCCGGGAATCACACACCTGAAATGGGGTAGTAAGTTTTCTCCTACCATTCGGTCAGATTTGAGTTTGCGCGGGTGGTTGTTTAGATGGTCCCGCGTGGAGCTCCGAGCCATTAATTATTCCAGAATCCTCATTAGAGGTGCCTGAGGCAATAGATGTGGATCTGGAGCGTGAGTGTGAGTTGTTTCTGGATCTTTGCCCCACTCTTTCCATAGGAGATCTCCATCTATATATTTTCTGGGCCTGTTTATCCTGAACATCACGCTGGAAATTTTTGCCCTTGGTCATTTGTATCTCTTTTACCCATTTCTGGCATTCAGAATCAATTTCCTTGTTCAATTTTTTAATCGCATCGTTGGTCAAATCTTTCTTGATCTGGCCCTGAAGTAAATCAATTTCCGCTTCCATGTCACAAAGGGATTTCTCATTGTGTTCTTTGAGGAGATTTAAGAATCCCAGGGAGCAGGTATTAACCAATGCCTCCCATCTATCCTTAAAGGAATCATAATCCATATTAAAGGAAGGGAAAATTTGTATCCGCAGGCCCCTGGGGATCAATGCCTTCTCAATATATTTATTTAGGAAAGCATGATTCCACCAGATACAGGTCCTGCATTTAAGTAAAGTCTTGAACCTTGTAATGCTCTCACGCACCTCCCGATCCAAATCCAGCACCGCCGCTTCCCCATCATTAGATAATTCATTCAATTGTGCGAGCCAAGTAGTGTCTCGCGCACGAAGTCCATATTAGGCCAAAGACTGTGGAAAGACAGAAGAACATAAATGAATAAACAGTGGCCCACCTTATGAAGCTGACCGGTCCATGGTGTCTGGTCATGAGTAACAGACCCTTGGCCGGTTATTGCCTACTCATATAACAAATGTTTTTTTAAGAAAGGAGAAGACATGAGTTGTACAGCATAAAGAACATAGTTTTATTAAATACAATATACACACAAGTGCATACAAAGTCATTTCATACAAATTACAATACAGGGGAAGTAAAGTGCATAGTGCCAGGAGTCAGGGGATCTCACGGGGGATGCACCAGCCGGGCTGAATGTACATGAGTTATTATGTAAACAGGTTCGGGGTGGGTGAATGGACATACAACCGAAGTGCTAGACTGATAATGCACATAGTACCAGATTGCAATAAAAAATGCAAGCAGTCTCATGCGTTGCCCATCCCATCCCACATAAATCAGTGCAACCGCATGTATAAAACTCACCTAGGTTCAGTGCCCGCACAGTCAGCACATCAATGAGACCCCCACACTGCTGGTATAGATGAGAGTAGGGCGCCCCGACGTGCATTTCACAAAGCTCTTTCTCAAGAGGCGCGTATACTGGAGCACCTGCAGGACCTTCTATAAATACGCCCACAACCCCTCATGTGATCATGAGGGGCGGGGACGCCCATTGGAGCGCATCGGCGCGTGCGCCCGGAGTCCCATCCCCCCGCCGCTCGCGCCTAAGCCGTCATGCCCAAGGGGACGCGTCCAGGGGCGTGCTAGTGAGCACGCCCCCGGAGGCGAGCCGCGGACATTGAGACAGCCAGGCGCGGGCACGGGAGAGCAGGAGACCATTGCGCAAGCGCACAGCTCCCAAGCAAACATACGGGACAGTAATCATCTCTTGGAGGTATGTTAGATAGGGGGGAGAGGCAATCAAACAGAGTATGCAGAAAACTATGCAATAAAAAAAGAGGGGGAAACAAGACTCAAACACCACATCTCATTATATTGACATTGTTCCTAGGGTGCACACTGTCCATATACCATACATCTATGAAGTCAGCATCATAAAGGGGCACAATTGTTGCATTCCAATACTCAATATAGAACAGAGAAAACAAAGACAATGAGCACTCATCAAACACACAGGGTCTTCAAAATGCCACCCCAAGAAAAAGGGGGGACATACAGGAGTATCCCTGTGAGATAGGCCAATCCAATACAGGTAATAAGAGATGTGTGAAGATTTCACATAAATGTCAACTTAGTCCCGATACGGAATAGCGCTTCTCCTGGTGCTCCTTAAAATGAGATGTAGCATATTCCAAGGTCTGAAGGTGGGCCAGAGTAAGGTGCTCAGAAGTTTGTTAGTGTGAAGGCACTATATAACGGAAAAAATGAAGGGGAATAAAGAAGAGAAAATTAAAAATCATAAAACAACAGAACAACAAACTAAAACAACATCATAACCAGGTTAAAGAACCTATCCGGACGAGGGGAGAGCAGGAGAGCATCACAGGTCCAATCGTTATAGGAACGATGAAAATCCCAGATTCTCATTTAGGCCACGTGGAGCCAAAGTATCCAAGACAGCAATCCATCGGGCCTCCTTATGTCAGACACTGTTTAGTGTTATATGAGTAGGCAATAACCAGCCAAGGGTCTGGTACTCATGACCAGACACCATGGAGCGGTCAGCTTCATAAGGTGGGCCACCGTTTATTCATCTCTTCAAAGGGGTATTAGAGTGCGACCTAATTTTTGGCAGCCCTTGTAGTCACTGCATACACAATAACAGTATAGGAGACCCACTCCTCAATAATGGGAACAACAAAGCATAGCCGGCTGATGGCCCTCTAACAATAGTGAGGGACGACTGCTGGCCCTCTACTAATAGTAATATTTACTTTCACAATGCCCTGCAGCTGCTCCAATTAACCTTTGTTTATGCCAACTAATTTCTACTAATGGATCTGATATGATTTTATGGCTTCATTGTGGCTAGAGCACCCAGAACTGCATCTCATTAGCTGCAAAGGTTAGTTAGTGAAAGTTTTTCCAAGATGGCTGCTAGGTTTAACATGGCTGTTCAGAATATTAGGACTTCTCATTCTCTTACAAGTCCCCCTCTTGTACTCTGTCCAAAGTACAACATTACATTTATGTAATATGCGAAGGTGAACTGTTATAGACAGGATTATCGAGGTAATTCATCATTTAATAAACCTGTGTCTGGAGGGGCAAAAATCCATAAAAAGAAGCAAAAAAACATATTAAAAAATCATTAAAGTATTAGTCCCAAAATAATAAGTCCCATACTAATTAAGTCTTTTGATCCCTGTCTTCACTGCTTCTTCTCATTCTCAGGTTTCTGGATTTTCTGGGTCTTCTCCCTCTGCACACTATCAGAGTCCCTCTGTATAGTGTGAAACACAATCCCCAGATCATCAGTAGGATCATGGTCATGGGAGTCGAATATGAAAATCTTCGTATCAATCCTTATTAGAAATCTCAGTAAGATAATTAAAAAGTCTACACTGATCAGTATGAACAATTTTAACTCCTTTGTCCCTTGGTTTGTTAACACAGCGCACTCCTAAACATGTGGGGAGTTATTTGACTAACAACAAAGGAACCTTCCCAATTAGCTTCCCAAGGTCCCGTCTTTCTGAAATTTTTAATCATAACCTGAGCTCCTTTAATAAATTAAGAATCATTGTATTTTTCAGTGGGGTCTGTAAAATTAAGGGATCCAGTCCAACTATATGTTTTGTTTGATTCATAGTCTAGTGCACACCCAGTAAGTGCTTCATGTACGGAGTAAAACCTTTCTCCAAAGGGGTAAGCAACCTGGAGTAGTAACCCAGGGCATACAATTGACTGGACACTTCAGGACAATCTTTGGGCAATTTTTGTAAACGCACTGAGGAAATAGATATATCACCGGTGTGGGATGGGATGTAAAAGGGCTGGGGAGGGTCAGGATTAATCAATGCAGTGGCAGGCAAAGGTATGCTTCAATCCTTCAAGAGCCTCCAAGGCTTCTACCTCTATTATCACAGAGGCGTAATCATTATCAACTTCTTTTAACATGTCATAGAGTGGTATAACCAGATGAGCAAAGTCTTCATTAATTCTCTGTAAAAATTAACAAGACCCAAAAATTTTCTAAGGTCAATAATATTAGCTAATATGGAAACAGCTTGAATAGCATTAACCCTGTCATGCATTGTTTTATTCCTTCTGCTGAAATTGACACACCCAAAAATGTAATCTTTGACTTGATCAATAGTACTTTATCTAGGCTCATTTTGAGTCCTGCATCATGCAGGGCTTGACACACAGTTTCAAGGGTCTCTTTGTGTTCATATTCATCAACAGTTATGTTAGGGCTAGTGTTGAGCCACCCCCGTAGTGTTCGAGTTCGGTTCGGTTCGTCGAACACCCGTGTGTTCGCCGAACTGTTCGTCGAACTGTTCGTCGAACACCTTCGAACACCGTTAAAACCAATGGCAGGCAAACAAAAACACATAGAAACACATAGAAAACACCTTCAAAGGTGTCCAAAAGCTGACAAACTGCTCAGAAGACACAACTAACACATGGAAAAGTGACAAGTACATATAGTCATGCGAAAAGAAAAGAGGTGGAGGAGTAAAAGGAGGGGGAGACACAGATATAGGCATGTCATGCCCTTCTAAAATCCAAAAAGTGAGAAGCCGAGACGGCCAGTCCGCTCCTGCCCGTGCCACCTCCGTGTCGCCGGGTTTGTGCCAGAGCCGCGGTGAACCCTGACGGCCAGCCCCCCTCTCCCAATACTGGTGCCTGTCCGCTGGTGGGTCGAGAGAGCCCCCCTGTGGTGGAGGCAGCTCTAAGCTTTTTAATTTAAATTGTCCCTCTAATTTGAATGAATACACTTTAAATCCATTTACAAGGATCTATTGGAGGGCAAGTCTCATGCCAGCAGCCGCGTAATTCCAGCTCCAGTAGCGTCCACTAAAGCTGCTGCAGTTAAAAAGCTTTTATAAGGATCGAGCTCGGCTGTCCACCGCAAGGCATCCTAGTGCCAGTCCCAGCCCCTATGCCTTGGGGTGCCTCCTGATGCTCTTCACTAAGTATCCCGTGGTCCCGAAGCATTTCCTTTGAAAAAATTAAGTGTCCAAACTACAGGTGGTGTAGCTTGCTTAACAGCCGGGATAATCCGCTGACTAGCAGACACTGCTACTAGGCACAAAGTATTTCCTGGGCTAGATGCAGTTAAAAATTTGTAAGTAGATACTCTCGTTGGATGCTGAGAAAGCATTCCATAGAGTCTCCTGGCACGCCATATATGATTCTCTTAAAAAGCTTGGGGTAGGGGTCTAGGGGACCCTTTTATAGCCAAAATCACGGCCCTGTATCACAATACGTCACCTAGGCTGAAGATAAATGGAACTGTAGCACCGAGGGCTCGGTTGCTACAGACGTATTGCACCTCACCCAGAGGTGTGATATCTCACTCTCAGATAAGGATGGAGTGTGGATCAGGACCCGACACCTGCATGCATTACACCACATTGCCGTGGGGCAGGGCGACCAATATGCCCCTGAGATGGGCACGACAGTCCCTGTCCCTGGCTGGAGTGGGGGGAGGGAACACTGAGGAAGGGGAACCCTGCAGTGCAGGAGCAGGGAGGAAGCAGTTCCTGGGTGCATTGAGAAGGGAGTATAAAAGGTGGGCACCATCTTAGTTCAGTGCAGAGAAGTCTGAGCAGAAGTGGCAGGGAGCAGGGGCTCTGCATGAGCTCTGCTCCGGAGGCGGGCCTAGTAACAGAGGCCCAGGCCTGCAAGAGGGAGAAGGAAGGAAGAGGAGCGGAGAAGGCTCCAGGAACGAGGAATGAAGGGATCCCAGGGGTGCGGACGGGCGAGTCGCCACCGCACGCCCGAATCCACCTGCGTGGAGGGGTCAGGCCAAAGGGGGAGACCGGTCCCCGAACTAGTGGAGGCAGGAAACGACCCTCAGCTAGAAACCGGAGGCTCTGACATTTTATGTGGCGCAGCCCCTTGCTCCACCCGCTAGGAAGGCACCACATAGGGTCAGGGAAACTGGCGCCAAGTTTACCAAGAGGAGGCCCGAGGCAGCCGGACAGAAGTGTTGGTAAGAAAGGCCAGACAAAGGACACACATAGGGGGTCCTGTGAAGCGCTCCAAAGTTATCTGGGAGTTGTCTGAGCCCCTCACCTGGTGAGCACAGTACGACGTGGGCAGCCGTTACCTGCAGACGTGGTCTGGATAATAAGAACTGTGAGTAAAGGCCCTGAACTGCATCACTGACTCCGTGTCGTTACTGCTGCTGCCCTGCACCATCACCCCCATCCTCCGCATACACTGCCGTGAGGCTATACTCCTCCCGTGGGGAGTTATGCTACGCTCTGCTGCACCCACAACACCAGCCTTAGCGGTCTGCCCTGTAGCGGCGGTTCACTCTGACCGCAATCCACGGGTGGCGTAGTCGGACATTTAAACATCAAAACCACATAAATAGTTCCGCCACTGGTTTGACCGCCCTGAGCCACGGAACCGGATCGCCGCCACGAAGACTACAACCACCAGCATCCACCAAAAAGTGTCCGGCTCCGGGTGTCCCAAGGCCCAGGGGGTGCGTCAGAACATTTTCATCACCTTTCACAATCACCAATGGGACAAGGCAGGGATGTCCTCTGTCCCCTCTCTTATACATCCTAGTGACGGAGCACCTGCTCTCATCAATTCGCCATAACCCCAATATTAGGTGGATTGAGGTGGGAGGCACCGAGTACAAGTGCTCTCTATTTGCTGATGATGTCCTAGTATATATCACTCAATCACATATATCCATCCCTGCTGTTATGGCTGAAATAGATCACTTTGTTACATGGTAAAATTTTAAAATCAATGCAGCGAAGTCTGAGGCCCTCGATGTCTCCCTCCCTAAATCCATATAGGATTCCATCCAGTCCAACTTTCCCTTTGCCTGGCCCTCACAGGGTATCAAATACTTAGGAATTCCTATTCATAGAGACCTCTCCCATCTATGTTATCTTAATTTTGGGCCCTTTATTGAACAATTCCATACAGACCACGGTTGGCAAGTTAGAACTGTAAGATTCACTACGTGAACCACTGGTGTTTTGTGGAAAAGCACATGTACACCGCGTTCCAAATTATTATGCAAAAAGTGTTTAGGAGTGATAAGGGAAGAATTTGTTTGTTTGTCAGTTAAACTCATTGATGGTGATGTGTGTCAGGGCTCTTTATATCACTGTAAGCAATTGCAGACACCTGTGCTAATTAGTTTGGCAGGTGTGTCCAATGAAAGGCAAGACTACTTAAGAAGGCTCTCTCACATTATTAAGCAGCCTACATTTTCTGCCAAAATGGGAAAGAAAAAGGATGTGTCGGCTGCTGAGAAGCAACAAATTGTGGAGTGTTTAGGTCAAGGCATGACTACAATCAACATTGTGCGATGATCAGGATGAAGTGTCTTGGCAATCAAGAAGTATGTAGCTGATTCACAGTACACACGTGTGCGTGCTGATAAGGGCAAATTGAGGACTCTTTCCTACAGGCAATTACGTCAGGTTGAAACAGCAGCGGCAAAAAAGCCTTGTCATAGCAGCAGACAAGTTTTTGAAGCTGCTTGTGCCTCCAACGTCCCCCGAACAACAAGATGCAGGGTCCTTCAGAGGTTTGCAGCTGTGCATATGCCATCCTGTCGACCTCCTCTATCCACTTCACACAAGCAGAAACGGCTCCAGTGGGCCAAACATTACATGAAGACTGATTTCAAAACTGTTTTGTTCACGGATGAGTGCCGTGCAGCGCTCGATGGTCCAGATGAATGGAGTGGAGGATGGCTGGTTGATGGACACCCCACGCAAACACGGCTACAGCGCCAACAAGGAGGAGGTGGAGTAATGTTTTGGGCTGGAATCATGGGGAGAGAGATTGTCGGCCCCTTTAGGATCCCTGAAGGCGCTAAAGATGAACTCCATAATGTATGTGGATTTTCTCAAACAGCACTTCCTGCCATGGTTCAAGAAGAAGAACCGTGTATTTCACAGCAAGATCATTTTTCTGCATGATAATGCACCATCTCATGCTGCACATAAAACATCTGCATCTCTGGCTGATATGGGCATAAAAGGGGACAAACTTATGGTGTGACCCCCATGCTCCCCTGACCTCTACCCCATTCAGAACCTTTGGAGCATCATTAAAAGGAGTGTCTATGATGGCGGGAGGCAGTTCACATCTAAGCAACAGCTCTGGGAGGGTATTCTGTCCTCATGCAAAACAATTGAAGCAGAAACCATCCAAAACCTGACAAATTCAATGGACGAGAGAGTTCAGAAGCTCCTTTCGAACAAGGGGTCCTATGTGAAAATGTAACATCACCTAGAATAAAGTTTTGAGTTGAAAACTGTTTGATTTCAGTTTCTAACAACCTGCTAATGCTTATAATTTCAAAAATGACCATTTTTTTGGTCTTTATTAAAATGAAAAGGTTGATCGAAAAGTTTGGGGGATCTAAGAGTGTGGCAACCCAATAGTCATGATTACTTCGAATTCTGACAATATGAGGGTCATGCTGCAGGTAGTGCAGCAAGAAGGCACTTATGTGTCTTGCGCATCTCGGAGCCCCAAAATTATTTTCCGGGCTAGATGCAGCTAAAAATTATTTTTAATTTTAAATCTGGTGAAGCTTATTATAGATGGCCTAATAGGATCAGTGCTGCACACTGCTACAAAGCCCAAATTATTTTCCAGTCAAGATACAGATAAACATGATTAGTAATTTGAAAGCTTAAAACGGTTGGTAGGGTGATTTTAACCAATCATCAAGCTTTTACTCTCCCCAGGATGACACAGGGGTAGAAAAGTCGTTTCGGATCCATGATTTGTTCATCTTTATGAACGTGAGTCTGTCTACATTATCAGTGGAGAGCCGCGTGCGCTTATCTGTCAGCACACCACCAGCAGCGCTGAACACACGTTCAGACAGAACGCTGGCTGCGGGGCATGACAAGATCTCCAAGGCGTAAGTGGCTAGCTCCGGCCATTTATCCAGATTGGAAGCCCAAAAAGAGCAAGGGTCCAGTGACACAGTCGTGGCTTCAATGTTTACTTGGAGATACTCCTGTACCATCGTCTCTAGGCGTTGACTATGTGTCAGACTTCTTGTCTCCTGTGGCCTTGCAAAGGATGGGCTAAAAAAGTGGTGAAATGATTCCGCAAAATTGATGTTACCAGCAGATACTGTGGTTCTGTTACGGTTTGAGTGCTGAACACTTGACGGTCCCACGGTTGGCAAGTTGGAACTGTGAGATTCACTACGTGCACCACTGGTATTTTGTGGAAAAGCACATGTAAGATTCTGCAACAGTCTCTGCTGATACTCCTGCATGCGTGCATCCCTTTCTATGGCAGGAATAATTTCTGCAAATTTACTTTTGTACCGGGGATCTAACAGTGTGGCAACCCAGTAGTCAGGATTATTTCTAATTCTCACAATTCGAGGGTCATGTTGCAGGTAGTGCAGCAAGAAGGCACTCATGTGTGTTGCGCATCCAGGAGCACCAAGTCCCTGTTGTGTTGGTGGCGAGGTAACAATCATGCTTCCTTCCTCTCTCCTCTCCCCCCAACCTCGCACAACAGAAATGTGATCAAGGTCTCCCTCATCTGATGAGTCTTCCATCAGTTCGTCCTCCACTTCTTCCTGGGCTCCTGCACCTTCCTCACTAGTTTGGCTGCTACCATGCACCCTGGTAAAACCATCTCCCCCACCCTCACATGCCTGCCGCCTTGGTGCTGCCGACCGTCTGGACCTTGCAGATGTTAGCCCTTCCGCATACAACTCCTCCTCCTCTACTTCCTCCACCTCCTCTTGTGCCACCACCTGACTCCGAATTCTGTTTAACATGTGCTCCAGCATGTAAATCACCGGAATAGTCATGCTGATAATGGCATCGTCAGCACTAAACATCTTCGTCGCCATTTCAAAACTGTGCAGAAGGGTGCATAGGTTCCTGATCTGAGACCACTCCTCCAGCGTGATTTGCCCCACCTCTGAATCTCGTTGGCCCAGGCTATACGTCAGAACGTATTGCACCAGGGCTTGTCGGTGCTGCCACAGTCGCTGCAACATGTGCAGAGTTGAATTCCACCGGGTAGGCACATCGCATTTTAGCCGGTGAAGTGGCAGGCCCAACGACTTCTGTAGAGATGTAAGTTGCTGAGCTGCGGGATGCGAACGGCGGAAGTGAGCACACAGCGACCGTGACCTCTGCAGAAGGCCATCTAGTCTGGGATAGTGGGCTAAAAATTGCTGGACAACCAGGTTCAACACGTGAGCCATACAAGGCACGTGTGTGACATTGCCCCGGCGAAGGGCCGCACCCAGGTTTGCAGCATTGTCGCACACGGCCTTCCCTGGTTTCAGGTCCAGTGGAGACAACCATTCATGAAATTGGTTCTCCAGAGCTGACCACAACTCCTCAGCTGTGTGACTCACATTTCCCAGACATTTCAATGTAAAAACCGCCTGATGACGTTGAGCCCTACTGCCAGCATAGTAAGGAGGTGTGCAGGATCCCTTCTGCGCAGTTAGAAAGCTTGTGGCATGACCAGACAGGCTTTGGGTGCAGGTGGAAGACCGAGAGGAGGTTGAGGAGGCAGAAGCAGTGGAGGAACTTTGACATAAAGAGGATTGACGCACAACTCGTGGGGACGGCAAGACTTGGACAGCAGCCCCTTGTCCTGCTATCACCATAGTTACCCAGTGCCCAGTCAGCGACATGTAATGCCCCTGTCCATGCCTACTCGTCCAAGTGTCTGTGGTGAAATGCACCCTGTCACACACAGAGTTTCTCAAAGAAGCGGTGATGTTGTGTGCGACATGCTGGTGGAGCGCAGGCACACCTTTCTTTGAGAAGTAGTGCCGACTGGGCATCTGGTACTGGGGCACTGCGACGGACATAAGGTCTCGAAAATCCTCTGTGTCCACCAGGCGGAAAGGCAGCATTTCTGTAGCCAAGAGCTTGCAGAAGGTGAAATTCAACCTCTTAGCTTTCTCATGGCTAGGAGGAAATAGTCTTTTACTTGTCCACATCTGAGGGACCGAGGGCTGGCTATTGTGCTTAGACGGGGTTGATAAGGGTGTCCCCGGCAAACTGCCGGTCTGTGAGGAAGATGCAGGCGGACATGTTAGGTTGCCTTGATCCAAAGGTGGTGCTATCGATGTCGGACAGCGCTCAACACCAGCTGGTGTTACCACCTCCAAAGAAAATGATGACCTGCCAATCACGCTGGCTGTTGCGGGTAAAGAGGTGGCAGGTCTGCGCCCCAAAACAGGTGTGACTGCTGTCCCCCCAGTCACAGAGGATGAAGAGGCCGCGGATGCACAAGATATGGCAGACGGTGATTGGCCCGGCCGGCTAGGCCGCATTGTAGCACACTGAGCTTCCCACTGCAACTTATGCTTCATGTCCATGTGCCGGTTCATGCATGAAGTACTCAAACTATGTATTTTTTGGCCTCTACTTAGCTTTTGCTGACAAATGTTACAGATAACACGAGTTGGGTCATCTTTATCGATCTGAAAAAATGCCCAGGCTATGCAAGGCTTAGCACCCATGCGACCTGAAGAGCCACCACGACTTGTGGTGAGAGGCAGAGTTGTGTTTGAGGATGCAGTTGTTGACGTGCTTCCAGTACTACGTCTCTGTCCAGGAAGGCGCAACCTGACCTCGTCGTCACTAGCATCTTCCTCCACCTCCTCTGCTGACCTCATCTCTTGGCTGACTGTGGGTTGACAGTAAGTGGGATCTCCGACCTCATCATCATCACCCTGTGCGTTATCACACCCGTCGTCCTCAGAGCCAACCTGTTCCTGCCCTGACAAAAAACTAAAGTTGTCGCTCCAATCAGGTATTTGAGTCTTATCATCGTCTTCCTCATTGTCTCCACCAACAGGAGTTACAGTTTGGGAATGAGGGTCTACATTATGGTCAGAAACTTCTGCGTCTGGTCCTGGATCCGACTCATAAAGATTCTGGGCATCAGTGCAGATCATTTCCTCGTCTGGATTCACAGAAGCGCTGGAGTCGACCTCTGATTCCCAGGCTATAGTATGAGTAAACAGCTCTGCAGACTCAACCATCTGTTCTACCTCATACTCAGACGGGCAGCTGGAGATTTGGGAGCTGTGAGGAAGCAAGTGCGATTTGGGTGACACCTTTGAGGACTGGAGTATTTGTGATGTTGAAGTTGATGTGGAGGAGAGCCCACTTAAAGGAGCACTTGATATCCGTTGAAGCACCTGCTGTTTTTGTGCCTCATCTGGAATTTGTAGCGATTGGCGTGGCCGTAAGAAAGGGATCTTATCACATTGTCCGCTAAAAGAAGTAGACATTTTAGTTTGGCTGGAAGATGGTCTTTCTTCTGCACCTACCCCACGGACACAACCTTTTTTCCCCTTCCCAACACGCCTATTCCCCTTTCCACCAGCAGCAGGCCTTTTTCCACTCATTTTGGTGGTTAACTAATTCACAACTCTCGAGTTGTTTGCACAAAAAAACAATGGATGGTAACCGAGCAGAGCTGAGTGGCCAAACTGTGGTATTAGGCCAAAACTATTGGCTGGGCTAGATGCAGAAAAAAATTATTTTTAATTTGCAACCTGATGGAGGTCAGTATAGATGGACTAATAGACCAAGTCCCACACACTGCTAGAAGCCCAAATATTTTTTCAGAGCTAGATGCAGAAATTTTTTTTATTCAATTTGCAACCTGATGGAGGTCAGTATAGATGGACTAATAGACCAAGTCCCACACACTGCTAGAAGCCCAAATATTTTTTCAGAGCTAGATGCAGAAAAAAATTATTTTTAATTTGCAACCTGATGGAGGTCAGTATAGATGGACTAATAGACCAAGTCCCACACACTGCTAGAAGCCCAAATATTTTTTCAGAGCTAGATGCAGAAAAAAATTATTTTTAATTTGCAACCTGATGGAGGTCAGTATAGATGGACTAATAGAACAAGTCCCACACGCTGCTAGAAGCCCAAATATTTTTTCAGAGATAAATGAAGAAAAAAATTATTTTTAATTTGCAACCTGATGGAGGTCAGTATAGATGGACTAATAGACCAAGTCCCACACACTGCTAGAAGCCCAAATATTTTTTCAGAGCTAGATGCAGAAAAAAATTATTTTTAATTTGCAACCTGATGGAGGTCAGTATAGATGGACTAATAGACCAAGTCCCACACACCGCTAGAAGCCCAAATATTTTTTCAGAGCTAGATGCAGAAAATTTTTTTATTCAATTTGCAACCTGATGGAGGTCAGTATAGATGGACTAATAGACCAAGTCCCACACACTGCTAGAAGCCCAAATATTTTTTCAGAGCTAGATGCAGAAAAAAATTATTTTTAATTTGCAACCTGATGGAGGTCAGTATAGATGGACTAATAGACCAAGTCCCACACACTGCTAGAAGCCCAAATATTTTTTCAGAGCTAGATGCAGAAAAAAATTATTTTTAATTTGCAACCTGATGGAGGTCAGTATAGATGGACTAATAGAACAAGTCCCACACGCTGCTAGAAGCCCAAATATTTTTTCAGAGATAAATGAAGAAAAAAATTATTTTTAATTTGCAACCTGATGGAGGTCAGTATAGATGGACTAATAGACCAAGTCCCACACACTGCTAGAAGCCCAAATATTTTTTCAGAGCTAGATGCAGAAAAAAATTATTTTTAATTTGCAACCTGATGGAGGTCAGTATAGATGGACTAATAGACCAAGTCCCACACACTGCTAGAAGCCCAAATATTTTTTCAGAGCTAGATGCAGAAAAAAATTATTTTTAATTTGCAACCTGATGGAGGTCAGTATAGATGGACTAATAGACCAAGTCCCACACACTGCTAGAAGCCCAAATATTTTTTCAGAGCTAGATGCAGAAAAAAATTATTTTTAATTTGCAACCTGATGGAGGTCAGTATAGATGGACTAATAGACCAAGTCCCACACACTGCTAGAAGCCCAAATATTTTTTCAGAGCTAGATGCAGAAAAAAATTATTTTTAATTTGCAACCTGATGGAGGTCAGTATAGATGGACTAATAGAACAAGTCCCACACGCTGCTAGAAGCCCAAATATTTTTTCAGAGATAAATGAAGAAAAAAATTATTTTTAATTTGCAACCTGATGGAGGTCAGTATAGATGGACTAATAGACCAAGTCCCACACACTGCTAGAAGCCCAAATATTTTTTCAGAGCTAGATGCAGAAAAAAATTATTTTTAATTTGCAACCTGATGGAGGTCAGTATAGATGGACTAATAGACCAAGTCCCACACACTGCTAGAAGCCCAAATATTTTTTCAGAGCTAGATGCAGAAAAAAATTATTTTTAATTTGCAACCTGATGGAGGTCAGTATAGATGGACTAATAGAACAAGTCCCACACGCTGCTAGAAGCCCAAATATTTTTTCAGAGATAAATGAAGAAAAAAATTATTTTTAATTTGCAACCTGATGGAGGTCAGTATAGATGGACTAATAGACCAAGTCCCACACACTGCTAGAAGCCCAAATATTTTTTCAGAGCTAGATGCAGAAAAAAATTATTTTTAATTTGCAACCTGATGGAGGTCAGTATAGATGGACTAATAGACCAAGTCCCACACACTGCTAGAAGCCCAAATATTTTTTCAGAGCTAGATGCAGAAAAAAATTATTTTTAATTTGCAACCTGATGGAGGTCAGTATAGATGGACTAATAGACCAAGTCCCACACACCGCTAGAAGCCCAAATATTTTTTCAGAGCTAGATGCAGAAAAAAATTATATTCAGTTTGCAACCTGATGGAGGTCAGTATAGATGGACTAATAGAATGATGCTATGCCCAAAAGATTTTACTTCACTAGGTGCAGTAAAAAAATTGGTATTCTATACACAGGTGGTATATCTTGCAACACAGATAGGCTACTCCACTGACTAACACACTCTGCAATAGGCCAAAAAGGATTAGCTTTGCTAGATTCAGCCAAATGCTGTGAAAAAAACTTGCACAGCACTGGCACAGACCTGCCTGGCAAAAACTGATAGGAACTCATGTAACCTAGTCCTGAAAAGGACTCCAATTACAATTAGTCTTTACTCCCACAATCTATCTATTTAAGAGCACAGACCTGCCTGATAAAAGTCGTAGGAAATGCTGTAACCTAGTCCTTAAAAGGACTGCAATCACAACTATTCCCTACTCCCAAGCTATCTGTATAGTTGTGCGAAAATTGGCTTGAAATTAACAAGGTATAGCGCACACAGCAACAGCGGTGCCGTCTAACACGCAGCTGCAGCAGTGAGAAAATGGTGGCGACGGGGAAAATGGCTTGGTCTTATAGGGCAAGGACATGTGACATACACTGCCAATCACACATGCCCTTGCTTGTGTGAAAAAAAGCACTTCGCTCCGTGTGTGCGCTGCTGATAGGCTGACAGATTGCACCTCCCCACTGCAAATGCGGGAAAGAGAAAAAAAAATGGAGATCTTCATTGTTCCTGCAGAGATCCATCCCCTGCCCCTCCCCCCGCCCCGCTGTACACTCAAACTGCGTATTAACATTAATTTTCATCATTACTGAGAAAAAATCCAGTTATGATTTTGGTGCACGAACAGTTATCGAACATAACCTCGAACAGCCGAATTTTTCTCAAATTGTTCGTGTTCGCCGACCGGCTCGAACACCGCCCAAAACAGCTCGAATTTGAGATTGGCGAACAGTTCGAGTAGAACAACGCTCATCTCTAGTTAGGGCACACTCAATAGGTGTTTGAAGCTCTTAATTGTCTTCTGCCAAATAAGGTATAAGTTTTACACAGGCCGGAAATCAAGACAAATGACTACCAGATGGAGTCATAAGTGAATTCTGTTTATTGAGCCTATTACAGAAGATTACAGTATATAGCAAAGGATTGGGTTTCCAATATGCCAAGTCATTATGATTATACAAATGTCACATGTTTTTAGTTCAATGTTTAATCAGTGTGGTCAAGTTAACCTTATTGGGTTTGAAGTAATTATCTTTATTAGCCTGTTATTGGTTCCGAGCTATTAAAATCTATTAGCAAGTTACGGAACAATCAGATTAGCTGTCCACACAGGCAAATGCATATTGTCTTTGGACTGGGAGCGGTCCCTAGACATGGTACAGCATGTAAAAGTCATTTTGTATTTTGGATATCTTCAATATATCGAAATGCATTAATATATATTATTTCAACAAATATATTCACATCCTTAACAGTTTGAATTAACAAATCATCCTCATATTGTAAGACTTTGTCTCCATAACTGAAGAGTTCTAAAACCTAAGCCAATGCCTGATGGAAATAGACAGGGGAACTGTGGAATCCCATGGACAACCGCATGAACAAGTACTGCACATTCTCAAAGGTGAATGCGAAGCGGAGTATAGATTTGGGTGTTAGGGGTACTGAGAAAAAGCCATTTTCAATGTCCAAACAAGAAAACACTTTACACTCACTCCTTAGTTGTGACATAACTTCAAGGACAGGTGCAACAAGGTGAGCAGCTGAGGGAGTTTACTTATTTGCAAGTCTCAAGTCTACAACTCTTTCAAAGCTACCATCTTCATTTTTCACAGGTAAAATGGGACGGTTTCATGGTGAATTACCATTTACAACAACGCCTTGTTTTTCCAATTCACTGATCACAACCCTTATGTAAAGTGTTGCGTCCTCAGGAATTCAATACTGGTGTTGGAAAGGTGATTGCTTTTCACCATCAACTTTAACTTGAGTTTGTATTAATCCACAATAAGTTTTCTTTGAAACCCACAATTCAGGCAACCTTTGTTTCAATTCATTTTTTAGAACATCATTCTCAACATTTTCATCAGTACATAAACCTAGACTGGCAATGGGTAATTTGTGACTCTCCAACTCCCCCTCCACAGATAAAATTATGGAAAAAATAATTACTTCTTTGTTTTGTCACAGAACTTTGTTAGACAAATCAACAACATTGCTCCCAAAACATTGGTACCCCGAATAGTGGACCGTAACTGTGGATTTACCCAAAAGTTGAAACAAACCCCTTTTCTTCGATCCCCCTGTGTCCTGAAATCTCAGGTTCACTGGAAGACTTTTTTCTGCTTGAATACAGGAGCCCTCAAATCCTACCAAAGTGGTAGTCTCAGGCAGTCCAGGGGGTGACTGCAATTTGTATCCTGTTACTGAAACTGAGGCTCCGGTATCGATGAAAATGTCTTCCCACGGCAGAACCTCTATTGTCCCTCTGACATAAGGTCTTCCCTCCCTCCTAAGGAAAAGAGGGGCAAGGAGAACAGGGGGAGCACCTCATCAGTCGGAGTTTCCTCATCTGAGAAAGTTTTCCATCCTATAGCCTCCACCTCTGCCCCAAAGAGACCATCAGTAAGAGCCCAGATCCTCATGCTCCTGCAGCTCCTTCATTAATGAAGAACAGGTACAAGGAGGAATATCTCCTCTCTGAATAGCATTGATCTCTGGGCTGAATGGCTAGGAGCTGCTGGAGTGGAAGGCTACTGAGAGACAGGGTTAACCCATTATACTGCTGATACTGCCTAGGGTCATTCACCGCTGGCTACGGCGGTCTAAGTCCATGGGGGGTCTGGAGAACTTCTGGGGCCCATAAACGCTTTCCTAAACTGTTCCTCCCTGCTTTCAAGATGTCTTGTCATCACATTCTGCTATCCTAAGTCTCCAGTCGTCAATCTTATCCCCGTTAACCTACTGCTCCTCTGCTACATCTCCCATCTAATCAATGACTAATTGCAAAGCCTAGTATTCATACCCATATTTCTGTATTATCTCTGCTTGCTTTAGAGTTTCATCCAGCTGTTCTACTCTTGCTCTGAACACAGCCTGTCCCTGGGTGATCACATTAACATGCTGACTTGCAGGACATCTATCAATGGACTGATCAAAAACTTCTACTGTTTTACATAAAGCCACTATTCGGCTATTATCTTTTCCTAACGCCCTTTTCTTGTCTATTTCCCTGTTTTCCTTTATTAACCACTGCATACAATTTAGCCAAGTGGTTTCAACATTAACCCCCTCCAGCTGGGGTGTGCTATCATGCTTAGCTGCCTGCTTTCGTAACTAGTGTTGAGCCATCCCCGTAGTGTTCGATTTCGGTTCGGTTCGTCGAACACCCGTATGTTCGCCGAACTGTTCGTCGAACACCGTTGAAACCAATGGCAGGCAAACAAAAACACATAGAAACACATAGAAAACACCTTCAAAGGTGTCCAAAAGCTGGCAAACTGCTCAGAAGACACAACTAACACATGGAAAAGTGACAAGTACATATAGTCATGCGAAAAGAAAAGAGGTGGAGGAGTAAAAGGAGGGGGAGACACAGATATAGGCATGTCATGCCCTTCTAAAACCAAAAAAGTGCGAAGACGACACGGCCAGTCTGTTCCTGCCCGTGCGACCTCCGTGTCGCCGGCTTTGTGCCAGAGCCGCGGTGGACCCTGACGGCCAGCCCCCCTCTCCCAATACTGGTGCCTGTTCACTGGTGGGTCGAGCGAGCCCCCCTGCCGTGGAGGCAGGTCTAATCTTTTTAATTTAAATTGTCTCTCTAATTTGAATGAATACACTTTAAATCCTTTTACAAGGATCTATTGGAGGGCAAGTCTCATGCCAGCAGCCGCGTAATTCCAGCTCCAGTAGAGTCCACTAAAGCTGCTGCAGTTAAAAAGCTTTTATAAGGATCGAGCTCGGCGGTCCACCGCAAGGCGTCCTACCGCCAGTCCCAGCCCCTATGCCTTGGGGTGCCTCCCCGATGCTCTTCACTGAGTGTCCCGGGGGCCCGAACCATTTCCTTTGAAAAAATTAAGTGTCCAAGCTACAGGTGGTGTAGCTTGATTAACAGCTGGGATAATCCGCTGACTAGCAGACACTGCTACTAGGCACAAAGTATTTCCTGGGCTAGATGCAGTTAAAAATTTGTAATTAGATACTCTCGTTGGATGCTGAGAAAGCATTCCATAGAGTCTCCTGGCACGCCATATATTATTATCTTAAAAAGCTTGGGGTAGGGGACCCTTTTATAGGCAAAATCACGGCCCTGTATCGCAATACGTCACCTAGGCTGAAGATAAATGGAACATTTTCATCACCTTTCATAATCACCAATGGGACAAGGCAGGGATGTCCTCTGTCCCCTCTCTTATACATCCTAGTGACGGAGCACCTGCTCTCATCAATTCGCCATAACCCCAATATTAGGTGGATTGAGGTGGGAGGCACCGAGTACAAGTGCTCTGCATTTGCTGATGATGTCCTAGTATATTTCACTCAATCAGATATATCCATCCCTGCTGTCATGGCTGAAATAGATCACTTTGTTACATGGTCAAATTTTAAAATCAATGCAGCGAAGTCTGAGGCCCTCGATGTCTCCCTCCCCAAATCCATACAGGATTCCATCCAGTCCAACTTTCCCTTTGCCTGGCCCTCACAGGGTATCAAATACCTAGGAATTCGTATTCATGGAGACCTCTCCCGTCTATGTTATCTTAATTTTGGGCCCTTTATTGAACAATTCCATACAGACCACGGTTGGCAAGTGAGAACTGTAAGATTCACTACGTGAACCACTGTTGTTTTGTGGAAAAGCACATGTACACTGTGTTCCAAATTATTATGCAAAAAGTGTTTAGGAGTGATAAGGTAAGAATTTTTTTGTTTGTCAGTTAAACTCATTGATGGTGATGTGTGTCAGAGCTCTTTATATCACTGTAAGCAATTGCAGACACCTGTGCTAATTAGTTTGGCAGGTGTGTCCAATGAAAGGCAAGACTACTTAAGAAGGCTGTCCCACATTATTAAGCAGCCTACATTTTCTGCCAAAATGGGAAAGAAAAAGGATGTGTCGGCTGCTGAGAAGCAACAAATTGTGGAGTGTTTAGGTCAAGGCATGACTACAATCAACATTGCCAAGACACTTCATCCTGATCATCGCACAATCAAGAAGTATGTAGCTGATTCACAGTACACACGTGTGCGTGCTGATAAGGGAAAATTGAGGACTCTTTCCTACAGGCAATTATGTCAGGTTAAAAGAGCAGCGACAAAAAGCCTTGTCATAGCAGCAGACAAGTTTTTGAAGCTGCTGGTGCCTCCAACGTCCCCCGAACAACAAGATGCAGAGTCCTTCAGAGGTTTGCAGCTGTGCGTAAGCCATCCTGTCGACCTCCTCTATGCACTGCACACAAGCAGAAATGGCTCCAGTGGGCCAAACAATACATGAAGACTGACTTCAAAACTGTTTTGTTCACCGATGAGTGCCGTGCAACGCTCGATGGTCCAGATGGATGGAGTGGAGGATGGCTGGTTGATGGACACCCCATGCAAACACGGCTACGGCGCCAACAAGGAGGAGATGGAGTAATGTTTTGGGCTGGAATCATGGGGAGAGAGATTGTTGGCCCCTTTAGGATCTCTGAAGGGGTAAAGATGAACTCCATAATGTATGTGGAGTTTCTCAAACAGCACTTCCTGCCATGGTTCAAGAAGAAGAACCGTGTATTCCACAGCAAGATCATTTTCATGCATGATAATGCACCGTCTCATGCTGCACATAACACATCTGCATCTCTGGCTGATATGGGCATAAAAGGGGACAAACTTATGGTGTGACCCCCATGCTCCCCTGACCTCAACCCCGTTCAGAACCTCTGGAGCATCATCAAAAGGAGTGTCTATGATGGCGGGAGGCAGTTCACATCTAAGCAACAGCTCTGGGAGGGTATTCTGTCCTCATGCAATAGAATTGAAGAAGAAAAAATCCAAAACCTGACAAATTCAATGGATGAGAGAGTTCAGAAGCTCCTTTCGAACAAGGGGTCCTATGTGCAAATGTAACATCACCTAGAATAAAGTTTTGAGTTGAAAACTGTTTGATTTCAGTTTCTAATAACCTGCTAATGCTTATAATTTCAAAAATGACCATTTTTTTGCTCTTTATTAAAATGAAAAGGTTGATAGAAGAGTGTGGGGGATCTAAGAGTGTGGCAACCCAGTAGTCAGGATTACTTCGAATTCTGACAATCTGAGGGTTATGTTGCAGGTAGTGCAGCAAGAAGGCACTCATGTGTCTTGCGCATCTAGGAGCCCCAAAATTATTTTCCGGGCTAGATGCAGCTAAAAATTATTTTTAATTTGAAATCTGGTGGAGCTTAGTATAGATGGCCTAATAGAATGAGTACTGCAAACTGCTACAAAGCCCAAATTATTTTCCAGCCAAGATACAGATAAACATGAATAGTAATTTTAAATCTGGTGGAGTTTAGTATAGATGGCCTAATAGAATCAGAACTGCACACTGCTACAAGGCCCAAATTATTTTCCAGCCAAGATACAGATAAACAAGATTAGTAATTTTAAATCTGGTGGAGTTTAGTAGAGATGGCCTAATAAAATCAGTACTGCACACTGCTACAAGGCCCAAATTATTTTCCAGCCAAGATACAGATAAACATGATTAGTAATTTGAAAGCTTAAAATGGTTGGTGAGGTGATTTTAACAAATCATCAAGCTTTTACTCTCCCCAGGATGACACAGGGGTAGAAAAGTCGTTTCGGATCCATGATTTGTTCATCTTTATGAATGTGAGTCTGTCTACATTATCAGTGGAGAGCCTCATGCGCTTATCTGTCAGCACATCACCAGCAGCGCTGAACACACGTTCAGACAGAACGCTGGCTGCGGGGCATGACAAGATCTCCAAGGCGTAAGTGGCGACCACTGGCCATTTATCCAGATTGGAAGCCCAAAAAGAGCAAGGGTCCGGTGACACAGTCATGGCTTCAATGTTTACTTGGAGATACTCCTGTACCATCGTCTCTAGGCGTTGACTATGTGTCAGACTTCTTGTCTCCTGTGGCCTTGCAAAGGATGGGCTAAAAAAGTGGTGAAATGATTCTGCAAAATTGATGTTACCAGCAGATACTGTGTTTCTGTTACCTTTTGAGTGCTGAACACTCGACGGTCCCACGGTTGGCAAGTTGGAACTGTGAGATTCACTACGTGCACCACTAGTGTTTTGGGGAAAAGCACATGTAAGATTCTGCAACAGTCTCTGCTGATACTCCTGCATGCGTGCATCTCTTTCTATGGCAGGAATAATTTCTGCAAATTTACTTTTGTACCCGGGATCTAACAGTGTGGCAACCCAGTAGTCAGGATTATTTCTAATTCTCACAATTCGAGGGTCATGTTGCAGGTAGAGCAGCAAGAAGGCACTCATGTGTCTTGCGCATCCAGGAGTGCCAAGTCCTTGTTGTGTTGGTGGCGAGGTAACAATCATGCTTCCTTCCTCTGCCCTCTCCCCGCAACCTCGCACAACAGAAATGTGATCAAGGTCTCCCTCATCTGATGAGTCTTCCATCAGTTCGTCCTCCACTTCTTCCTGGGCACCTGCACCTTCCTCACTAGTTTGGCTGCTACCATGCGCCCTGATAAAACCATCTCCCCCACCCTCACATGCCTGCCGCCTTGGTGCTGCCGACCGTCTGGACCTTGCAGATGTTAGCCCTTCCGCATACAACTCCTCCTCCTCTACTTCCTCCACCTCCTCTTGTGCCACCACCTGACTCCGAATTCTGTTTAACATGTGCTCCAGCATGTAAATCACCGGAATAGTCATGCTGATAATGGCATCGTCAGCACTAAACATCTTCGTCGCCATTTCAAAACTGTGCAGATGAGTGCATAGGTCCCTGATCTGAGATCACTCCTCCAGCGTGATTTGCCCCACCTCTGAATCTCGTTGGCCCAGGCTATACGTCACAACGTATTGCACCAGGGCTTGTCGGTGCTGCCACAGTCGCTGCAACATGTGCAGAGTTGACTTCCACCGGGTAGGCACATCGCATTTTAGCCGGTGAAGTGGCAGGCCCAACGACTTCTGTAGAGATGTAAGTCGCTGAGCTGCGGGATGCGAATGGCGGAATTGAGCACACAGCGACCGTGCCTTCTGCAGAAGGCCATCTAGTCCAGGATAGTGGGCTAAAAATTGCTGGACAACCAGGTTCAACACGTGAGCCAAACAAGGCACGTGTGTGACATTGCCCCGGTGAAGGACTGCACCGAGGTTTGCAGCATTGTTGCACACGGCCTTCCCTGGCTTCAGGTCCAGTGGAGACAACCATTCATGAAACTGGTTCTCCAGACATGACCACAACTCCTCAGCTGTGTGACTCACATTACCCAGACATTTCAAAGTAAAAACCGCCTGATGACGTTGAGCCCTGCTGCCAGCATAGTAAGGAGGTGTGCAGGATCCCTTCTGCGCAGTTAGAAAGCTTGTGGCATGACCAGACAGGCTTTGGGTGCAGGTGGAGGACCGAGAGGAGGTTGAGGAGGCAGAAGCAGTGGAGGAACTTTGATATAAAGAGGATTGACACACAACTCGTGGGGACGGCAAGACTTGGACAGCAGCCCCTTGTCCTGCTGTCACCATAGTTACCCAGTGCCCAGTCAGCGACATGTAACGCCCCTGTCCATGCCTACTCGTCCAAGTGTCTGTGGTGAAATGCACCCTGTCACACACAGAGTTTCTCAAAGAAGAGGTGATGTTGTGTGCGACATGCTGGTGGAGCGCAGGCACACCTTTCTTTGAGAAGTAGTGCCGACTGGGCATCTGGTACTGGGGCACTGCGACGGACATATGGTCTCGAAAATCCTCTGTGTCCACCAGGCAGAAAGGAAGCATTTCTGTAGCCAAGAGCTTGCAGATGGTGAAATTCAACCTCTTAGCTTTCTCATGGCTAGGAGGAAATGGTCTTTTACTTGTCCACATCTGAGGGACCGAGGGCTGGCTGTTGTGCTTAGACGGGGTTGAGAAGGGTGTCCCCGGCAAACTGCCGGTCTGTGAGGAAGATGCAGGCGGACATGTTAGGTTGCCTTGATCCAAAGGTGGTGCTATTGACGTCGGACAGCGCTCAACAGCAGCTGGTGTTTCCACCTCCAAAGAAAATGATGACCTGGCAATCACGCTGACTGTTGCGGGTAAAGAGGTGGCAGGTCTGCGGTCCAAAACAGGTGTGACTGCTGTCCCCCCAGTCACAGAGGATGAAGAGGCTGCGGATACACAAGATGTGGCAGACGGTGGTTGGCCCGGCCGGCTAGGCCGCATTGTAGCACAGTGAGCTTCTCACTGCAACTTATGCTTCATATCCATGTGCCGGTTCATGCATGAAGTACTCAAACTATGTATTTTTTGGCCTCTACTTAGCTTTTGCTGACAAATGTTACAGATAACACGAGTTGGGTCATCTTTATCGATCTGAAAAAATGCCCTGAAGAGCCACCACGACTTGTGGTCAGAGGCAGAGTTGTGTTTGAGGATGCAGTTGTTGACGTGCTTCCAGTACTACGTCTCTGTCCAGGAAGGCGCAACCTGACCTCGTCGTCACTAGCATCCTCCTCCACCTCCTCTGCTGACCTCATCTCTTGGCTGACTGTGGGTTGACAGTAAGTGGGATCTCCAACCTAGTCATCATCACCCTGTGTGTTATCACACCCGTCGTCCTCAGAGCCAACCTCTTCCTGCCCTGACAAAAAACTAAAGTTGTCACTCCAATCAGGTATTTGAGTCTCATCATCATCTTCCTCATTGTCTCCACCAACAGGAGTTACAGTTTGGGAACGAGGGTCTACATTATGGTCCGAACCTTCTGCGTCTGGTCCTGGATCCGACTCATAAAGATTCTGGGCATCAGTGCAGATCATTTCCTCGTCTGGATTCACAGAAGCTCTGGAGCCGATCTCTGATTCCCAGGCTATAGTATGAGTTAACAGCTCTGCAGACTCAACCATCAGTTCTACCCCATACTCAGATGGGCAGCTGGAGACTTGGGAGCTGTGAGGAAGCAAGTGCGATTGGGGTGACACCTCTGGGGACTGGAGTATTTGTGATGTTGAAGTTGAGGTGGAGGAGAGCCCACTTAAAGGAGCACTTGATATCCGTTGAAGCACCTGCTGTTTTTGTGCCTCATCTGGAATTTGTAGCGATTGGCGTGGCCATAAGAAAGGGATCTTATCACATTGTCCGCAAAAAGAAGTAGACATCTTAGTTTGGCTGGAAGATGGTCTTTCTTCTGCAGATGTTACTGTTGCTTTAACACCTACCCCACGGACACAACCTTTTTTTCCCTTCCCAACACGCCTATTCCCCTTTCCACCAGCAGCAGGCCTTTTTCTACTCATTTTGGTGGTTAACTAATTCACAACTCTGGAGTTGTTTGTACAAAAAACAATGGATGGGAACCGAGCAGAGCTGAGTGGCCAAACTGTGGTATTAGCCCATAAGTATTGGCTGAGTTAGATGCAGATAAAAATTATTTTGAATTTGCAACCTGCTGGAGGTTAGTATAGATGGACTAATAGAACAAGTTCCACACACAGCTACAAGCCGAAATATTTTTTCAGAGCTAGATGCTGAAAAAAATTTGATTGAATTTGCAACCTGGTGGAGGTTAGTATAGATGGACTAATAGAACAAGTCCCACACACTGCTACAAGCCGAGATATTTTTTCAGAGCTAGATGCAGATAAAAATTATTTTGAATTTGCAACCTGCTGGAGGTTAGTATAGATGGACTAATAGAACAAGTCCCACACACTGCTACAAGCCGAAATATTTTTTCAGAGCTAGATGCAGAAAAAAATTATATTGAATTTGCATCCTGGTGGAGGTTAGTATTGATGGACTAATAGAACAAGTCTCACACACTGCTACAAGCCGAAATATTTTTTCAGAGCTAGATGCAGATAAAAATTATTTTGAATTTGCAACCTGCTGGAGGTTAGTATAGATGGACTAATAGAACAAGTCTCACACACTGCTACAAGCCGAAATATTTTTTCAGAGCTAGATGCAGAAAAAAATTAGATTGAATTTGCAACCTGATGGAGGTTAGTATAGATGAACTAATAGAACAAGTCCCACACACTGCTACAAGCCGAAATATTTTTTCAGAGCTAGATGCAGATAAAAATTATTTTGAATTTGCAACCTGCTGGAGGTTAGTATAGATGGACTAATAGAACAAGTCCCACACACTGCTACAAGCCAAAATATTTTTTCAGAGCTAGATGCAGATAAAAATTATTTTGAATTTGCAACCTGCTGGAGGTTAGCATAGATGGACTAATAGAACAAGTCCCACACACTGCTACAAGCCAAAATATTTTTTCAGAGCTAGATGCAGATAAAAATTATTTTGAATTTGCAACCTGCTGGAGGTTAGTATAGATGGACTAATAGAACAAGTCCCACACACTGCTACAAGCCGAAATATTTTTTCAGAGCTAGATGCAGAAAAAAATTAGATTGAATTTGCAACCTGATGCAGGTTAGTATAGATGGACTAATAGAGCAAGTCCCACACACTGCTACAAGCCGAAATATTTTTTCAGAGCTAGATGCAGATAAAAATTATTTTGAATTTGCAACCTGCTGGAGGTTAGTATAGATGGACTAATAGAACAAGTCCCACACACTGCTACAAGCCGAAATATTTTTTCAGAGCTAGATGCAGATAAAAATTATTTTGAATTTGCAACCTGCTGGAGGTTAGTATAGATGGACTAATAGAACCAGTCCCACATACTGCTACAAGCCGAAACATTTTTTCAGAGCTAGATGCAGAAAAAAATTACATTGAATTTGCAACCTGGTGGAGGTTAGTATAGATGGACTAATAGAACAAGTCCCACACACTGCTACAAGCCGAAATACTTTTTCAGAGCTAGATGCAGAAAAAAATTAGATTGAATTTTCAACCTGCTGGAGGTTAGTATAGATGGACTAATAGAACAAGTCCCACACACTGCTACAAGCCAAAATATTTTTTTCAGAGCTAGATGCAGATAAAAATTATTTTGAATTTGCAACCTGTTGGAGGTTAGTATAGATGGACTAATAGAACAAGTCCCACACACTGCTAAAGCCGAAATATTTTTTCAGAGCTAGATGCAGAAAAAAATTATATTGAATTTGCAACCTGATGGAGGTTAGTATAGATGGACTAATAGAACAAGTCACACACACTGCTACAAGCCAAAATATTTTTTCAGAGCTAGATGCAGATAAAAATTATTTTGAATTTGCAAGCTGCTGGAGGTTAGTATAGATGGACTAATAGAACAAGTCCCACACACTGCTACAAGCCAAAATATTTTTTCAGAGCTAGATGCAGAAAAAAATGATATTGAATTTGCATCCTGATGGAGGTTAGTATAGATGGACTAATAGAACAAGTCCCACACACTGCTACAAGCCGAAGCCCAAATATTTTTTCAGCGCTATATGCAGATAAAAATTATTTTGAATTTGCAACCTGGTGGAGGACTAATAGAATGATGCTATGCCCAAAAGGTTTTACTTCACTAGGTGCAGTAAAAAAAATTTGTATTCTATACACAAGTGGTGTAGCTTGCAACACAGATAGGCTTCTCCACTGACTAACACACACTGCAAGAGGACAAAAAGGATTTGCTTTGCTAGATTTAGCCAAATGCTGTGAAAAAAACTTGCACAGCACTGGCACAGACCTGCCTGGCAAAAAGTGATAGGAACTGATGTAACCTAGTCCTGGAAAGGACTGCAATTACAATTAGTCTTTTCTCCCAACCTATCTATTTAAGAGCACAGACCTGCCTGATAAAAGTGATAGGAACTGATGTAACCTAGCCCTGAAAAGGACTGCAATTACAATTAGTCTTTACTCCCAACCTATCTATTTAAAAGCACAGACCTGCCTGATAAAAGTCATAGGAAATGATGTAACCTAGTCCTTAAAAGGACTGCAATCACAACTATTCCCTACTCCCAAGCTATCTGTAGATTTGTGCGAAAATTGGCTTCAAATTTACAAAGTATAGCGCACACAGCAACAGCGGTGCCGTCTAACATGCAGCTGCAGCAGTGAGAAAATGGTGGCGATGGGGAAAATGGCTGGGTCTTATAGGGCAAGGACATGTGACATACACTGCCAATGACACATGCCCTTGCTTGTGTGAAAAAAAGCAGTTTGCTCCATGTGTGCGCTGCTGATAGGCTGATAGATTGCACCTCCCCACTGTAAATGGAAAGAGAAAAAAAAATGGAGATCTTCATTATTTCTGCAGAGATCCATCCCCCACCCCGCTGTACACTCAAACTGCGTATTAACATTAATTTTCAGCATTACTGAGAAAAAATCCAGCTATGATTTTGGTGCACTAACAGTTATCGAACATAACCTCGAACAGCCGAATTTTTTTCAAATCATTCGGGTTCGCCGAACGGCTCGAACACAGCCCAAAACAGCTCGAATTTGAGATTGGCGAACAGTTCGAGTCGAACACCGCTCATCTCTATTCGGAACCACTCCATACAAGGACGCGTTTTCTCTATTCTAGTATTACCAAATGCAATTTAAGCAAAAGTTAAGTGCTCACATCTCTCTCTCTGGAAGACCCTTTGCCGGCTTGAGTCAACCAAAAGAGGTGTGTCTCCCTCCATCTTTTAAAGCCTCTTTGCTACCTGGCTCACAACGTCTTCTTCTTCACAGCCTTGTAGATAACTCACATAGATGTTTCTTCTTCTTTGCACATATAATTCTATAATCCTTATCTTTTTTGTAGTTTTCTTATAAAAAATCGGCCACGCATGGAGCGCTCCGTGACAGGTTCTCTTTAGTAAATCTCTCAGGTCACTCACTCCGATATGCTTTTTTAGTATGTGCGCGCCATGCTCATTGGTGACTCATTTCCGGGCGCGGAGGCCCGTCATATCAGGTCTATAGCCGGATACTGACCAGGCTCCTGGCTCCTACAGACCAGTTAGACGCTCCTAATCAACTCATTACCTGCAATAAAGACAGCTGTCTTACATAGTCACCTGTATTAAAGACTCCTGTCCACAAACTCAATTAATCAGTCAGACTCTAACCTCTACAACATGGGCAAGACCAAAGAGCTTTCTAAGGATGTCAGGGACAAGATCATAGACCTGCACAATGCTGGAATGGGCTACAAAACCATAAGTAAGACGCTGGGTGAGAAGGAGACAACTGTTGGTGCAATAGCAAGAAAATGGAGGAAATACAAAATGACTGTCAATCGACATCGATCTGGGGCAATATGCAAAATCTCACCTTGTGGGGTATCTTTGATCATGAGGAAGGTGAGAGATCAGCCTAAAACTACACGGGGGGAATTGTTAATGATCTCAAGGCAGCTTCGACCACAGTCACCAAGAAAACTATTGGTAACACATTACGTCTTAAAGGTTTAAAATCCTGCAGTGCCCGCAAGGTCCCCCGGCTCAAGAAGGCACATGTGCAGGCCATCTGAAGTTTGCCAATGAACACCTGGATGATTCTGTGAGTTATTGGGAGAAGGTGCTGTGGTCAGATGAGACAAAAATTCAGCTCTTTGGCATTAACTCAACTCGCCGTGTTTGGAGGAAGAAGAAAGATGAGTACAACCCTAAGAACATCATCCCAACTGTGAAGCATGGTGAGGGAAACATTATACTTTGGGGGTGCTTTTCTGCAAAGGGGACATGATGACTGTACCGTACTGAAGGGAAGATGGATGAGGTCATGTATCATGAGATTTTGGCCAACAACCTCCTTCTCTCAGTAAGAGCATTGAAGATGGGTTGTGGCTGGGTCTTCCAGCAAGACAATGACCCAAAACATACAGCCAAGGCAATAAAGGAGTGGCTCAAAAAGAAGCACAGTAAGGTCATGGAGTGGCCTAGCCAGTCTCCAGAGCTTAATCCCATAGAAAACTTATGGAGTGAGTTTAAGCTCTGAGTTTCCAAGCGACAGCCTCAAAATCTTAATGATTTAGAGATGATCTGCAAAGAGGAGTGGACCAAAATTCATCCTGACATGTGCGCAACCCTCATCATCAACTACAAAAAAACGTCTGACTGCTGTGCTTGCCAACAAGGGTTTTGCCACCAAGTATTAAGTGTTGTTTGCCAGAGGGATCAAATACTTATTTCTCACTGCAAAATGCAAAAAAATTATCTAATTTATACAATGTGATTTTCTTGATTTTTTGGGGATATTCTATCTCTCAATGTTAAAATTAACCTACCCTTAAGATTATAGACTGTTCATGTCTTTGTCAGTGGGCAAACTTACAAAAACAGCAAGGGATCAAATATTTATTTCCCACACTGTAAATTGTCATTAACTATACCGGGCAATGGGCAGTCTTTTAAAGCCTTGGCAATACTCATTCCAATCACAACTTGCTGCCCGTTTCCCCCGTCACTCTCTATCCACTTTTGCAATGCCACTCAGAGGTAACGGCCCGTCTTGCATCTCTTTCCTGGTTGCTGGCCCGACCGTGAATCTCCGATCTGACACCTCCAGAGCTTCTGCGACGTCCTGTTGCTGGCGGACATGTCTGAGAACTGTGCCGCCGTTACCTGCTCCCGTTCTGTCGACCGACATCACCTGACGTTGCTCGGATCTTCGAGGCTTGAGCGTCGACATCTGGGCTGGTAACCTTGACTGGTGTCGCTTGGGTTTTCGGGGCTTGACTGTCGACATCTGTGTTGGGTGCATGCCTGGCACTTTTCTTCCTGACGGGAGCTCCGGACACTACTGTCGCTTCTCCGGTCTCTCTCATCGGTTCCACAATCACTTCAGAACTTACACACGCACTGTTTTTCTCCTGAGTTGGTTTTCTCTGACAACACTGTACCCGGCGTTCTGATCAAGCTCCTCCCCTCTGCCATGCCTCCTTGCTGTTATGATTCCACAGTGTCTTGTCTTCTTATATTACTCTCTTCTTTTAGCTCCCCAGTCCCTGGGTGAGGGAAGTTTACAAGTATGTGTTGCTTCTTTAAAGGTAGTCCAACTTCTGCCAAGAGCTGCACACATTCCTGAGTCTTCTGTTGGATTTGTGTCCAGATGAATTCATTTTGTGCGTACTGCCTAGGAGGAATGCCTGCATTGGATCGTTTTGTCCTGCGCTGTTCTCTCAATAGAGGTTCTTCCAAGAGATCTGAGGTTCCAGTCAGTTCACTGGCCGTCGTCATGATCGGCCGCCAGTTCAGTAACTGTTTCTAGTAGGATTTTCAGGGGGAGCACCTTCTCCCGTATTTCCGCCTCAGAAAGGTATGGGCGACACATATTTCTGTGTAACACTCATGTCAGGGCACTCTCTCCATCTTCCGGTCGAACAATTCGATAGGGCACTTCCTCCTGCCAGTAAACTAACTTATTCCTGGGTCACTTGGCTCATATTAACACCCTCTCTCCTGCCCAAAGGGGTTCTTCCTGTGTCAGACTTTTGACGGGGTATTCTATCTCCTTAAGTTTTTGTTCCACCAAGTGTCTCATCATTTGAAGTCGATGGCGATGGCACCGAACCTAGGTAGTTGCGTGACTTCCTGGATGTTCATCCTCCAACTCTAGTCCTAATTGAAGTAATTTCTCGACCACCTCGCCCAAACAGCAATGTGTAGGGTGTGTATCCAGTGGTCGCATGAACCTGATTGTTATACACCCACACCAGCTCGGAGACAAATTCAGGCAACCTCATTTTGTGATTTTCTTCCAGTGTCCATAGAATTTGTAACAGACTCCTACTGAAGAATTTGCAAGCTCCATTTCCCTGTGGGTGGTATGGCGTGGTCCAGGATTTGTCTATACCGTAGAGATGGTGCACTTCAGCCATTATCTTCCCTTGCAAGCAGGCTCCTTGATCTGAATGAATTCTCTTCAGACACCCATACACACTGATAAAATCTTGGCAAATTGCTTTGGCCGCCATTTCTGCCATCTAATCTAGGGTCGGAATGACCATAGCAAACTTTGTGAAGTGGTCAGTCATTACCAAACAATGTTCATAACCGTTGTAGGATCTTTTATTCATCAAGTAATCCACCATCAATACTTCCAACAGGGCAGACATCTTTATAGTTTGGATTGGTGCCCTTTGTTCTGGAGGCTTGGTTAGCTCACACTGATGGCACCTTCGACAGGCTTCTTCCACCGTCTGGCATAGCTGAGGCCAGTACACTACTTGTTGCAGCCATCAGAAAGTCTTTTCAGTGCTGAAATGGGTCATCCGTTCATGAGCTTCCTTTGCAGACTCACCGCCATTTCTTCAGAGATCATCACTTGCCAGGTGACATCCATTTCCCTAGACAGCTGAATGCTTCGGCACAGCAGACCATTCTTCATGACAAATCTTTCCCATTGGCCCAAGATCTGCAACGTACTAGCTGATAGAGATGCTCTTAACTCCTGATCAGGTTTCTGCCCCAAGGTAACCCACTTCCTTAGCTCTACCATTTCAGGATTTGACTGCTGGAGATAAATCCACTCATCCCTTTGGCGTCTCAGGACCTGGGTGGGTTTACACTCCCCCTATTTTTCTGGGGCGGCTACTTAGATGGCTGCGAAATGGGTGAAATCTGGGATCTCGTCGCCTTCTAGATCTTCATCTGTGTCCCCCTTGGGACTTATTGGAGTTACTCGAGGGCATCGGCATGGGTTTTCTGAGCTTTTGACAGATACGCGATTCTGTACTGCTACTTGGACATTCTGGCAATCCAACTTTGTTCCAAAGCTCCCAACTTTGCATTTTTGAGATGAGAAAGGGGATTGCTATCGGTTCGCACCTGAACCTCCGACCCCGAAAGATACTTAGCAAACTTTTCAGTCATGGCCCAGACCAGCTCCAGCAGCTCTAACTTGAATGAACACTAATCATCAGGGTTCCTTTCGGTTTCTCTCAGTGACCGAGTAGCATATGCAATCACCCGTTCTTTGCCTTCTTGAATTTGCGCTAATACTGCTCCTAGGCCGTACAAACTTCCATCGGTGTATAGTAAGAAGGGTTGGGAGAAGTCGGCATAGGCTAATATGGGGGTTAGTTAATGCCATCTTCAGGGAACAAAAGGCTTCTTCCTGTTGGGGCCCCCACTGATTGGCCTGTTTATGTCCCCCAGCTGATTCTCTCAGAGCTCGTGAAGCGGGGTCGCTCTTTTGGCGAAATCTTTGAAGAAACTTTGATAGTAACCTGCCTCTTAGATCTTTTATATTAGTTGGAGTGGGCCACTTCAGTACAGCTGACACTTTTTCGGGGGTAGGGTAGACCCCAGCACTGGAGATAGTGTGCCCCAGATACTCAATCTCTCTCTGGAACGAGTGACATTTCCGAGGTTTAATCTTCAGCCCATGCTTTTGGAGCTTCTCTAGCACTTGTTCTAACCAACTGAGCTGTTCCTCGAAGGTGGAGGAGAATACTACAATGTCATCCAGATAAATTAATGTTGCTTCCAAATTGAGATCCCCAAGTCATCTCTCCACCAACCGTTGAAATGTTCCAGGTGCGTTAGTTAGGCCAAAGGGCATCCGGTCGAACTTGAAAAACCCATAGAGAGGATGAAGGCAGTCTTCGACTGATCCTTATCGGCCATAGGAGCTTGCCAGTACCCGCTAGCCAGATTGAGGGAGGAGAAATATTTAGCTTTCCTGAAGCAGACAGGGACTCTTTAATCCGCGGCAGGGGATGGGAATCCTGCACCATGCAAGAGTTCAACGCGTAATCTACGCAAAACCTCAAGGTCCCATCCTTCTTGCAAACCAGTACAATGCGTGGGGCCCAAGGGCTCTGACTTTCTCGAATCACTCCATTTCATAACATATGGGACAATAGGTCTTTCACTTCTTGACACATTTGCGGTGGAATCTGATGATATCTCTCTCTAATGGGAGCGGTGTCCCCCTTAGAGTTCTCATTCTGGATAGCCTCAGTGCACCCGAAATCGCCTTCATGATGAGTGAACACCCGTGATAATGCTGCAGTAAGCCCTCGATTTGTCCTACTTGCTTGGGGGAGAATTCTGTAAGGTCAGCCTTCATCTGTTCCAGGAGGGAGCGACTAACCCGTGCTCCCTTCTTTCACTCTCGTAGCAAGAGACACTGATAGAGTCCATGGAACTCCTTCATAAAAATAGTAATAATAATTTTTATTTATATAACGCCAACATATTGTACAGCACTTTACAATTAAGTAGGGACATATACAGACAATATAAACAATACAATGTATCACATTTAAACAGTTACAGGAGGAGTGAGGTCACTGCTCCCAGACTTACAATCTATATGGAAATGGGGGGACACAATAGGTAAAACATGGTCATCAGCCAGTATCAGTCTAAGAGCAGTTACCATGTGCTATTTTGTCCATGGAGGATGTGGAGACAGATGAATAGGCAGAGGCAGATTAAGATTAATATTTAGGAGGGGACAGGGGAAAGTTAGATTTGTGAGTTGAGGTGATAGGCTTGTTTAAACAGATATGTTTTTAAAGCGCGTTTGAAGACATTGGGGCTAGATATTAGTCGGATCATTTGGGGCAGTGCATTCCAGAAAACTTGGGCGGCACGAGAGAAGTCTTGGATACGGAGGTGTGAGGTTCGGATAAAGGAAGATATTAGTCTTAGATCAGTTGCAGAACGGAGGGGATGGGTAGGGGTGATGGACAGAAATGAGGGATGAGATATAGGTCGGTGCAGAACTGTGGAGAGATTTGTGGGTGAGAGAGATGAGTTTGTATTGTATTCTGTGGTGAATGGGTAACCAGTGCAATGACTGGCACAGGGTAGAGGTGTCGGTGAAGCGGCCTGATAGAAATATGACCCTGGCTGCTGCATTCAGAATGGATTGGAAAGGAGAGAGTTTGTTTAGAGGGAGACCGATTAGAAGAGAGTTGCAGTATTCCAGACTATAGTGAATAAGAGAAACAGTAAGTTTTGCAGTATCAAAGGTGAGAAAAGGTTGGATTCTGGAGATGTTTTTAAGGTGCAGATGACTTGAGCGAGTGTTTGTATATGGAGAATAAAGGAAAGTTGTGTGTCAAATATGACTCCAAGACAGCAAGCTTGCTGCTTGGGGGTTATGGTGGCGCCACCCAAGGAGATTGAAAAGTCAGGTATACTCCTTCCCATTAAGGTCGTTTAAATAAGCTCATACGTAAGTTACCAAGGTCAGTAGTGTCATGTGAATATCTTCCAAAATCCCAATCACTTTTTCTATTGTGTCCCGGTCCTTAGGTTGTCAGTACATAACAGTCTGTCGTGCCTCCCCATCAATAGTCAGAAAGGCTACCTCCACCTGCATGGCTGGGGTCATAGGGTACATCCTGACCATGCTCCGCAATCTCTCCACCCAATCCCACAATTGAAAATGATTCCCCGTGAATTTTTAGGAGGTTGCTGAGCATAGCCCCCAGGGGCATACTTTCCCTGACAAGCTCACCCCCACCATGTTTTGCCATTTCTGCACTGGAATGTTGCATCCTGCCGACTACGCCGAGTATAAGCAGGTACTAGAATGCAACAGCGGAGACAAAGGCGGAACAACAGTACATTTCTTTTATTTAACAACTAATATTAACCCCTTAAGCCCCGAGGGTGGTTTGCACGTTAATGACCAGGCCAATTTTTACAATTCTGACCACTGTCACTTTATGAGGTAATTACTCTGGAACGCTTCAACGGATCCCCCTGATTCTGAGACTGTTTTTTCATGACATATTGTACTTCATGACTGTGGTAAAATTTCTTCGATATCACTTGCATTTATTTGTGAAAAAAATGGAAATTTGGCAAAAATTTTGAAAATTTTGCAATTTTCAAAATTTGAATTTTTATGCTCTTAAATCAGAGAGATATGTCACACAAAAGAGTTAATAAATAACATTTCCCACATGTCTACTTTACATCAGCACAATTTTGGAACCAAAATTTTTTTTGTTAGGGAGCTATAAGGGTTAAAAGTTGACCAGCGATTTCTCATTTTTCCAACAAAATTTACAAAACCATTTTTTTAGGGACCACATCACATTTGAAGTCACTTTGAGAGGTCTTTATGACAGAAAATACCCAAAAGTGACACCATTCTAAAAACTGCACCCCTCAAGGTGCTCAAAACTACATTCAAGAACTTTATTAACCCTTCAGGTGCTTCACAGGAATTTTTGGAATGTGGAAGAAAAAAATGAACATTTAACTTTTTTCACAAAAATGTTACTTTAGACCCAATTTTTTTTATTTTCACAAGGGTAACAAGAAAAAATGGACCCCAAAATTTGTTGTGCAATATTCCCTGGGCACGCAGATACCCAATATGTGGGGAAAAAACACTGTTTGGGCGCACGGCAGGGCTCGGAAGGGAAGGAGCGCCATTTGACTTTTTGATTGTAAAATTTGCTTGAATAATTAGCGGACGCCATCTTGTGTTGGGAGAGCCCCTGTGTGCCCAAACATTGGAGCTCCCCCACAAGTGACCCCATTTTGGAAACTAGACCCCCCAAGGCACCTATCTAGATGCATAGCGAGCACTTGGAACCCCCAGGTGCTTCACAAATTGATTCGTAAAAATGAAAAAGTTTTTTTTTTTCACTTTTTCATTTTTACGAATCAATTTGTGAAGCACCTAGGGGTTCCAAGTGCTCACTATGCATCTATATAGGTGCCTTGGGGGGTCTAGTTTCCAAAATGGAGTCACTTGTGGGGGAGCTCCAATGTTTGGGCACACAGGGACTCTCCAAATGCAACATGGTATCCGCTAACAAATTGAAGGGAAAATCGGCTCAAATTGTTAGCGGACACCATGTTGCCTTTGGAGAGCCCCTGTGTGCCTAAACATTGGAGCTCCCCCACAAATGACCCCATTTTGGAAACTAGACCCCCCAAGGCACCTATCTAGATGCATAGTGAGCACTTGGAACCCCCAGGTGCTTCACAAATTGATTCGTAAAAATGAAAAAGTGAAAAAAAAACACTTTTTCATTTTTATGAATCAATTTGTGAAGCACCTGGGGGTTCCAAGTGCTCACTATGCATCTAGATAGGTGCCTTGGGGGGTCTAGTTTCCAAAATGGGGTCACTTGTGGGGGAGCTCCAATGTTTGGGCGCACAGGGGCTCTCCAAACGCAACATGGCGTCCGCTAACAATTTGAGCCGATTTTCCATTCAATTTGTTTGTTATGATCTGCTACAGAGACTAAGGAAAGGCAGGAGATCTGTCCCTACAATAGAACTAAACTAGATCCCTACGATGTAACGGGGAACCTGATCCTGCGATCAGACCCGCTAAAGTCCTCGGCTAGTCTGAACGCAGACCTATAGATGTGGGGGAGGGATCCCTACAAGATCTAGGGACTGGGACAAGTTGGACACCTCCTAGCAGAAATAGTAGCAGTCAAAGACAAACACACAACAAAAAGCATAGAGGTCCGAAGACCTAGCAAAACTAACAGAGAACGGCAATAGAGCAACAAGCTAGCTCAACAGTAGTAAATACAAATGAAGTCCAGCAAAGCCAGGAGGGCGGAGTCGGATTAAATAGGCAAAATGGTCATGTGACCAGCAAACTAAAAAAAACCTAACAGGAGAGTTGTAACAGTACCCCCTCTTCTAAGAGGATCCTCCGGATCCCCTAGGCCCAGGCTTACCAGGAAACCTCCTGTGAAACGCTCGGACAAGTCTGGGGGCAGAAACATCATCCGCCCTCACCCATGAGTTATCCTCAGGTCCGAAACCCTTCCAAGCGACGAGATACTGCAAACTCCCTCTATACCGTCTAGAATTTAGGATGCGGGAAATTTCATATTCCCCGTCCTCCACCACCGGAGGAACAGTGGCAGACGCGTCACCATCCGACACATCAGCTTTTTTCAACAGAGAAACATGAAACACCGGATTAATCCTCCAGGACGTAGGAACCTCCAGCCTAACAGCAGATTGGTTAACTATCTGAAGTACCTTAAAGGGCCCTACGAACTTGGGACCCAATTTTTTAGAAGGAATCCTCAATCGCAGATTCTTAGAGGACAACCAAACCATGTCACCAACAGCAAACAAAACCTCTTGCCGTTTCCTATCAAAGTACCTCTTAGATTTTTTGTTAGCCTCCTGAAGATTACCACGCACATCCGTCCAAACTCTCTCCAAATCACCGGAAAAACTCTCCTCCTCAGGCACAGCCGAAACCAATTTGGAGAATGACCCAAAAGACGGATGTCTCCCAGAACAACAAAAAAAAGGCGAACACCCAGCAGAAGAGGATGTATGGTTGTTAAGAGCAAATTCAGCAAGTGGCAGAAACTCAGACCACCCCTCTTGATTGTCTGCCACAAAACAACGCAAGAACTGCTCAACATCCTGGTTCTTCCTTTCTGTCTGGCCATTAGACTCAGGATGATATCCGGATGAAAACGACAAATGAACTCCCAACCTGTCACAAAAGGCATGCCAAAAACGAGCCACGAACTGAGGTCCCCTATCAGAAACAATGTCAGTAGGAACACCATGTAGTCTGACAATTTCCTTGACAAAGGCCTTGGCGAGTGTCTTAGCGCAAGGTAGTTTGATGAAGGGAACCAAGTGACACATCTTGCTAAAACGGTCCACGACCACCCAGATGACCGTGAAACCTTCAGAGGGAGGAAGGTCAGTAATAAAGTCCATAGCCAGTTGTGTCCAAGGTGCACTAGGAACCTCCAGAGGGCAAAGCAACCCCGCAGCAGGAGCATGCGAAGACTTGGATCTAGCACACACAGTACATTGGCGCACCCACTTAATGACTTCCTTCTGCCATCCAGGCCACCAAAAACTGCGACCCACAAGTCTCTTGGTCTCAGAAATTCCTGGATGACCTGCCAACCGAGACTCATGACACTCAACAAACAAATCTCTCCTAAAGGTCCTAGGCACAAACAACCTCCCATGGGGAGTGTTAGATGGGGCATTCTCCTGTGCTTTAAGAATCTCATCCTCCAAAACGGAGTCCAAAGCAGCAATCACAACACCTTCTTGTAAAATGGTCTCCTCTTCCTCCTCAACACCGACCATGGGAGAAAAGCTGCGAGACAAAGCATCCGCTTTAACATTCTTGGTACCCGGGATGTAAGTAACGGAAAAATTAAACCGCGAGAAAAAAAGTGCCCACCTAGCCTGACGGGCATTCAAGCGCTTGGCAGCATCAAGATAGATCAGATTTTTATGATCAGTGAAAACCTGAACGGGAAATTCAGCACCTTCCAAGAGATGACGCCAGTGTTCAAATGCGAGTTTAATCGCCAGCAATTCCCGATTACCAATATCGTAATTAAGTTCAGTCTCGGAAATTTTTTTTGAAAAAAAGGCACAGGGATGTACTTCATCCTTGTTTTCCTGAGACAACACCGCACCAACCCCCACCGAAGAAGCATCAACCTCAACCAAAAACGGCTTAGTCACATCAGGCTGCATAAGGATGGGAGCAGAGGTGAACCTCTCCTTTAAGAACACAAAAGCTTCAATGGCCTCAGAAGTCCACTGAACCGCATTAGCACCTTTCTTGGTGAGATCGGTCAGCGGTTTGACAATAATAGAAAATTTTTTTATGAATTTTCTGTAATAATTGGCGAAACCCAAAAACCTCTGTATCGATTTCAAACCAATAGGCCTAGGCCATTCCTGCACAGCTTGAACTTTAACCGGGTCCATCTCAAAACCTTCACTGGAGATAATGTAGCCCAAAAAACTAATTCTCTGTACAGCGAACTCACATTTCTCCAGCTTAGCAAAAAGCGAATTGTCCATTAATAACTGTAATACCTCACGTACGCTCCGCCAATGAGACTCCAGATCCGGCGAATAAATCAAAATGTCATCCAAATACACCACCACATCTTTGCCGATTAAAGGTCTAAGGATATCATTAATAAGATTCTGAAAAAATGCTGGAGCATTGGTGAGACCAAAAGGCATAACCAGATTCTCAAAATGACCCACAGGAGTGTTAAAAGCAGTCTTCCATTCATCACCCTCCTTCATGCGCAATAAATTGTATGCCACCCGGAGATCAATTTTAGAGAACCACTTGGCCCCCACTAACTGGTTAAATAAATCAGGAATCAATGGCAGTGGGTAAGGATTGCGTACAGTAATTTTATTAATCTCACGAAAGTCCAGACAAGGACGTAAACCGCCATCTTTTTTTTTCACAAAAAAAAAACCAACAGCTACAGGAGACTTGGAAGGCCTAATGTGACCAGCGGCCAAGCTTGTCTGTATGTACTCCTCCAAAGCCTTTCTCTCAGGAATAGTAAGATTAAATAAACGACTCTTAGGAAGAGTCGCTCCAGGGACAAATTCAATGGTACAATCATAGTCTCTATGGGGAGGCAAAACCTGCGACTCCTCCTCAGAAAAAACTCTCCAAAAATCCTGAATAGGTACAGGCAATTCCCCTCTATCCACAGCAGCAATGCGTCTGTTACAACACTTGTCATAACACTTAGGGCTCCAGGACTTAATTTCATTGGTAGACCAATCCAGTACAGGATTGTGCAATTTTAACCAGGGTAACCCCAATATTACTGGAGAAGGCAAATTATCCAATACCACCAAATCCAAATTCTCTTGATGAATACCATTAATAGTGAGGGGAAATTCACAGACCTTGTGAGTAACACTCTTCAAGGGAGAGCCATCGACAGAAACCACAGCAATAGGGGATGACAAAGTTTTAGGTTCTAATCTAAGTTTTTCCAAGAATCCCCCATCAATCACATTCAGAGTAGAGCCACAATCCACAAATACCCGAAATTCAATTAATTCATCCTGAGCAGCAGTAGTGGCAGATAGGAATACCCCCTTAGAATTTAAACAGGCAATACGAGCATGACTGACCATTTTTTTTTCTTTCTTCTTACGAAGCACACAGTTCTTAATAAAATGACCAGAGCTTCCGCAATAGAAACACAAGCCTTCAGAAAGTCGGCTGTCTTTTTCCTGAGAGCGGGGTGCCATCGCCCCAATTTCCATCGGCTCTCCATTGTCAGCACAGAACCTCTCAGGACTCGAAGCTGACATAGCAGAGGATTTGCTCTCATTAACCCTTGCACGCAGTCTCCTGTCCACCCGTATAGCTAATTGCATTGCCTCCTGCAAGTTTCCAGGTGTGGGATAAGCAATCAGTAAATCCTTAACCCTTTCACCTAGCCCTGCCAGAAACAAGCTTTTCAAAGCTGAATCGTTCCACCCTACCTGGGCAGACCACCGACGGAAGTGAGAACAATATTTTTCCACATTACCTGATCCCTGCCTCAAACGTCTTAATTCAGACTCAGCAGATGAGACACGATCAGGATCATCGTACAACAAACCCAAAGCAGAAAAAAACTATCCACTGAACTAAAGCACGGATCACTAGGTTGGAGAGAGAAGGCCCATCCCTGAGGATCTTTGCGCAAAAGTGACATTATGAACCCTATGCGCTGTGATTCATCACCAGAGGATCCGGGTCTCAAACGAAAATATAATAGACAAGCATTTTTAAAAGAAAAAAAATCTTGTTGTTCGCCAAAAAATAGATCAGGCAGACGTACCTTTGGTTCCACAAAATGCGCTCCAGAACAGCTACTCACGTGTTGTTGGAGCTTGGTCACCTCCAGAGAGAGTCCCTGCAAGCGTTGAGCCAAATCTTGCACCGAGATCATGATGGAAAACTGGAGGTCTTTCCCCAGAGAAAATCCTTTCCTTTTTATTTTTTTTTTATGGCTGGACTTACTGTTATGATCTGCTACAGAGACTAAGGAAAGGCAGGAGATCTGTCCCTACAATAGAACTAAACTAGATCCCTACGATGTAACGGGGAACCTGATCCTGCGATCAGACCCGCTAAAGTCCTCGGCTAGTCTGAACGCAGACCTATAGATGTGGGGGAGGGATCCCTACAAGATCTAGGGACTGGGACAAGTTGGACACCTCCTAGCAGAAATAGTAGCAGTCAAAGAAAAACACACAACAAAAAGCATAGAGGTCCGAAGACCTAGCAAAACTAACAGAGAACGGCAATAGAGCAACAAGCTAGCTCAACAGTAGTAAATACAAATGAAGTCCAGCAAAGCCAGGAGGGCGGAGCCGGATTAAATAGGCAAAATGGTCATGTGACCAGCAAACTAAAAAAAAACTAACAGGAGAGTTGTAACATTGTTAGCGGACACCATGTCATGTTTGGAGAGCCCGTGATGTGCCTAAACAGTGGAGCTCCCCCACAAGTGACCCCATTTTGGAAACTATACCCCTCAAGGATTTTATTAAGGTGTATAGTGAACATTTTGAACCCAGAGGTATGACACAGAATTTGTTTACATTAGGCCATCATATTGAATAAGTTGTCATTAGTCTTGAGCGCAAGTGCTCGCTACTTGAGTTTGCATCGGGTACTCAGGTATGCACCATGTACAGCGTGTGCTCGAGTGACATGCTCGAGTCCCTGCTCCGCATGTTTCACGGTAATTAGACACCCGCTCGTGCATGGCAGGCAATCCCCGTAAAGTTTTTTTTGGCCGCGAAGCATATGGGGCAGAGACTCGAGCATGTCACTCAAATACCCACGATACTCAATGCATACCAGAGCACCCGATGCAAACTCAAGTAGCGAGCACTTGCGCTCAACACTAGTCGCCATATCGTCATCTTTTTTTCTTACTTTTGAAAAAAATCCCAACCCCATCACAACCCTAACCCCAACCCTAACCCTAGCACAACCCTAACCGTAGCACAACCCTAACCGTAGCACAACCCTAACCCTAGCACAACCCTAACCCTAGCACAACCCTAACCCCAAACCCAGCCCTAACCCTAGCCCAATCCTAACCCAAGAGTTTATTTTTGACGCCGTTCCTCGTGCGGTATAAGTGATTAGACGACTTTATTCTTCGGGTCGGTGTGATTACAGCAATACCAGAATCATATGGGGTTTTTATGACTGACAGCTGTCACACACTAAAAGACGCATTTTTTGTAAAATCTAGTTTTTGCATCGCCATATTTTGAGAGCTATAATTTTTCCAGATTTTGGCAGACAGTCATGTGACGGCTTGTTTTTTGCAGGATGAGTTGACGTTTTTATTGGTGCTAATTTCAGGCACGTGACATTTTTTAATCGCTTTCTATTCCGATTTTTGGGAGGCAGAATAAACAAAAACCAACAATTCAGGAATTGTTTTTTTTTTTTTTTTTTATTCTGTTCCGCGTGTGGTAAAATTGATAAGGTAGCTTTATTCTTCGGGTCAGTACGTTTACAGCGGTTCCACATTTATATCGTTTTTCTATGTTTTGCACTTTTACATAATAAAAGCAATTTTATAGAAAAAATTATTTTTTAGCATAGCTTTATTCTGCGAGCTATAACTTTTTTATTTTTCGGCTGATGGAGCTGTATGGCGGCTTGTTTTTTGCAGGACGAGATGACATTTTCAGCGGTACCATTTTTATTTATATTTGTCTTTTTGATCGCGTGTTATTCCATTTTTTGTTTGGCGGTATGGTGATAAAGCATTGTTTATTGCTTCGTTTTTTTTTGTTTTTTTTTACCGTGTTCACTGAAGGGGTTAACTAGTGGGACAGTTTTATAGGTCAGGTTGTTCCGGACGCGGAGATACCAAATATGTGTACTTTTATTGTTTTTTTTGGTTTTTTTTATAATAATATTTATTGATGGGTACATTATATTTTTATTTTTGGTGGATTATTTTTTTTATTTTTTTTTTATATTTTTGCAATTTTTTTTTTTTTCACTTTCTGAAAGTTTATATACTTTATTACTTTGTCCCACTCTGGGGCTTTCACTTTTTTTCCTCTGATCGCCTGCATGGCACAGGAATGCAGCACCATCCCTGTGCTATGCAGGCTATCAGCGCTGGACAGGGAGAAGATTGTTTGGAGATGCACTGCGCATGTCCAAACAATCTTCCTGCTGTCTGGTGACCCGGATGTTGTCATGACGACATCTGGTCATCATGGCAACACCCAGGAAGCCTTTGCAGACAGCGCTGGAAGCCGGAAGAGGAGGTGAGTATCTGCGATCACCTCCCCTTGCCCCCGCAATGCTGCGATCGACTTCGATCGACTTCGATCGCAGCATCGCGGGGGTTAATGTGCTGGGAGCGGTGCAGGACCGCTCCCTGCACATAGTATCGGGTGTCAGCTGTGACAATCAGCTGACACCCGGCGACGATCGCGCCCGCACAGCCTGTGTGCGCGCGATCGCCATGACGTACTAAAACGGGTCTGGCTCTTAAGTCCCAGGGCACAGACGCGTATTAGTACGTCAAATGTTGTTAAGGGGTTAATTATAAAACATATTATATGGTAACAATTTCTTTACAATGTTTGACAGTAAAGTAAGAAAATCACATAACAGAATAAATTATCAGAATACACTAGAATTCAGGGGCTGGTAGTTTAAAATGATCTACTGGTGGGAAGGGGAACTAGATTGTCATTAACTATACCAGGCAAGGGGCAGTCTTTTAAAGCCTTGGCAATACTCTGTTTCTATCACAACTCGCTGCCTGTTTCCCCCGTTACTCTCTATGCACATTTGCGATACCGCTCTGTCGTCTGCTGGTCTCTGTCTGACTACTGTCTTTCCCTCTATCCGTTCCCGGTACCATAGGTCCCTGCCAGGGGTAACGGCCCGTCTCGTGTGTCCTTCCTGGTCGCTGGCCTGACCGTGAATCTCTGATCTGACACCTCCGAACCTTCTGCGACGTCCTGTCGTTGGCAAACACATCTGAGAACCTTACCACCGCAACCTACTCCCATCCTATTGTGGCGCCCCTGAGGGTTCGGTCGCCACAGAGGTACTGCATCTCACCCAGAGATGTGGTATCTCACTCTCAGGTAAGGAAGGAGTACAGCTCAGGACCTTAACACCTGCATCCAACACATACCCGCAGTGGGGGTAGGGAGAGATTCCTCCTAAGGGAGAGAACAGTCCCAGGTCCCTAGCTGAGGGGAGGTGCTATGTAGTGGGTGTGGGTGGAGGACGTAGTTAGGGGAGCACATGAGAGGAAGGTATATATAGAGAAGCCATCTTGTTGAGTTGAGTCCAGATTAGAACAGTGAGCAGTGAGTGAGAACAGTCTACATTGAGAGGAGTGGAACAGGGCTCTGCAGGAGCTCTGCTCAGGCAGAGGGCCTGAGGAGAGGCCCAGGACTGAAGGAGAAGGAGAGGGAGCAGGAAGGGCTCCAGGAATGAGGAAGGGACCCCAGGGGTACGGGCAGTGCTGGAGGCCACCCGTATGCCCGAATCTACCAGGAGGTGGAGGGGTCAGGCCACACAAAGAGGACCGGTCCCTCAACTAGCTGAGCACTTTATGTCTCAGCTAGAAACCGGAGGCTACAGTATTTCAAGTCCTGCAGCCAACAGTCCATATCAGTCTCACCAAGAAGGTAGCTATAGAGGACCCAGGGGACGGAACAGACGTCGCCCGACAAGGCTCGCAGGTAACGGATTGGGACACTTGGTATGAGGTGCAGGGAGACGGCCAGAGAGAGGACACACAAGGGGGTACTCCGGAGCTATCTGAGGGTTGCCCGAACCCCTCCCTGAGTAAGCACAGCACGACGAAGGAAGTTACACTGGTACCTGTAACTTGGACTGCAATAACCGTGAGTAAAGACCCTGAGGACTGCACCCCATTGTCTCTGTGATTATTGCTGCGCCATCAGACCCTGCACTACAATGCCCAGAACAACCTATACCATCTACACTGCCCTGGAGCTAAGCTCTACCTGTGGAGAGCTGAACCAACCCTGCTGCACTAACACCCGCTCCAGAGGACCTGCTCCGCAGCGGCGGCTCCACATAGCCGCATCCCACAGGTGGCGTCACAAACTTTGTATATAAAAACTATAAAATCCTCTTTTTACTGACCGCCCTGGGTCACGGACCAGGTCACTGCCACTGTGACATCTCCCCTAGCAACGACCGGCCCGGCACCGAGTACCCCACGGCCCAGGGGGCGCGTCACTGTCGACCGACGTCACTCGAGTGAGGAACCGTGACTGGTGTCGCTCGGATCTTTCAGGCTTGACCGTTGACGTCTGGGCTGGGATCCTTGACTGGCATTACTCAGGTCTTCGTGGCTTGATCGTCGTCGTCTGGGCTAGGAACCTTGACTGGCATCGTTCAGGTCTTCGGGGCTTGACCGTCGACATCTGGGCGCATGTGTGGCACTTTTCTTCTTGACAGGAACTCTGGACGCTGCTGTCGCTCTTCCCGTCATTCTCCTCGGTGCCAAAATCACCTTAGAACTTGCACATGCGCTGTTTTTCTCCTGAGTTGGTTTCCCTGACAACACTGTACCAGGTCCTGATCAAACGCCTCCCCTCTGGCACTAGTCCTCACTGTTCTGGTTCCAGTGTCTTGTCTCCTTGCATCATATCCAGTCTATGGCCTGCATCCTGGAATGCAGATGAGAGGCCTGTGCATGTCACCATGTGACTCATCTGACTCATTTCCGGTCGTCAAGGCACGTCATATCCGGCCTATGATCCGCATGGTGGAAAGCAGATGGGACGCCCACATATCTCAAAAATAAGGAAGAGGAGAAACAACTGTGCTCATTTATTCAATGATAATCAGATTTAAAAACAGGGATTCATGTGACAGGAAAGACACCAATGCATCACAGGAATGGAAGCAAACAAATGCAAGAGGGAGAGAATAGAAAGAATAGATTTTTTGATAGGGTCTGTTTACCCCTTCATCCAGCCAGCCCCTACACCATCTATCCACCCCATATGGATAGATATCACGCTCTAACTAGCGCTTCTGCGGGATGTTGTTTCTTGATCACATGGACCCGCAGAAGAGCTAGTTAGAGCGTGAAACAGCTGTCGTCCACCTCCTCCCCACACTCCCTGCTTTCCATTTATTTTATCTGAATATGAAATAAAGGACTCTTATTTTTCATAAACGGTGAGTGCAACTTTTCATCATCTCCTTTCTACTGAATTATTGTTTCTGCATTTTACACTGTGTGCAGAATTATTAGGCAAGTTGTATTTTAGAGGATTATTTTTGTTATTGATCAACAACTCTGTTCTCAATCAGCCCAAAAGACTCATAAATATCCAAGCTTAATATTTTTGGAAGTTGGAGTGGGTTTTTTTTAGATTTGGCTATCTTAGGAGGATATCTGTTTGTGCAGGTAACTATTACTGTACAGAATTATTAGGCAACTTAATAAAAAACAAATATAATCCCATCTCACTTGTTTATTTTCACCAGGTAAACCAATATCAGTGTAGAAAATTTAGAAATAAACATTTCTGACATGCAAAAACAAAAACAAAAAAATAGTGATCAATATAGCCACCTTTCTTTATGATGACACTCAACAGCCTTCCATCCATAGATTCTGTCAGTCGCTTGATCTGCTTTCGATCAACATTGCATTCAGCTGCCACCACAGCCTCCCAGACACTGTTCCGAGAGGTGTATTGTTTTCCCTCCCTGTAGATCTCACATTTTATGATGGACCACAGGTTCTCTATGAGGTTCAGATCAGGTGAACAAGGGGGCCATGTCATTATTTTTTCTTTTTTTAGACCTTCACTGGCCAGCCACGCTGTGGAGTAGTTGGATGCATGTGATGGAGCATTGTCCTGCATGAAAATCATTTTTTTCTTGAACGATATTGACTACTTCCTGTACCACTGCTTGAAGAAGTTGTCTTCCAGAAACTGGCAGTAGGTCTGGGAGTGGAGCTTCACTCCATCTTCAACCCAAAAAGGTCCCACAAGTTCATCTTTAATGATACCAGCACCCCACCTCCACCTTGCTGGTGTCTGAGTCGAAGTGGAGCTCTCTGCCCTTTACTGATCCAGCCTCTGGCCCATCCATCTGGCCCATCAAGAGTCACTCTCATTTCATCAGTCCATAAAACCTTTGAAAAATCAGTCTTAAGATATTTCTTGGCCCATTCTTGACGTTTTATCTTATGTTTCTTGTTCAAAGGTGGTCCTTTTTCAGCCTTCCTTTCCTTGGCCATGTATCGCACACCTTGTGCTTTTTGAGACTACAGTAACGTTACAGCTCTGAAATATGGCAAAACTGGTGGGGAATGGCATCTTGGCAGCTTCATGCTTGATTTTCCTCAATTCATGGGCAGCTATTTTGCGCCTTTTTTGGCCAACACGCTTCTTGCGACCCTGTTGGCTATTTGCCATGAAACGCTTGATTGTTCGGTGATCACGCTTCAAAAGTTTGGAAATTTCAAGACTGCTGCATCCCTCTGCAAGACATCTCACAATTTTGGACTTTTCAGAGCCCGTCAAATCTCTCTTCTGACCCATTTTGCCAAAGGAAAGGAAGTTGCCTAATAATTAAGCACACTTTATATCAAAGTGATCAAAATACGCAATTGCCTAATACTTCTGCACCGCAAGTTTATGCGATGTGTATTTGCCGTTAAGATTCAGGTGTGGTCATTATGCATTCAGAAGGTGCTGCAGGCTTACTCTTTATTTAGCTACATATATATTTTTGTGAACTTATAATTCATAGAACAGTCTCCCCCTCACTCCTTTGCCTCAGTGTCCTTGATTTCTGTGCCCCTGGCTAATTCCCCCCACCCTCCATATTCCTGAAATTCAGTGAGTGCACTCGCTCTATTTCCGTTTCTCTCACTCTTGCATTTGTTTGCTTCCATTCCTGTGATGCATTGGTGTCTTTCCTGTTGTCTAACATGCAGATCCCTGTTTTTAAACCTGATTATCATTGACTAAATGAGCACAGTTGTTGCTTCTTTCTCATTTTTGGGTGTCATTATGTGATTGTACATCCTAGTAATTGACTTTCATTTAAGGCACCCTGTTACCCATTCTATATAATTCTAAAATATTGGGTTTTAAAATAGATGCTTATTTGATTACTCCTTTGGATAAATAATGATGCTTGTTTGCATCCTATTATGTAACCTGAATACAGGCCATGACACGTTACTGCCTTTCCTGCATTCCACCCTGTCTGCTGCAGACCGTAAATTACATGCGGTGCGATCTGGAGGGGGAGACAAAGGATGAGATACGCTGCCATCCCGTCTGCATTCCACCATGCGGACCATAGGCCGGATATGATGCGCCTCGACAACTGGAAATGAGTCACATGAGTCGCATGATGACATGCGCAGGCCTCTCATCTGCGTTCCACCATGCAGGCCATAGACCGGATGTGATGCACCTCGGCGCCCGGAAATGAGGTACCAGTGAGCCCAGCGCGCACATACTTAAAAAGCATATCGGAGTGAGAACCCTGAGAGATTTACTATGTCCTGTTGACCGCGGTTAAGCGGCTGGACAAACCCCCCTTTCTCTGGCTACTTATTGGATGGAGTATTGTCAGTCCCCCTGTTGAACCCAAGGATAGGTAGAAACGCGTCGGGTGAATACTCATAGCCAACATTTTAAACATTTTAATCTCTCTATGCTCTACTACCCTGACTGAATGATTGGAGTAATCAACTACCAAGCTGGGTGAGGTCAATCCGTTGTCTTAAGGTTTGAACCCTTTACCCCTGAGGGTGGTTTGCACGTTAATGACAAGGCCAATTTTTACAATTCTGACCACTGTCACTTTATGAGGTAATTACTCTGGAACGCTTCAATGGATCCCCCTGATTCTGAGACTGTTTTTTCAAGACATATTGTACTTCATGATTGTGGTAAAATTTCTTCGATATCACTGGCGTTTATTTGTGAAAAAAACGGAAATTTGGCGAAAATGTTGAAAATTTTGCAATTTTCAAAATTTGAATTTTTATGCCCTTAAATCAGAGAGATATGTCACACAAAATAGTTAATCAATAACATTTCCCACATGTTTACTTTACATCAGCACAATTTTGGAACCAAAATTTTTTTTGTTAGGGAGCTATAAGGTTTAAAAGTTGACCAGCGATTTCTAATTTTTCCAACAAAATTTACAAAACCATTTTTTTCGGGACCACATCACATTTGAAGTCACTTTGAGAGGTCTTTATGTCAGAAAATACCCAAAAGTAACACCATTCTAAAAACTGCCCCCCTCAAGGTGCTCAAAACCACATTCAAGAACATTATTAACCCTTCAGGTGCTTCACAGGAATTTTTGGAATGTGGAAGAAAAAAATGAACATTTAACTTTTTTCACAAAAATGTTACTTTAGACCCAATTTTTTTTATTTTCGCAGGGTTAACAAGAAAAAATGGACCTCAAAATTTGTTGTGCAATTTCCCCTGGGCACGCAGATACCCCATATGTGAGGAAAAACTACTGTTTGGGCGCACGGCAGGGCTCGGAAGGGAAGGAGCGCCATTTGACTTTTTGATTGAAAAATTTGCTTGAATAATTAGCGGACGCCATGTTGCATTTGGAGAGCCCCTGTGTGCCTAAACATTGGAGCTCCCCCACAAGTGACCCCATTTTGGAAACTAGACCCCCAAAGGCACCTATCTAGATGCATAGTGAGCACTTGGAACCCCTAGGTGCTTCACAAATTAATCCGTAAAAATAAAAAAGTGTTTTTTTTCCCACTTTTTCATTTTTACGCTCCTTAAAAGAAATGAAGGACTCATCCACGCAGATGTCCCTTTGAGGCACGTACACTTCACCAAACTTGTTGTTGAAGTACTCGATGACCGGCCGAACTTTGAAAAGACGATCAAAGTTCAGGTCATCGCGTGCAGGACACCTTGCATTATCTTGGTAATGCAAGAACTTGTGGATGGCCTCAAAACGTGTCCGGGTCATGACCATTCGGAACACTGGAGTGTTATATAAAACGTCAACACTCCAGTATTGCCGAACCTCTGTTTTTTTCAGGATCCCCATATGAAGGATCAGGCCCCAAAACTTCATCATTTCTTCTGCGTCTACAGGAGACCAGTTAGAAAATGATGAAGAGTGGTTTTGTTCCAAAAATTGATGAGCATACAAAAAAGTTTGGCCCACCATGAGGTTTATAAAATCCTCATAGAAAAAGACTTTGAAAAAGTCTATTTCTGTGAGGCCGGTGGTGTCAAACTTGATTCCTGATTCCGCCACGAAATCAGGAATCAGTGGCTCAAAATTTTCGGGGGGCAAGGTCCATAAGGGATCAGTAGTGGGGGCGCTGGAACATCTTCTCTCCTGCGACGACTGCGGGGCGGTCCAGCAGCACCTGAGGAGGAAGAGGAGGAGGAAGAGGAGGACGATGAGGCGTCGGAAAATTAAAGAAATGTGGGATCCTCGCCCTCGCTGTCAGTCTCAGTGTTGGAGGCAACAATAGCGTATGCCTCCTCCGCTGAATAGCCAGTTTGGGATGATGACATTGATCGCACCAATCAGAGATGGCTGGGGCCTGGGCACGCACCACAGGGGGTCACAGGGAGGTGACAGGCAGGTCACAAGCCGGTCACCGCCCTGTGACCGCCCTGTCACCTGTGTTCAGGTACTCTGATTGGAGCGATCGATGTCATCATCGATCGCTCCAATCAGAGCTGGCTGGGGGCTGGCTGGGGGATCTATGACATCACAGGGGGTCATGGCGAGGTGACAGACAGGTCATAAGCCGGTCACCGCCCCATGACCGTCCTGCTACTGCGTGGTCCCGCTGTGATCGGTGCGATCGATTTGATCGGCGATCGCACCGATCCTAGCAGTTTGGGGAGAGGGCTGGAGTTACTAGGCAACAGCCTAGGAGCACCGATCCTAGGCTGCACATCACTGTTTCCGGCAATCTGATTGCCGGAAACAGTGAGAAATGCTGTGATTGGCACTTCAGAATTGAACAGCCAATCACAGTGATCGTGGGTGTGAAGGGGCGGCGACACCCCCCGAGATGCCGGCGCCATCTACCCTAAGGTAAGATGGCACTGGAATTTTAATGCTATCACCGCGACTTCGGTCGCGGTGCCGCATTAAAGATAGGGCGTATAAATACGTATCTGGTCCATAAGACCCAGGGCACAGATACGTATTAATACGCCCTATGTCGTAAAGGAGTTAAATACTATACACTATTATATGGTATGTTGAAACCAACTATGAATATTGTCATTGTTATAGCATCCCATGATTGATGTTTGAAAGATCGTGACTGGCATAGAAATAACTGTATTTACTCTGTGGATGACTTGACCAAAGCTACAGCATTATTTCTTAATCGACAACCACAGCAATATTTCTCTATCTGATTACTCAGTGATAGACTGTGATTAACTACATTCACTTTGCTGATGACACAGATAAGATCATACTTATTCTGTTTTATTACTCTGTCACAGTTCTTTCATACTTCCCTGTCTGGCTTACCGATGACAGACTGTGATGGATATTTGAGATATTTATATCTTTGATTGATCTTACACCCACAAACGGTGTAGTACTGGTTTTATTTTTAAAGCGTTTATATACTGTATGTATCTTCTTGATGTTGGTCTGTGAGGAGACCATTTTAGTTGTTATATATTAAAGGTTAAGTTTTAGATCCCATTCTTGCTGGCATTCCTTATAATAATGCCCCTGAGCAGTCCTGTGACGGCACATAAGAGCATGTTAGCAAATAACTTGGCACTCAGTTTGTGAATTAATTTAAATAATTTTTATAATTTTTAACCACAGTCCGTAAATTGTACGTACAGACGTTTCGGTCTATATCAGACCTTCATCATACGTCAGTATGTACAATTTTTGAACTGTGAATAAAAATTTTGTTTTTGTGAGACAAGTTGTAGATTCGAATGCGAATATAAAATTTAACATATAATATAAACGCATGAAATACGCATCGTGTGAACACAGCCTTAGTGTAAACTCCACTGTTACCAGCTAGACAAGGTTCTGGAGTAACGGTGTCCTATCAATGGTAAAAATTTTAATGGGTCTGTCCAACCTAACTGTCCCTATTACTAATTTCTGAACCAGTCCTGATTTCATGAAGTTGGTGGCAGACCCTCAGTAAATGCGAGCTAACATTGGTATCAACTGATTCTTAGAAAATACATTTAGAAGTAGCTTATCTGAGGAGTAAAAGGGTACATGGAAGTCTGAGTGACCTCAACAATCACCCAGACTTAGGCTTTTCTCGACAGCCTGTGCGCCTGAGAGCTTATTGAGAAGTTCTTAAGAATATGTCCAGCGTGACCACAGTAGAAGCAGACTGCGAGATCGCGCTGCCATCTTCTCTCACTGGTCCGAGAACTGGTAGCTCCAACCTACATTGGTTCTGCTTTACATAAGTCGACCAATTCGGCAATAATAGCCGAAACCTACTGTCGCTCTTCACGTTTCTCCCGAATCCTGCGATCCATCCGAATGGCCTGGATCATAACCTCTCCAAAGGGAAAAGTATGCAAAGCCAGTGTATCAGACACGCTTCTGTGGAATTGGACCATTGCTAGAACTCAACTATAGTCCTCTGCAGAGCGGACCCCGTGCCAGTTCATAATATTTGCCTCTGCGACCTGGATCCTCTCAGGTTTATCATATGTCAACCTTCAGGTGTCAAAGAAGGCATCAACAGAAGGCTGTTCTGGAGCTTGTGAGGACAAGGAAAATGCCCAAATCTGAGGGGCCCCTCATAGTAGGTGTAACGGGTCTGGGAGGTGGAACCTCAGAGCAACTATACAAAGGGCAGTCCTTGTAAGGAAGCGGGTGGCTCCCAGGGAAGGCGGGCAGGTAGTCACGGCCAGTGACAGGGACAGTCTCTGGGTAGAGGGGCAGGTAGTCACGGCAAGTGACAGGGACAGTCTCTGGGTAGAAGGGCAGGAGGTCACGGCAAGTGACGGGGACAGTCTCTTGACAGGCGGATGGTCACGGCAAGTGACAGCAGGGTAAGAGTCTCTAGACAGGCAGGTGGTCACGGCAAGTGACAGCAGGATAAGAGTCTCTAGACAGGCAGGTGGTCACGGCAAGTGACAGCAGAATAAGAGTCTCTAGACAGGCAGGTGGTCACGGCAAGTGACGGCAGAGCCTCCAGGTAGGCTAGCAGGCAGGTAGAAGGTGAGCGCTCCCAGGTGAGCGGGCAAGAGTCTCTGGACTGGCAGGTGGTCATGGCAAGTGACGGCAGAGCCTCCAGGAAGGCTAGCAGGCAGGTAGCAGGTGAGCGCTCCCAGGTGAGCGGGCGGGCAGATCCATAGACAGACTGACAGGTGTTGGAAGGCAGACTGTCGGACCGCAGGAATGCAAGCAGATAGACAGAAATCAGGTAGGAATCAAGCAGAGATCTGGCAGGTAACTGGCAGGTATCTGGTAACGGGACTTGAGGGCTGAAGCAGAGTTGAAAGGCTTTGCAACAACATTGCTCGGGCACCTCCATTTTGGAGGAGGTGCCTTATATATGGTGAGGTCCTCCGGCCATTGGCCGGGGACTCCTTAGGACGGCGCGCGCGGCCCCTTTAAGAGAGGGGGAGCGCGCGCCCTAAGCACAGAGGCCGGGAAGCAGCGCTCGCTGCCAGCAGAGCAGGAGGAAGCCGCCGGGCACGGAGCGGAGAGGTGAGGGGAACGGCGTCCCTGTCTGGCAGGAGGCAGGGACGCCGACGCTACAGTAGGGAGATGATTATTCCCACCCGCCTGAAGACTGGGGTCACAGGTTAAAAAAATAATCTACAGCGCTCTCTAAACACCCTAAACTGGGTTTTCTCTCCTGAAAATTTCTCAGGAAGGGCCACTACGGGTTCGAGAAGGACAGTTGTATGTTTGGGTGTATAGACATCGCTGCCGCCGCCGACAGCGGAGAGCTATAGGGAATTCTCATCAAACTAGTCATCTGACCCTGCAATTGAAATTGTGCTGATTCCAGGCTCTGGTATTCCTTAGTCAGATCCTGAATCATTTGCTTCAGATTCGCCACCTGATCACAGAGCATGTGAACAGGTTTCATACTGACGAAAAAGATAAATGTAAGGCCAATTGTAATGTAAAGCTAGTCACTACTCACAGACTAGCCATGAGGCAGAAAGGTCAAGAGGTCCAAGGTCAAAAGCCAGGAAGTTACGTCAAAGACAAAGGGATAAGAGAAACAGATAATAAAGGGCAAAATTTGGGGTCTGGTAACTAAGGTCAGAATGCGTCAAAAAGGTTATACAAACGAGTAGTCAAAAGGAAAATCCAAGGTCCAAAAACAAAAGATAAAAATACAGAACACAGAGTAAACACACCATGGAGCTGAAGCTACAATTGGCAATGACCTAACATTGCCAGCCAGTTAAATAGCCTAGCTGTGAAGCTAGTCACTACCCACAGACAAGCCGTGAGGCAGGGTAGTCAAACGTTCCGGGGTCAGATACCAAGGGAGTACATAGTAAACTAAAGGTGAAAGACAGAGGCAACGTAAGGTCAAGGACTGAAGTCAGAATACCAGGAAGATAGAGGATCAGAGCAAAGGAGCTAGGCAAACGGATGGTCAGAATGAGGTCCAAGGTCAGGCAGCAATAGATCAATAAACAGAGCACAGAAATAGAAGGCAAATCACTGAGCACATGAAACGTCTGGCAGAGATCTGGGACTGACAGTTCAGCTAAGTATCTGGGTAATCAGCTGGAACAGGGAACACCTGAAAGGATCTCAGCACCTCCCAGACTCAGATTGGACAGCCGAGCTGTCCATCAAAACACTGACAACTCAGCACACCCTTGCACCAGATTGGACAACTGAGCTGTCAGTCACCGCCTCAATGACACAATGAGCGGAGGACGTGACACTGGCAATTATCCTTAAAGGAAAACACCTGGGGGAAACCCAAACACTACACTGACAGCCTGATGTGCCGCTGCTAACTAGAGGCGGCTAAGCAGTCACTCACAGCGTCTCTAGGACACAGCGAGTGGAAGGGTCGTGATACCATTTTTTTCATTTTCTCGCTTTTGTTTTCTTTAGGCCATGGCCCCACTATCAGTATTTGGTCAGTATTCGGTCAGTATTTTTTCTCAGGAGTGGCAGCCAAAACCAGGTGAAGAACAATCAGAGAAAAGGTAGAATAGAAACAAGTCACCAATTCTGCATTTATCACCCACTCCTGGTTTTGCCTCCCACTCCTGAGAAAAAATACTGACCGAATACTGATAGTGGGGCCGTGACCTTAGTCAAAGTCTTGGAAAATCCATAACTTTTTAAATGTTTCTGTCAACAGAGCTGTATGACGAATGTTTTTGTGAGACAAGTTGTAGATTCGAATGCGAATATAAAATTTAACATATAATGTACTAAAAAATAGAATAAAATTCTTTGGCTGAAATAAAAAAGAAGAGCGCAATTTCACCATTCCAAACATCGTTTTTATGGTGTTTTCTGTGTATTAAAAATGACCTGATAATTTTTCTTCTGAAGTTTAGTATTATTATTGTGTTACAAAATATAAATTATTTTTTGTTGTGTTACTGCTTTTTTCACCTGAGTATTCCATTTTTTTGTTTTATTTTTAAATCTACTATATGGTTCCAGAGATGTGGGTCGTTTTATTTAGTGATAATTTTTAAAGGTGTTCATAAGGGGGGCGAGGCTTACACATTAAAAGGGTTGTCCCATGAACAAAGTTAATTTTAATCAATAGATCCTCGAATAATAATAATTTCCACAATTGGATGTGTTTAAATAAAATGTTCCTGTGCTGAGATAATCTTATGAATGTTCCCCTGTGTAATGGCTGTGTCTGACCGTGCAGGAACATGCTCTGATCATACCACATCTCCTGGGCAGGGGAGGACGGAAAAAAGAGAGTATACAGACATGAGTCATGAGTTTGAAGTAGATTCTTTCTTTGAAGTAAAACATTGTTTAAAAACAGGTAGTGAAATGTTTTACCCCACAGAAAGAATCAACTGTATAGTCTTTTGCTTCCTCGCCTGCCCAGGAGCTGTGGTATGATCAGACCATGTTTCTGCACGGTCAGACACAACCATTACACATATATCCAATAGGAAAAACATGTACATAAGAGCCACCTAGATATATTCACCATATCAACTCTTTATTTAGAAAAGATACACAAACCTTTAAATCACATAAAAGACATGTAAACAATGGATTAACCACTAGGTGGCACCACAATACCACTAAATGACATCAGCATAAACATCTAATCAATTTTCAATTTATACCCCATTCAAAGTCTAGTATTGATATTATCGTCCTTGCTGAATCGGGCCCATAAACCATATGGGACCAAAAATATATCAGGCAATCCAAAGTGATGCCTTTACAAGGATGTGGTTCCAATCCCAGGTCCCAAAACCACCCGACGTACGTTTCGGCCTGCGCCTTCTTCTGGGGTTAAAATCATACTGGTAAGCGCAGCCATATATACTGAAAAAACACCAACCAGCAAATTGCTGCACATGTGGAAACTGATAATTGTCATTAATACAGACTCATATAGAGGCTCGGGGCGGGACATGGTATACGCAGTGGATGTGTCATATGTTAATCTCCCAGGCACACTCCTATATCTGCATTACAACCTCCCATTTCCCATTGAATCTCTTTCTTTTTCAAACAATTCTTCTCATTTACAAGTGTAATAGGGTCTATGCCCTTATCGGACTACAAGGAAACATGATTATCTCATCATAACAGACAAGGGGTTGTATATTATTTGTGGGTGCTCATGAATATTGGCCACTCCCATGTGCAGGTCCTCATGGCACACATCGCACCGACGCGCTGGGGGAGCGCATCCATCAGAGAGGGCGGTCTGGCCACATGCCCAGTCACAACACACCCATGTGTGTACGTGAGCGTAGGACCTGGCACGTGACCGGAGCAACGATCCCGGAAGATACAGTGATGGATGCGCGCCCCGGTGCGGCGGCGCGACCGCGCGATCGACCTCCCATGAGACAGCATCACATATTATACAGGTAAGGAGACAAAATATGAAAAATTGGGCTATTATCCTATGGCCAATCCAGGGACCTTCTTGAAAAGTATGTCTAACTATCAACATTCCATAGTCAGATGTGGATCATACCTATGTAAACCCAAGCAGTAAATCTCATACATATACTTCATATGCAATGTCCATAGTTATCAGGATATACATATATATACAGTGGTGGCCAAAAGTATTGGCACCCCTGCAATTCTGTCAGATAATACTCAGTTTCTTCCTGAAAATTATTGCAATCACAAATTCTTTGGTATTATTATCTTCATTTAATTTGCTTGCAAGGAAAAAACACAAAAGAGAATGAAGCAAAAATCAAATCATTGATCATTTCACACAAAACTCCAAAAATGGGACAGACAAAGTATTGGCACCCTCAGCCTAATACTTGGTTGCACAACCTTTAGCCAAAATAACTGCGAACAACCGCTTCCGGTAACCATCAATGAGTTTCTTACAATGCTCTGCTGGAATTGTAGATCTTTCTTCTTTGGCAAACTGCTCCAGGTCCCTGATATTTGAAGGGTGCCTTCTCCAAACTGCCATTTTGAGATCTCTCCACAGGTGTTCTATGGGATTCAGGTCTGGACTCATTGCTGGCCACCTTAGAAGTCTCCAGTGCTTTCTCTCAAACCATTTTATAGTGCTTTTGGAAGTGTGTTTTTGGCCATTGTCCTGCTGGAAGACCCATGACCTCTGAGGGAGACCCAGCTTTCTCACACTGGGCCCTACATTATGCTGCAAAATTTGTTGGTAGTCTTCAGACTTCATAATGCCATGCACACGGTCAAGCAGTCCAGTGCCAGAGGCAGCAAAGCAACCCCAAAACATCAGGGAACCTCCACCATGTTTGACTGTAGGGACCGTGTTCTTTTCTTTGAATGCCTCTTTTTTTTTCCTGTACACTCTATGTTGATGCTTTTTCCCCAAAAGCTCTACTTTTGTCTCATCTGACCAGAGAACATTCTTCCAAAACATTTTAGGCTTTCTCAGGTAAGTTTTGGCAAACTCCAGCCTGGCTTTTTTATGTCTCGGGGTAAGAAGTGGGGTCTTCCTGGGTATCCTACCATACAGTTTCTTTTCATTCAGACGCCGTCGGATAGTACGGGTTGACACTGTTGTACCCTCGGACTTCAGGGCAGCTTGAACTTGTTTGGATGTTAGTCGAGGTTCTTTATCCACCATCTGCACAATCTTGCATTGAAATCTCTCGTCAATTTTTCTTTTCCGTCCACATCTAGGGAGGTTAGCCACAGTGCCATGGGCTTTAAACTTCTTGATGACACTGCGCACGGAAGACACAGGAACATTCAGGTCTTTGGAGATGGACTTGTAGCCTTGAGATTGCTTATGCTTCCTCACAATTTGGTTTCTCAAGTCCTCAGACAGTTCTTTGGTCTTCTTTCTTTTCTCCATGCTCAATGTCGTACACACAAGGACACAGGACAGAGGCTGAGTCAACTTTAATCCATGTTAACTGGCTGCAAGTGTGATTTAGTTATTGCCAACACCTGTTAGGTGTGACAGGTAAGTTACAGGTGCTGTTAATTACACGAATTAGAGAAGCATCACATGATTTTTCAAACAGTGCCAATACTTTTGTCCACCCCCTTTTTTAGGTTTGGCGTGGAATTATATCCAATTTGGCGTTAGGACAATTCTTTTTGTGTTTTTTCATTGAAGACAAATTAAATGAAGAAAATAATACCAAAGAATTTGTGATTGCAATCATTTTCAGGAAGAAACTGAGTATTATCTGACAGAATTGCAGGGGTGCCAATACTTTTGGCCACCACTGTATATATATATACAGTGCCTACAAGTAGTATTCAACCCCCTGCAGATTTAGCTGGTTGACACATGCGGAATTAACTTGGCATTGTGACATTTGTACTGTAGATCAGCCTGGAAGTGGGAAATGCACTGCAGCAAATTTTATTTTTTTTTTTTAAACGTTAAAAGTTAATTCAGAGTGTCATTTATTATTCAACCCCTCAAACCACAAGAATTCTGTTTGGTCCCCCAAAAGTATTAAGAAGTAGTTCAGGCACCAAGAATAATGAGCTTCACATGTGTGGATTAAAGATCTCTTTTGCCAGCCTTTTCTGACTATTTAAGACCCTCCCCAAACTTGTGAACAGCACTCAGACATGGTCAACATGGGAAAGACAAAGGAGCATTCCAAGGCCATCAGAGACAAGATCGTGGAGGGTCACAAGGCTGGCAAGGAGTACAAAACCCTTTCCAAGGAGTTGGGCCTACCTGTCTCCACTGTTGGGAGCATCATCCGTAAGTGGAAGGCTTATGGAACTACTGTTAGCCTTCCACGGCCAGGACAGCCTTTGAAAGTGTCCTCCCGTGCCGAGGCCAGGCTTGTCTGAAGAGTCAAGGCTAACCCAAGGACAACAAGGAAGGAGCTCCGGGAAGATCTCATGGCAGTGGGGACATTGGTTTCAGTCAATACCAAAAGTAACGTACTCCACCGCAATGGTCTCCGTTCCAGACGAGCCCGTAAGGTACCTTTACTTTCAAAGCGTCATGTCAAGGCTCGTCTACAGTTTGCTCATGATCACTTGGAGGACTCTGAGACAGACTGGTTCAAGGTTCTATGGTCTGATGAGACCAAGATCGAGATCTTTGGTGCCAACCACACACGTGACGTTTGGAGACTGGATGGCACTACATACGACCCCAAGAATACCATCCCTACAGTCAAGCATGGTGGTGGCAGCATCATGCTGTGGGGCTGTTTCTCTGCCAAGGGGCCTGGCCATCTGGTCCGCATCCATGGGAAGATGGATAGCAGGCCTACCTGGAGATTTTGGCCAAGATCCTCCGCTTCTCCATCAAGGATCTTAAGATGGGTCGTAATTTCATCTTCCAACAAGACAACGACCCAAAGCACACAGCCAAGAAAACCAAGGCCTGGTTCAAGAGGGAAAAAGTCAAGGTGTTGGAGTGGCCTAGTCAGTCTCCTGACCTTAACCGAATTGAAAACTTGTGGAAGGAGCTCAAGAATAAAGTCCACATGAGACACCCAAAGAACCTAGATAACTTGGAGAAGATCTGCATGGAGGAGTGGGCCAAGATAACTCCACAGACCTGTGCCGGCCTGATCAGGTCTTATAAAAGACGATTATTAGCTGTAATTGCAAACAAGGGTTATTCCACAAAATATTAAACATAGGGGTTGTATAATAATTGACCCACACTTTTATGTTTAAAATTTAATAAAATTCAACTGAGCAACATAACTTTTTGGTTTGTAAGATTTATGCTTCTGTTCATAAAACCTACTCTCGTTTGCAGTTTGAAGGCTCTAACTTATTTGCATCTTATCAAACCAGCTAAATCTGCAGGGGGTTGAATACTACTTGTAGGCACTGTATATATATATAAGACATACAATTCACATCAAACCAAAGAAAAAGGAGACATCACAAGGAAAAGTACACATCTACATCAGGTTTCACAGAAAATCCCAAGTCTGTACATCCGTCATAGGTCCATATGGTCCAGATGAAATAGAACATATCGGACATCCCACTTCTCATGTAGATAGCATCCAAAGAGCATTTTTCATAATTCCACCTCCCAACATAACCAGCTGTATATTCTACATGGCGGGAAAATGGACCATCTATCACTGTATATAAGTATGCTCTTCTAAAATATAACGAAACAACAAATAACTTTAAACAACAAACAAGGATAAAAAGTATAAAAACAATGAAAAAGAAAAAAAGGGGAAAAGGAATGAATGGAGAACGAAAAATATACTATTTCTAATTGTTCTACTCAAAGAAATGGAGAAAAACTCATATGTTCATTCAAACCATCTGAATTTAAGGTTTGTAAGGTCCAAATCCATTTTGTTTCTAACCGTTCAGGGTGAGCACAAGTCAAGCTCCACTACAAGACAACAAGGTAAACAAACAAAGGGGATACACTTATCTTGAGTAAAGGGCACCAGAGAAGAAACTAGCCGACTGCTAGTGTGGCACCCCAGGGGTCTGGTTTCCACAGTAACGGCAATGTTATGTCTGAGAGCAGGTGGGAGGTCTCTTGGTCAGGGATCCTGTGCATGCCACACCTCCTGCCCAGTCCTGGGAGGGGAAGAACTTCCCCTATATAAACCTAGGGCTGAGGCAGGGTTAGTGAGTAGAGAAGAAGTAGAGACAGAGAAGAGAAGCAGATATAGGAAAGAACATCAGGAGCTCTGTGGGAGCAGTGCTACAAGGAGTCAGGGGCTGGCAGCTGCAGAGCTCGCCCTGACTGAGAAGTTATCACCGGACCCGGAGTCCGAGGCTGTGGGGACTAACTCCTATCCAGCAGCAGAAACTGACCGGCAGGGGATTGCAGTTCCTCTGGCCCAGAAACCCGAAGGCACGGTCACACGCGTGGGACCAGCACCGCCGTCGTGGAGCGGAAGCTACTAGAAGGCCCCGAGTCACCGGCCATACGGGTGAGCACCACACGGTACACTCAGGGACGTGGGCTACTTATACCCGCTTCTAGCAAGGTAGCCAGAAGAGTATCGTTAGTTTGGGAGGCCTACAACTCCGCCTGGCCAGGGGAGATCCCATCTGCTCAAGGACTGACCAGGCCCCAATCGCTAGCCAGTACTCCGGGAGGGTCTATCGTTGTCACCAGTAAAGACCCTGAACTACACCGTACGGTCTCTGAGTGGTTCCTGCTACCCCCATCATCCACGTCGGCTGCCCTGAGGCTATACCCCTCCCGTTGGGGGTTATACTATCACGCTGCACAATCCTACCACCGGCCTCAGCGGTCTGCCCTGCAGCAGCAGCTCCTTAGCTGTACTCAACGGGTGGCGTAGTCGTCCAACATCTACCGCTAATACAGCGCCACTTAGTCTGACTCCCTGGGCACGGACCGGATCACCGCCATGAGACTACAACCCTCAAGAGATCCGGCTCCGGGTAAGCTCCCGCATGCGCAACGCAGCGCGACACAGGCCCAGGGGCGCGTCAACTTTTGGCGTAGTCGGCAGGATTTCGTGCCCGCAACCACCGGGTACTGCGTGCCTGAAAAAGACTGTTCAAACTTACCTGTGGTGAAGATTCCCGCCATCCGGCGCCATGTTCCGCTTCCTTCCCGCCATCGGTGGAGTTTTCCCGCCATCCGGCGCCATCTTCGGCCTTCTTCCCGCCATACGTGGAGTTTTCCCGCCATTGGACGCCGCGCGGGAAGAAGAGGGGCGTGGACTCCGAAAGCGCGCGAGAACTGAAGCCCCGCCTCACGTCCGGATGTTGCGTAAGGTCCTGGAAGGAGCCCAGCAGACGCCGACGTCACAGGAGCGCGACGGAAGGTCCTCAACCCTGACGATCCACTGCGGAGCCGCGGCCTACGGAAGAGGATCATCGCAAGGTAGGCCACGGTCCACTAGGGGGGAGAAGGATGTCGGATACGGAGGAGAGCTTCACCGCTTCAACCCCCGCTGTTGCGGTCATGCCTTTCACCATGCCCTATATCCCGGGGGCAGCCTGGCTACCCCAGTACTCAGGGGAGTCACATACCCTGCATGACTTTAGAGAAAAGCTGGATAGCCTCTTCCAGGTGTACCCCCTCACAGAGGAGCAAAAAGTGAGCATCCTGGTGGCCCAATTAACCGGAGCAGCCCAAAGGGAGGTAAAGTCCTGGCCACCTGGGGGGAGGACTGTCGCAGGGATACTAACCCGGCTGAGGGACACCTTTGATACCCGCACCTCAGCCGAGATCAAGCTTAGATTCTACGGGTGCAAACAGCGGGCACATGAGAGTATAAGGGACTATGCCCTGAACCTACAAGAGGCCCTGAGAGCCATTAAGCCGACCGACCCTGACGGCGTGGGAGACGAGGACAGGCTGTTGACTGAACAATTTATAGAGGGTTTATATTGCAATGCCCACCGAACCCAGTTGCGGGCAATGGCCTTACAGGACCCTCATCTGGGATTTGCACAGTTCAAGGACAGAGCCATCCGGGTGCTTCGAGAACCGGCACCAGGTGGCGTTGTGACCCCCAGACGCCCCACTACCACTTACCACCAGGAGGCGGCGCCCTTGTCGTCAGGGCCTGTGGGAGCTGCAGGCTTTGAACAATGACCCGGCTCCAGACCTGCACCATCAGGTCCAAGAGCTAGCTAAAAGCGTTGCTGCGCTAACCCGAACTGTGCAGTCTTTACAGGTTTCCACTCCAGGGAAGATCCAGCTGGCATCCGGACCGGAGGACATCCCGTGGCGTCGACCAAGGAGGACCCCACCGGCCAGAGGAAGACCCAGCGACCGATACAACGAGGACGGACGACCCATCTGCCGCCGCTGCAATCAACCCGGACATATGGCAAGGTACTGTCCTTTAAACTGGCACAACCTGGGGTAGAGGGCCAACCCCCAGGAAAAAGATCACCAGGCCCATCGAACTGGCGCGACAAATATGTGGGAGGACGTCCAGTCTTAACCGTGGTACTGGATGGCATTCCTATGAGTGCCCTACTGGACACCGGGTCACAGGTCACCACCATCCCGTACGTGCTCTTCAAGCAGTACTGGAATGACTCGGATATCACCCGCTACCCTGACGACGACTTGAGTATCATCGCCAGCAATGGTCAGCCCGTGCCACAGATTGGATTTAAAGAGGTGACCCTTAAAATCGGTAGAGTCGAACTGGCAGCACAGGGACTGATCATTGTAGACATTGACAAACACGAGAGTCACCCAAAGATAACTCTAGGAACTAATGTAATTGAAAATTGTCTTGCAGAGGTGATTTTCCTTTTACAGCAGGTTGCCAAGAACGCCAGCTCCGGCCAACAGCGAGTGCTCCAGAAAGAGATCCGGGCACTGATGCGACGGCAACAGCTAGAACTCTCCGGTGGTGAGATTGGTAGCGTGCGAATGTGTGACCCTTTCCCTATTGCCATGCCCCCGAAAAGTGAAATGATGATTTGGTGCCGGGCAGCTATTGGTCTGAGAGGTAGAGATTACCAGGCAATGTTAGAACCAGTTTACTCAGACAGTAGGCCCACCATTTTGACAGCACGGGGGGTGGTCAATGTACGCCATGGGAGGGTGCCCGTTCGCATAATAAATATCGGGAAGAGGGAAGTGTACCTGCCCCGGTATGCCACGCTAGCCAAATTGTATACCATCAATCAAGATTCCATACAGTCCGTAGAACCCTTGCCTCCATCTTCCCCTGAGGAAGGTAACGGCTCTCAGAAAACAATGGAGGACTGGTGTCAGCAACTACATTTGGGTACTGACTCCACTCCCTCACACCAGAAACAGGGAGTCTATCGGGTGGTGCAAGAGTACGAGAGAGTGTTTAGTAAACACCCGTTAGACTTCGGGCGAGTCAAGGGGGTAGAACACCACATCCCCACGGGAGACCATCCTCCCATAAAAGAGAGGTATCGACCCGTACCCCCTGCACACTACCAACACGCCAAGGGGATGCTTAGAGACATGAAGGAGGCTGGGGTGATCAGGGATAGCTGTAGCCCCTGGGCAGCTCCACTAGTCTTAGTCAAAAAGAAAGACAACACCATGAGGATGTGTGTAGATTACCGGAAAATCAACCGTATCACACACAAGGATGCGTACCCCTTACCAAGGATAGAGGAGTCTTTGGCTGCTTTAAGATCTGCTAACTTCTTCTCTACCTTGGATCTCACTAGTGGGTACTGGCAGGTTCCTGTAGCAGAGGCGGACCGGGAGAAGACCGCATTCACCACCCCGATGGGACTTAGCGAGTTTACCTGCATGCCGTTCGGACTCTGCAATGCACCAGAAACCTTCCAACGATTAATGGAGTGTTGTCTGGGCCACAGAAACTTTGAGACGGTCCTGTTGTACCTGGACGATGTCATCGTATATTCCAAGATGTATGAGGACCACCTGAAACACCTGGCGGAAGTGTTCGAAGCTCTGGCAAGCTACGGCCTAAAGGTGAAACCCTCCAAGTGTCACCTCCTGAAACCAAAGGTGCAGTACCTGGGACACGTGGTGAGCGCTGATGGAGTGGCTCCCGACCCTGATAAGATCACCGCAATTAAGGAATGGCCAAGTCCCTCCAGTGTAAAGGAAGTGCGGCAGTTCCTCGGGTTGGTAGGCTATTACCGCAGATTCATCCCCGGTTTCACCAAAAAGGCAGCTCCTATGCAGGACCTCCTGATAGGCCAGTCCCGGAAGGCCAAGAACCAGAAGCCACCCTTCAGATGGGAGAAGTTAGAAGAAGAGTCCTTCCGCCTGCTGAAGATGGCCCTCACGGGGGATGAAATCCTGGCGTACCCTGATTACAGCCAGCCCTTTATCCTCTACACCGACGCAAGTAACATCGGGCTAGGAGCCGTGCTGTCCCAGATCCAGCAGGGGAAAGAACGAGTAATCGCTTACGCCAGCCGAAAACTGCGACCCACCGAAAGAAACCCTGAGAATTATAGCTCATTTAAGCTAGAGTTCCTGGCAGTGGTGTGGGCAGTCACCGAACGCTTTAAGCACTACCTCGCTTCTTCCCGGTTCACCGTGTACACGGATAACAACCCATTGACACACCTGGACACTGCAAGACTCGGTGCCCTAGAGCAGAGATGGATGGCCCGTCTGTCCAACTACGAGTTCACAATCAAATACCGGGCAGGACGCTCCAATACCAACGCGGACGCCCTGTCCAGGATGCCAAACCTACCGGACGTAGGAGAAGATCCAGAGGGACTGGAAGAAGTCGAACTCCCCGCGTTCCACCGTCATGGGACTATCCAGTATTCCCATCGGGTAAGGAGTAAGCAAGCCGCTACGTTTAACCCCTTGCCTCACTACAACTGGGAGGAAACGCAAGACAGTGACCCTGCCGTCCGGCTGGTGAAGGAGATGCTGACTCGGCCAGAGGCTCGCCTTGACCCAGACGCTCCGGAGGAAGCCAAGCAACTGTGGGCTGAGAAGAGTCCACTGTTCCTTTACAAGGGGAAGTTGTGCCGCAGAATGGTTAACTCCCGGACGCATGAACTAATCTGGCAAGTAGTGGTGCCACGGAGAGACGCAGCCATGGTGATGGAAGCATACCACGACGGGGCTGGACACTCCAGATGGAAGAAGCTGGAGTTCCTGCTGCGTGGGCGGTTCCACTGGGTAGGCATGAGGGGAACCATCGAGAGGTGGTGCAGAGACTGTGGCCCGTGCAACCTAAGAAGGAAGGACCGTGCCAGCCAGAAGACTCCCCTGCAGTCCATCGTCACCCGGCAGCCGTTGGAACTGGTAGCCTTGGATCTTGTAAAACTGACCCCAAGCAGAAGTGGCTACGTCTACGCGTTAACCATTGTGGATCATTACTCCCGGTTCTTGGTTGTCGTCCCCGTTAAGGACTTAACGGCTCAAACAGCAGCTAGAGCCTTCCAGCAGCACTTCTGCCGTCCACACGGGTACCCGGACCAAGTGCTGACGGACCAGGGACCTGCCTTTGAAGCGGAGGTCTTCCGGGAATTCTGCAATCTGTATGGCTGCCGGAAGATAAGGACGACACCCTATCATCCGCAAACTAATGGACTTTGTGAGAAAATGAACCAGGTGGTAATGGATCTCCTGAAAACGTTGCCCCTGGAAGAACGCAGTCTGTGGCCTGAGAAGCTGCCCGATCTAGTGGACCTATACAACCACATCCCGGTAGGTTCCACCAACTGTACCCCGGCTTACCTAATGAGGGCGAGACCTGGTAAGTTACCTGTTGACCTGGAAATGGGAGTCCTGACACCCGAGGACACTTCACCAGAAGCAGACTGGGACACAGAGAGGCAGCAGCAGTACCGGAAAGTACAGGAGAGCGTGGAGCGAAGTCTCTGTCAGGCTAGGGAAAGACAAGAGAAAACTTACAACCAGTATGCTCCCGCTGTTCCCCTGGTACCCGGAGAGCAGGTCTTGAAGAGGAAAAGACGGCTCCACAAGTTGGACGACCAGTGGGAGAAGGACCCGTACACCGTACTGCCCTCAAGCCACGAGAACCCAAAGGTTTGTACCATCAGTAAAGACGGAGGGGAAACCACAGCCATTGTATCCCGGGATCACCTGAAGAAGTGTCCCGAACAGCTACGGAACCCAGAAGGAGAGCAAGAAGACCCTCGACCCGTAGAGGAAAGGGAAGATATGGTTAGTACTGTGCTCGGAGACTTCCCTCGATCCTGGACTCAAGTCAATGGTGCAGTTGTGGTACCCGTCCTCACGTTCCTCCAACCAGCATCCCAAGTGCCTACGGAGCAACAGGTAGAGCTGGAAGAGCAGCCGGTCCAGGAGGCAGCAGACTCCACACAAGCAGAACAGGAGGATCAACCCTCTGCTCATAGTGAGCCTGCCGTACCCCTAGTGAGCCAAAGAGCCCGTAGACAGCTGCCCAGTTTACCCTTGACAGCTCCTACACCCTGTAGTTCAGGGCCAGACAGTCAACTCCGTAGGTCCACTAGGGCCACTAGAGGCCAGTTACCCGCACGTTGGAGGATTTGAAGTGTTTAAATTGTTTTATTTGTGGTCACCTGTCTGTTACTTGTAAATAATTATGTGTTTCTAGTTATTTTTAGGAGTCCTTGGTGGATTTACCGGGAATCCTTGTACAATTGGTTGGAGCGTAACCCAGGAATGGACTAAAAGACTGTTAAGGACTCGGGGCAGGACAGACCCCTACCTGGTTACGTCTCCCTGTTTTGGTGAAATGGACACCTTGCTTTTCTTCAAAGACTGCACCCGGTTGCGGACACGCCGTAACCATCTTTATGTGTTTTTCTTATTGTATTATTATTGTTTATACCTTGTTATGTTTTTCTAAAAATATGTTTAGTCCCGGAGTACTAAATTTCACTAGGGGGGAATGTGGCACCCCAGGGGTCTGGTTTCCACAGTAACGGCAATGTTATGTCTGAGAGCAGGTGGGAGGTCTCTTGGTCAGGGATCCTGTGCATGCCACACCTCCTGCCCAGTCCTGGGAGGGGAAGAACTTCCCCTATATAAACCTAGGGCTGAGGCAGGGTTAGTGAGTAGAGAAGAAGTAGAGACAGAGAAGAGAAGCAGATATAGGAAAGAACATCAGGAGCTCTGTGGGAGCAGTGCTACAAGGAGTCAGGGGCTGGCAGCTGCAGAGCTCACCCTGACTGAGAAGTTATCACCGGACCCGGAGTCCGAGGCTGTGGGGACTAACTCCTATCCAGCAGCAGAAACCGACCGGCAGGGGATTGCAGGTCCTCTGGCCCAGAAACCCGAAGGCACGGTCACACGCGTGGGACCAGCACCGCCGTCGTCCTGCATTGGGCATTATAAAGGAGGTCGGGAGACATATGCTAGAATACCTGATGCGTTAGAATCGGGCCACCATCTAGTTTATAAATACTGAGCAAGAGTCTTGGCATTTGGAAGTACCGGTAATGCAACAAAGTGAACCATTTTACTGAACCTATCTACAACCACCAAAACCACAGTCTTGCCTGCAGATACCGGTAGGTCAGTAATAAAATCCATGGACAAGTGTGTCCATGACCTGCTAGTAATAGGTAGTGGAAGAGTACCAGACGGACGGGTATGCAATACTTTAGAAGGCACGCAAATACTACAAGCAGACACAAGTTCAACCACATCCTGATGAAACCCCAGCCATGAAAAACGACGAGAAAGGAGGTCCCCAGTTGCCTTACCACCTGGATAACCAGCAAGCACAGAGTTGTGATGTTTCCTAATTATTTTACGGTGCAGATTAGATGATACAAATAACCTCCTCAAAGGGCAGGAGGCAGGGGCGTCCCCCTGAGCCTCCAACACCTCACCCTCCAGTTCAGGGTACAATGCCGAAATGACTACCCCCTTCTGCAAAATCAGGGCAGGGTTATCAGGGTCACCACCACCAGGGAAGCTCCGAGACAAAGCATCAGCCTTGACGTTTTTGACCCCTGGACGGAAAGTGACAACAAAATTGAACCTAGTAAAAAACAGGGACCATCTGGCTTGCCCAGGGTTGAGACGTTTAGCCGATTGAAGATATGACAGGTTCTTATGGTTTATGATAACAGTAATACGATGGACAGCCCCCTCCAACTAATGTCGCCATTCTTCGAAAATCAATTTGATCGTCAAAATCTCCCTATTACCCACGTCATAATTTCTCTCAGCCAAAGATAATTTCTTGGAAAAGAAAGCGCATGGATGCCATTTACCAGGGGACGGACCCTGAGACAATACAGCCCCAACCACCGACCTCCAACGCATCAACTTCCACGATAAAAGACTGAGAAACATCAGGTTGACTGAGTATAGGTGCAGTGGTAAAACAACTCTTTAAGGAGAAAAAAGCCTGCAGGGCGGTATCCAACTATTTCGGAAAAACAGACCCTTCCTTATCATATCAGTGAGGGGTTTCACAATTACCAAATAATTTTGGATACATTTCCAGTAAAAATTAGTAAAGCCCAGAAAACGCTGTAAAGACTTCAGGTTCTCGGGCCGGTACCAATCAAGGACTGCACGGATCTTCTCCGGATCTATCCGAAAACCCGAACATGACAACAGGTACCCCAAAAACACATTTTTCTAGTTTGGAATATAGTTTGTTATCCCTTAATATCTGAAACACCTGTTTAGCATGCTCCTGATGTGTCTCAAAATCAGGTGAGTAAACCAAAATATCATCCAGATAGACGACCACAAACCTGCCCACCAAATGATGGAAAATATAATTTATGATATGTTGGAACACTGCAGGTACATTGGTCAAACCGAAAGGCATAACCAGATTCTCGAAATGCCCCTCAGGGGTATTGAAAAATGTTTTTAATTCATCCCCTTCTCTGATTCTAACCCGATTGTAGGCTCCCCTTAAATCTAACTTGGAGAACACCTTAGCTCCCACAACCTGGCTGAACAAATCTGGAATCAGAGCAAGAGGGTATGGATCTAGGATGGTAATTTGATTCAATTCCCGGAAATCTAAACAGGGACGTAGACCCCCATCTTTCTTCTTCACGAAGAAGAACCCTGCCGCCACGGGCAAAGATGAGGGTCTGATATGTCCCTTCTTCAAACTTTGCAAAATGAAATCCTTCACGGCTTGTCTCTTAGAACCAGAAAGATTATACAGTCTGGACTTTGGTAGTTTAGCTCCAGGGGTCAGGTTAATAGGACAGTTATATGCACATTGAAGAGGCAAATCCTGACATCCCTTCTCAGAAAAGACGTCCTCAAAACCAGACAAAAATGCAGGTAACGTCTCTGTAGAGACTGTAGAAAGGGAAATGTTTAACCCCTTTACCCCAGAGGGTTGTTTGCACGTTAATGACTAGGCCAATTTTTACAATTCTGACCACTGTCACTTTATGAGGTAATAACTAGAGATGAGCGGTGTTCAACTCGAACTGTTCGCCAATCTCAAATTCGAGCTGTTTTGGGCGGTGTTCGAGCCGTTCGGCAAACACGAACGATTTGAAAAAAATTCGGCTGTTCGAGGTTATGTTCGATAACTGTTCGTGCACCAAAATCTTAACTGGATTTTTTCTCAGTAATGCTGAAAATTAATGTTAATACGCAGTTTGAGTGTACAGCGGGGCGGGGGGAGGGGCAGGGGATGGATCTCTGCAGGAATAATGAAGATCTCTATTTTTTTTTCTCTTTCCCGCATTTACAGTGGGGAGGTGCAGTCTGTCAGCCTATCAGCAGCGCACACACGGAGCGAACTGCTTTTTTTTACACAAGCAAGGGCATGTGTCATTGGCAGTGTATGTCACATGTCCTTGCCCTATAAGACCCAGCCATTTTCCCTGTCGCCACCTTTTTCTCACTGCTGCAGCTGCGTGTTAGACGTCACCGCTGTTGCTGTGTGCGCTATACTTTGTTAATTTCAAGCCAATTTTCGCACAAATCTACAGATAGCTTGGGAGTAGGGAAGAGTTGTGATTGCAGTCCTTTTAAGGACTAGGTTACATCATTTCCTATGACTTTTATCAGGCAGGTCTGTGCTCTTAAATAGATAGGTTGGGAGTAAAGACTAATTGTAATTGCAGTCCTTTTCAGGGCTAGGTTACATCAGTTCCTATCACTTTTTGCCAGGCAGGTCTGTGCCAGTGCTGTGCAAGTTTTTTTCACAGCATTTGGCTAAATCTAGCAAAGCAAATCCTTTTTGGCCTATAGCAGAGTGTGTTAGTCAGTGGAGTAGCCTATCTGTGTTGCAAGCTACACCACCTGTGTATAGAATACAAATTTTTTTACTGCACCTAGTGAAGTAAAACCTTTTGGGCATAGCATCATTCTATTACTCCATCTATACTAACCTCCATCAGGTTGGAAATTCAATATAATTTTTTCCTGCATCGAGCTCTGAAAAAATATTTAGGCTTCTAGCAGTGTGTGGGACTTATTCTATTAGTGCATCTATACTGACCTCCATCAGGTTGCAAATTCAATATAATTTTTTTCTGCACCTAGCTCTGAAAAAAATATTTCAGCTTGTAGCAGTGTGTGGGACTTGTTCTATTAGTCCATCTATACTGACCTCCATCAGGTTGCAAATTCAATATAATTTTTTCTGCACTAAGCTCTGAAAAAAATATTTCAGCTTGTAGCAGTGTGTGGGACTTGTTCTATTAGTCCATCTATACTGACCTCCATCAGGTTGCAAATTCAATATAATTTTTTTCTGCATCTAGCTCTGAAAAAATATTTCAGCTTGTAGCAGTGTGTGGGACTTGTTCTATTAGTCCATCTATACTAACCTCCATCAGGTTGCAAATTCAATATAATATTTTTCTGCATCTAGCTCTGAAAAAATATTTAGGCTTCTAGCAGTGTGTGGGACTTGTTCTATTAGTCCATCTATACTAACCTCCATCAGGTTGCAAATTCAATATATTTTTTTTTCTGCATCTAGCTCTGAAAAAATATTTAGGCTTCTAGCAGTGTGTGGGACTTGTTCTATTAGTCCTTCTATACTGACCTCCATCAGGTTGCAAATTCAATGTAATTTTTTTCTACATCTAGCTCTGAAAAAATATTTCGGCTTCTAGCAGTGTGTGGGACTTGTTCTATTAGTCCATCTATACTGACCTCCATCAGGTTGCAAATTCAATATAATTTTTTTCTGCATCTAGCTCTGAAAAAATATTTCGGCTTCTAGCAGTGTGTGGGACTTGTTCTATTAGTCCATCTATACTGACCTCCATCAGGTTGCAAATTCAATATAATTTTTTTCTGCATCTAGCTCTAAAAAAATATTTCAGCTTGTGTAACGGGTCTGGGAGGCGGAACCTCTGAGCTACTATACAAGGGGGCGGTCCTTGTAAGGGAGTGGGTGGCGACCAGGGAAGACGGGCAGGCAGTCACAGCAGGTGACCGGGACAGTCTCTGGGTGAACGGGCTGGAGGTCACGGCAAGTGACCGGGGTAGTCTCTGGATGAACGGGCAGGGGGTCACGGCAAGTGACCGGGGCAGTCTCTGGATGAACGGGCAGGAGGACACGGCAAGTGACCGGGGCAGTCTCTGGGTAAAGGGTAGGTACGACCTGTGATGGCTGAGCCTCCAGGTAGGCTAGCAGGCAGATGGTAGATGTGTGCTCCCAGGTGAGCAAGCGAGAGTCTCTGGATAAACGGGTGGTCACAGCATGTGACGGCGGAGCCTCCAGGTAGGTCAACAGACAGGCAGCAGATGAGCGCTCCCAGGTGAGCGGGCAGGAGTCTCTGGAATGGCAGGTGGTCACAGCACGTGACGGCGGAGCCTCCAGGTAGGCGAACAGACAGGCAGCAGATGAGTGCTCCCAGGTGAGCGGGCAGGAGTCTCTGGAATGGCAGGTGGTCACAGCACGTGACGGCGGAGCCTCCAGGTAGGCTAGCAGGCAGGTAGCAGATGTGCGCTCCCAGGTGAGCGGGCAGGAGTCTCTGGAATGGCAGGTGGTCACAGCACGTGACGGCGGAGCCTCCAGGTAGGCTAGCAGGCAGGTAGCAGATGTGCGCTCCCAGGTGAGCGGGCAAGCTGGTCCATAGACAGACTGACAGGAGTAGGAAGGCAGACCGTCGGACCTCAGGCTAGCAAGCAGGTAGGAGGAATGTCAGGCAGGAAACAGACAGCAAACTGGCAGGTTTCTGGCAGGTAACTGGCAGGTAACTGGCAATGGGACCTGAGGGCTGAAGCAGAGTAGTGAACAGTGCAACAACATTGCTCGGGCACCTCCATTTTGGAGGAGGTGCCTTATATATGGTGAAGTCCTCCGGCCATTGGCCGGGGACTCCTTAGGACGGCGCGCGCGGCCCCTTTAAGAGGGAGGGAGCGTGCGCGCCCTAAGCACAGTGGCCGGGAAGGAGCGCGCGCTGCCAGCAGAGCGGGAGGAGGACGCCGGGCTCGGAGCAGAGGGGTGAGGGGAACAGCGTCCCTGCCTAGCAGAGGGCAGGGACGCCGGCGCTACAGCTTGTAGCAGTGTGTGGGACTTGTTCTATTAGTCCATCTATACTAACCTCCATCAGGTTGCAAATTCAATCTAATTTTTTTCTGCATCTAGCTCTGAAAAAATATTTAGGCTTCTAGCAGTGTGTGGGACTTGTTCTATTAGTCCATCTATACTAACCTCCATCAGGTTGCAAATTCAATCTAATTTTTTTCTGCATCTAGCTCTGAAAAAATATTTAGGCTTCTAGCAGTGTGTGGGACTTGTTCTATTAGTCCATCTATACTGACCTCCATCAGGTTGCAAATTCAATATAATTTTTATCTGCATCTAACCCAGCCAATACTTTTGGGCTAATACCACAGTTTGGCCACTCAGCTCTGCTCGGTTCCCATCCATTGCTTTTTGTGCAAACAACTCCAGAGTTGTGAATTAGTTAACCACCAAAATGAGTGGAAAAAGGCCTGCTGCTGGTGGAAAGGGGAATAGGCGTGTTGGGAAAGGAAAAAAAGGTTGTGTCCGTGGGGTAGGTGTTAAAGCAACAGTAACATCTGCAGATGAAAGACCAATGCGGCCTAGCCGGCCGGGCTAACCACCGTCTGCCACATCTTGTGCATCCGCGGCCTCTTCATCCTCTGTGACTGGGGGGACAGCGGTCACATCTGTTTTGGGACGCAGACCTGCCACCTGTTTACCCGCAACAGCCAGCGTGATTGGCAGGTCATCATTTTCTTTGGAGGTGGAAACACCAGCTGGTGTTGAACGCTGTCCGACATCGATAGCACCACCTTTGGATCAAGGCAACCTAACATGTCCGCCTGCATCTTCCTCACAGACCGGCAGTTTGCCGGGGACACCCTTCTCAACCCCGTCTAAGCACAACAGCCAGCCCTCGGTCCCTCAGATGTGGACAAGTAAAAGACCATTTCCTCCTAGCCATGAGAAAGCTAAGAGGTTGAATTTCACCATCTGCAAGCTCTTGGCTACAGAAATGCTGCCTTTCCGCCTGGTAGAGACAGAGGATTTTCGAGACCTTATGTCCTTCGCAGTGCCCCAGTACCAGATGCCCAGTCGGCACTACTTCTCAAAGAATGGTGTGCCTGCGCTCCACCAGCATGTCGCACACAACATCACCGCTTCTTTGAGAAACTCTGTGTGACAGGGTGCATTTCACCACAGACACTTGGATGAGTAGGCATGGGCAGGGGCGTTACATGTCGCTGACTGGGCACTGGGTATCTATGGTGACAGCAGGACAAGGGGCTGCTGTCCTAGTCTTGCCGTCCCCACGAGTTGTGCGTCAATCCTATTTATCTCAAAGTTCCTCCACTGCTTCTGCCTCCTCAACCTCCTCTCGGTCCTCCACCTGCACCCAAAGCCTGTCTGGTCATGCCACAAGCTTTCTAACTGCGCAGAAGGGATCCTGCACACCTCCTTACTATGCTGGCAGCAGGGCTCAACGTCATCAGGCGGTTTTTACTTTGAAATGTCTGGCAAATGTGAGTCACACAGCTGAGGAGTTGTGGTCAGCTCTGGAGAACCAGTTTCATGAATGGTTGTCTCCACTGGACCTGAAACCAGGGAAGGCCGTGTGCGACAATGCTGCAAACCTGGGTGCGGCCCTTCGCCGGGGAAATGTAACACACGTGCCTTGTATGGCTCACGTGTTGAACCTGGTTGTCCAGCAATTTTTAGCCCACTATCCCGGACTAGATGGCCTTCTGCAGAGGGCACGGTCGCTGTGTGCTCACTTCCCCCGTTCGCATCCCGCAGCTCAGCGACTTACATCTCTACAGAAGTCGTTGGGCCTGCCACTTCACCGGCTAAAATGCGATGTGCCTACCCGGTGGAATTCAACTCTGCACATGTTGCAGCGACTGTGGCAGCACCGACAAGCCCTGGTGCAATACGTTCTGACGTATAGCCTGGGCCAACGAGATCCAGAGGTGGGGCAAATCACGCTGGAGGAGTGGTCTCAGATCAGGGACCTATGCACTCTTCTGCACAGTTTTGAAATGGCGACGAAGATGTTTAGTGCTGACGATGCCATTATCAGCATGACTATTCCGGTGATTTACATGCTGGAGCACATGTTAAACAGAATTCGGAGTCAGGTGGTGCGACAAGAGGAGGTGGAGGAAGTAGAGGAGGAGGAGTTGTATGCGGAAGGGCTAACATCTGCAAGGTCCAGACGGTCGGCAGCACCAAGGCGGCAGGCATGTGAGGGTAAGGGAGATGGTTTTATCAGGGCGCATGGTAGCAGCCAAACTAGTGAGGAAGGTGCAGGAGCCCAGGAAGGAGTGGAGGACGAACTGGCGATGGGCATGGAAGACTCATCAGATGAGGGAGACCTTGATCACATTTCTGTTGTGCGAGGTTGGGGGGAGAGGACAGAGGAAGGAAGCATGATTGTTACCTCGCCACCAACACAACAGGGACTTGGTGCTCCTGGATGCGCAAGACACATGAGTGCCTTCTTGCTGCACTATCTGCAACATGACCCTCGAATTGTGAGAATTAGAAATAATCCTGACTACTGGGTTGCCATACTGTTAGATCCCCGGTACAAAAGTAAATTTGCAGAAATTATTCCTGCCATAGAAAGGGATGCACGCATGCAGGAGTATCAGCAGAGACTGTTGCAGAATCTTACATGTGCTTTCCCACAAAACACCAGTGGTGCACATAGTGAATCTCACAGTTCCAACTTGCCAACCGTGGGACCGTCAAGTGTTCAGCACTCAAACCGTAACAGAAACACAGTATCTGCTGGTAAAATCAATTTTGCGGAATCATTTCACCACTTTTTTAGCCCATCCTTTGCAAGGCCACAGGAGACAAGAAGTCTGACACATAGTCAACGCCTAGAGACGATGGTACAGGAAAATCTCCAAGTAAACATTGAAGCCATGACTGTGTCACTGGACCCTTGCTCTTTTTAGGCTTCCAATCTGGATAAATGGCCGGAGCTCGCCACTTACGCCTTGGAGATCTTGTCATGCCCTGCAGCCAGCCCTCTGTCTGAACGTGTGTTCAGCGCTGCTGGTGGTGTGCTGACAGATAAGCGCACGCGGCTCTCCACTGATAATGTAAACAGACTCACGTTCATAAAGATGAACAAATCATGGATCCGAAACGACTTTTCTACCCCTGTGTCATCCTGGGGAGAGTAAAAGCTTGATGATTTGTTAAAATCACCTCACCAACCGTTTTAAGCTTTAAAATTACTAATCACGTTTATCTGTATCTTGGCTGGAAAATAATTTGAGCCTTGTAGCAGTGTGCAGTACTGATTCTATTAGGCCATCTATACTAAACTCTACCAGATTTAAAATTACTAATCATGTTTATCTGTATCTTGGCTGGAAAATAATTTGGGCTTTGTAGCAGTTTGCAGTACTCATTCTATTAGGCCATCTATACTAAGCTCCACCAGCTTTCAAATTAATAATAATTTTTAGCTGCATCTAGCCCGGAAAATTATTTTGAGTCTCCTAGATGCGCAAGACACCTGAGTGCCTTCTTGCTGCACTACCTGCAACATGACCCTCAGATTGTCAGAATTCGAAGTAATCCTGACTACTGGGTTGCCACACTCTTAGATCCACCACACTCTTCGATCAACCTTTTCATTTTAATAAAGAACAAAAAAATGGTAATTTTTGAAATTATAAGCATTAGCAGGTTATTAGAAACTGAAATCAAACAGTTTTCAACTCAAAACTTTATTCTAGGTGATGTTACATTTGCACATAGGACCCCTTGTTCGAAATTAGCTTCTGAACTCTCTCGTCCATTGAATTTGTCAGGTTTTGGATGGTTTCTGCTTCAATTGTTTTGCATGAGGACAGAATACCCTCCCAGAGCTGTTGCTTAGATGTGAACTGCCTCCTGCCATCATAGACACTCCTTTTGATGATGCTCCAGAGGTTCTGAATGGGGTTGAGGTCAGGGAGCATGGGGGTCACACCATAAGTTTGTCCCCTTTTATGCCCATATCAGCCAGAGATGCAGATGTGTTATGTGCAGCATGAGACGGTGCATTATCATGCATGAAAATGATCTTGCTGCGGAATACACGGTTCTTCTTCTTGAACCATGGCAGGAAGTGCTGTTTGAGAAACTCCACATACATTATGGAGTTCATCTTTACCCCTTCAGGGATCCTAAAGGGGCCGACAATCTCTCTCCCCATAATTCTAGCCCAAAACATTACTCCACCTCCTCCTTGTTGGCGCTGTAGCCGTGCTTGCGTGGGGTGTCCATCAACCAGCCATCCTCCACTCCATCCATCTGGACCATCAAGCGTTGCACGGCACTCATCGGTGAACAAAACAGTTTTGAAGTCAGTCTTCATGTATTGTTTGGCCCACTGGAGCCATTTCTGCTTGTGTGCAGTGGATAGAGGAGGTCGACAGGATGGCTTACGCAGAGCTGCAAACCTCTGAAGGACTCTGCATTTTGTTGTTCGGGGGACGTTGGAGGCACCAGCAGCTTCAAAAACTTGTCTGCTGCTATGACAAGGCTTTTTTGCCGATGCTCTTTTAACCTGACGTAATTGCCTGGAGGAAAGAGTCCTCAATTTTCCCTTATCAGCACGCACACGTGTGTACTGTGAATCAGCTACATACTTCTTGATTGTGCGATGATCAGGATGAAGTGTCTTGGCAATGTTGATTGTAGTCATGCCTTGACCTAAACACTCCACAATTTGTTGCTTCTCAGCAGCCGACACATCCTTTTTCTTTCCCATTTTGGCAGAAAATGTAGGCTGCTTAATAATGTGGGACAGCCTTCTTAAGTAGTCTTGCCTTTCATTGGACACACCTGCCAAACTAATTAGCACAGGTGTCTGCAATTGCTTACAGTGATATAAAGAGCCCTGACACACATCACCATCAATTAGCTTAACTGACAAACAAATTCTTCCCTTATCACTCCTAAACACTTTTTGCATAATAATTTGGAACACAGTGTACATGTGCTTTTCCACAAAACACCAGTGGTTCACGTAGTGAATCTTACAGGTCTAACTTGCCAACCATGGTCTGTATGGAGTTGTACAATGAAGGGCCCAAAATTAAGATAACATAGACGGGAGAGGTCTCTATGAATAGGAATTCCTAAGTATTTGATACCCTGTGAGGGCCAGGCAAAGGGAAAGTTGGACTGGATGGAATCCTGAATGGATTTGGGGAGGGAGACATCGAGGGCCTCAGACTTCGCTGCATTGATTTTAAAATTTGACCATGTAACAAAGTGATCTATTTCAGCCATAACAGCAGGGATGGATATATGTGATTGAGTGATATATACTAGGACATCATCAGCAAATGCAGAGCACTTGTACTCTGTGCCTCCCACCTCAATCCACCTAATATTGGGGTTATGGCGAATTGATGAGAGCAGGTGCTCCGTCACTAGGATGTATAAGAGAGGGGACAGAGGACATCCCTGCCTTGTCCCATTGGTGATTATGAAAGGTGATGAAAATGTTCCATTTGTATTCAGCCTAGGTGACGTATTGCGATACAGGGCCGTGATTTCGCCTAGAAAAGGGTCCCCTAGACCCCTACCCCAAGCTTTTTAAGGGAATAATATATGGCGTGCCAGGAGACTCCATGGAGTGCTTTCTCAGCATCCAACAAAAGTGTCTAATTACAATTTTTAACTGCATCTAGCCCAGGAAATACTTTGTGCCTAGTAGCAGTGTCTGCGGATTATCCCAGCTGTTAAGCAAGCTACACCACCTGTAGTTTGGACACTTAATTTTTTCAAAGGAAATGGTTCGAGCCCCAGGGACACTCAGTGAAGAGCATCGGGGAGACACCCCAAGGCACAGGGGCTGGGACTGGCGGTAGGACGCCTTGTGGTGGACCGCCGAGCTCGATCCTTATAAAAGCTTTTTAACTGCAGCAGCTTTAGTGGACGCTACTGGAGCTTGAATTACGCGGCTGCTGGCATGAGACTTGCCCTTCAATAGATCCTTGTAAAAGGATTTAAAGTGTATTCATTCAAATTAGAGAGACAATTTAAATTAAAAAGCTTAGAGCTGCCTCCACCACAGGGGGACTCGCTCGACCCACCAGCGGACAGGCACCAGTATTGGGAGAGGCGGGCTGTCTGTCAGGGTCCACCGCAGCTCTGGCACAAACCCGGCGACACGGAGGTCGCACGGGCAGGAACGGACTGGCCGTGTCGGCTTCGCACTTTTTTGGTTTTAGAAGGGCATGACATGCCTATATGTGTCTCCCCCTCCTTTTACTCCTCCACCTCTTTTCTTTTCGCATGACTATATGTACTTGTCACTTTTCCATGTGTTAGTTGTGTCTTCTGAGCAGTTTGTCAGCTTTTGGACACCTTTGAAGGTGTTTTCTATGTATTTCTATTTGCTTTTGTTTGCCTGCCATTGGTTTTAACGGTGTTCGAAGGTGTTCGATGAACAGTTCGGCGAACATACGGGTGTTCGATGAACCGAACCGAACTCGAACACTACGGGGTGGCTGAACACTAGTAATAACTCTGGAACGCATCAACGGATCCCCCTGATTCTGACATTGTTTTTTCGTGACATATTGTACTTCATGATAGTGGTAAAATTTATTCAATATGACTTGCGTTTATTTGTGAAAAAAACGGAAATTTGGCAAAAATTTTGAAAATTTTGCTATTTTCAAAATTTTTATTTTCATGCCCTTAAAGGGGTTGTCCAGTGCTTTTAAAATATGCCAATGTGTTTTAATGATAAATAGAAGCTTCTTTCTAATTACCTCCTGGCCGCTCACAGGCAGCATGTGACCCACCGCTAATGTCACGTCAAGTGAGGCGTGACTCAGCGCTGGGGTCACCGCGGTGGCTGCTGGGTTGTGGGCGGGGTTATTCCCCGCATCACATCCAGCATCCACAGCGCGCTTTCCCAATGAATGGGCATAGGGAGAGCATGCAGTGGATGCAGGGTGTGACGCGCAGGGTAACCCCGCCCACAACTGAGCAGCCACCGGTGGTGCACGGAAGAGGGACCCTCAGCTGCAGCCTGTACTTGTCGTGACGTCAGAGAATGTTAGAGCCGGCTGCAGCCGGGGGTCACGTGCTGCCTGTGAGCGGCCACCAATAGCGCTGCTCACCGGCAGAAACAGCACCAGGAGGTAATTGCAAAGAAGCTTCTATTTATCATTAAAACACATTGACATTTTTTTAAAAGTACTGGACAACCTCTTTAAATCAGAGAGATATGTCACACAAAATAGTTAATAAATAACATTAACCACATGTCTACTTTACATCAGCACAATTTTTGGAACCAAAATGTCTTTTTGTTTGGGAGTTATAAGGGTTAAAAATTGACCAGCGATTTCTCATTTTTACAACAAAATTTATAAAACCATTTTTTTTAGGGATCACACCACATTTAAAGTCACTTTGAGGGGTCTATGTGACAGAAAATAAACACCATTATAAAAACTGCACCCCTCAAGGTGCTCAAAACCACATTCAAGAAGTCTATTAACCCTTCACGTGCTTCACAGCAATTGAACAAATGAACATTTAACTTTTTTTCACTAAAATTTTAATTTAGACCCCAATTTTTTTATTTTCACAAGGGTAGAGAAACTGAACTCCAAAATTGGGCAATTTCTCCTCAGTACGCGGATACCCCATATGTGGGGGAAAGCCATTGTTTGGGCAACGGCAGGGCTCGCAATGGAAGGAGGGAGCACCCTTTGACGTTTTCAACGCAAAGCTCGCTGGAATTGACAGCGGATGCCATGTCGCGTTTGGAGAGCCCCTGATGTGCCTAAACAGTGGAAACCCCCCACGAGTGACCCCATTTTAGAAACTAGACCCCTTAAGGAACAAATTTAGATGTGTGGTGAGCACTTTGTACCCCCAAGTGTTTCGTAAAAGTTCATGACGTTGAGACGTGAAAAAAAAAACATTTTTTTCCACAAAAACAATCTTTTAGCCACAATTTTTTGGGTAACAGAAGAAATTGGACCCCAAAAGTTGTTTTGTAATTTCTCCTGAGTACGCTGATACCTCATATGTGGGGGAAAGCCATGGTTTGGGCACACGGAAGGGCTCGGAAGGGAAGGAGTGACAATTTGGAATGAAGACTTTGATGGAATGGTCTGTGGGTGTCATGTCGCATTTGCAGAGTCCCTGAAGTGCCTAAACAGTGCAAATGCCCAAAGAGTGCCCCCTTTTGGAAACTAGAACCCCAATGGATTTATCTAGATGTGTGGTGAGCACCTTGAACCCCCAGGTGTTCACAGAAAATTATAACGTTGACTTGTGAAAATAAAAAAATAAAACATTTTTTCCACAAAAATGTTAAAAAAATATGTTCACAAGGGTAACAGGAGAAACTGGACCTCAAAATCTGTTGTGCAATTTCTCCTGAGTACGCTGATATCCTATGTATTGGAGAAAACGACTGTTTGGGCACATGTCAGAGCTCGGAAGGGAAGGAATGACGCTTTGGAATGCAGACTTCGATGGAATGGGCTGCGACATGTCACATTTTCAGAGCCCCTGATGTGCCTAAACAGTGGAAATGCCCAACAAGTGCCCCCTTTTTGGAACCGATACTTGATTTGTGAATTATATAATGTAGTGTCATACGTCAGTTGTGTAGGACAACCTGACAAACACTACACAACTGATGTAGGACAACCTGACAAACACTACGTCAGTTGTGTAGTGTTCGACAAATTGTCATACATCAGAAATTAATTTAGTAGTGCATGGAAGTATGGCACCTTCTGAAGCATTCTTTCATGCACAGGCCAGGTTTGTCGGGGCAGGTGTCACATTGATAAATGGCATCCTTGCATATTCCCCTTTTGTAACACACTCGGCACTTCTTTTGTGACTTACCTTTTTTTCCGCTGTGAGGGACCTCCCCCGAGAAATGCTGGCCTGGTACAATTCGAGGTCCTTCAGTTCTGGAAGTACTGGGGCCCGCTCCGTCACCACTGCCAAATATCAGGGCCTTGATTACTACCTCCTGGAAGTAAAGGTACGACGTAGAAGTTTGGCCTGCATATCGTGTACGATTGCACAGCCAACTTCTTGTACCACACCTTGGTCTTTCTCAAAGCACTGTACGGCTGGAGGACTTGATCAGAGAGATCAACTCCCCCCATGTACTTATTGTACCCCACTACACAGTCTGGTTTTACGACCTGTGTAGTGGAACCTTGTACAGTGCTGAGGGTGCTGCCATCACCATGTATGGTGGTCAAGAGAAGGACATCCCTCATGTCTTTGTACTTGACCACAAGCAGGTGGTAGCTACATTGGGCTCTGCTCTCACCCCTTCTGAGCAGCTGCCCAATTAGCGTCTTTGGGAGGCCTCTCTGATTTTTGCGGACAGTACCGCAGGCTGCGGTACGTCGCGCATAGAGGGACTTGAAGAGAGGGACACTGGTATAAAAATTATCCACGTACAGGTGATAACCTTTATCCAGCAGTGGGTGCACCAAATCCCACACAATTTTCCCACTCACTCCCAGAACAGGGGAGCATTCAGGGAGTTCAATCCGGGAGTCCTTCCCTTGGTAACAGTTGGGGTGGGAAGACTATCCAGGACATAGCAAGGGATTATTTCACAATGAACCGACCCCACCCTCAGTTTTACATTATGTACAATCTGAGTTAATGCTTTCTGTGCAAATGGCGCTGAGTCGATGGTGAAGATGGGAATAGGTTTAGCTAAAGTACAGCAAACAAACCCATGAGTTCTCACAAACTCAGCATCAACCATGCTGACTCCAGGTCCATTGTCTACAAACACAGAAATGTTCTCAGTCTTGCTCTCTAGCACTACCTTTGCTGTCAGGACAAACCGGGAACTGCAGGTTGACGATAAATGCACCCCTTGATTATCCAACTCCAGACTACCAAGGGTTAATCGAGTTTTATTTTGCTTAGGAATCGAGGGACAGGCCCCAATAAAATGTCTATTTTTTCCACACAAAAAAAAGCACGCCCTTTGTTTTCCGGATCTCAGGGGAAACGTACGATGTAGAGGCACTCCCTAACTGCATGGGTTCTTTCACCTCCACCAGTACTGGTTCACCCCCAGACCGCTCCCCCGGCAAAGGGGCATTACCCCGAAAAGAGGGCTCCGGAGAAGGTGGTCTCACCCACCTATCCTGAAGGCGTCTATCAACTAGTATAGCCAAAGACATGGCAGCCTCCAAGGACTCTGGGGTTTCATACACTGCCAAGGCATCTTTCAACCTTTCAGTGAGGCCCTGACAGAATTGGCTTCTAAGAGCTGGGTCATTCCATCAGTTGCCCATCTGTGGAATTCGGGGCTATACGTCTCCACTGTCCGATTTCCCTGCTGAAGGCAACGAAGCATGGACTCAGCCAAGAGATTCGGTCAGGATCATTATAGATGAGGGCTAGAGCCCCCCCAAAAAAACATCCACTGACTGGAGACAAAAGAACCCTGCGGCAAAGAGAAAGCCCAGGATTGAGGATCTCCTAGCAACAGTGAGATCACAATCCCCACTCGCTGCTCCTCTTCTCCAGAGGAGTAAGGACGAAGTTTAAAATACAATTTGCAAGCTTCCTTCCACAAAAAATTGTCCCTACCTCCTGAAAACCCGTCCGGGAGGGAAACCTTGGGTTCAAGCTGGACCGGCCTACCCGCATAGACCCCAACATTAGGGACCCGCAGCCGCTGTTGCTGCTGCTGAACTTGAAAGCAGAGGTCAGTCACCTCCAGAGACCGCCTGTGCAGCTGCTCTGCCAGCATTGCAACTGGATCCATGAACCAAGGGAGAGAAAAAAAAACACACCCAAAGAAAAGAGAGGCAGGAGAGGTATTGGTTAAAAAGAAAAACTTTTATTGATACGAACAAGTGAAGTACTTAAAATATTATTATTTTAGGAAGCAGTCTAAAATAGTGATATATAGTGATATCACGGGATTGGAAACGTAAATAACATTAGATAAAATTCAGTATTAAAATGAATAAATAAATAAATATATGCTTTATAGTTCCTCAGCGTCTTGGAGTGCTCGATTGGACTAGATGGTTTTGGGGGGCGGAGGTTCGAATATCTGGTGGGAAAAATAAGAGGTGTATTGGTTAGATATTTTGGTAGTTAATGGGGTATTGGTTCGTTTCTATTTTTTTTTTTACCTACTGTGCTTGGTTGGTAGGTCCTTTTAGTAGGTAAGGTCACTTGTTGGCTGTGAGCTGTAGTGAGATGCCTAGGGTAGAGAACAGAAAAAATGCTAGAATCGTAGGGGTAGGTTTATTCAGTTATCAGTGGTTGACCTGTCTGTGAGTTAGCGGTGAATTACCTGCTATTGATGCGGCAATCAGCAGGCTGTAGGAGCGGTTGTGCGGCTGGCTTTCCTGGACTATGATCCTGTTGAATGGGGTTCTTCCCGAGGTTTGTCTAGGAGAGACGAATGGGATAATACCCAATGAGTAGAGAGAATGAGAGATACTTGGTTACCTGGTAGGTGGACTATATGAGGTACCAGAGAGAGTCCAGTCGTTGTGTAGAGGTGGGGTCCATTGAGGTTGGTTGGGACCAGGTTATCCTTGTTATATGGATACAGCAGGGGGTTCTGGCTGCTTGTTCGAAGTATGTCTAGGGGAGAAAATAGGATATTTTACTGATTAGGTTCTCTGATACAGTATACAGTCGGTTTAGTAGGGTCCCTTCAATTACCTGTTAGGATGATTAAGGGGGTGTCCAGAGATATCTCAGAGTAGAAGGGGGATATTGGTAGTGGTCCCCGTTGGGTGGATGCAGCAGGAGGCTCTGGCTGTATGGTCTTCATGATGCTCTCTGCACTTGAAACAGAACCCTGAGACTATCACAGAGCAGGTGCATTTATACGGAGACTGGATTACACACATGTGGATTCTATTTATCATTACCAGTCATTTAGGACAACAATGGATCATTCAGAAATCCTCACTGAACTTCTGGAGTGAGTTTGCTGCACTGAAAGTAAAGGGGCCGAATAATATTGCACGCCCCACTTTTCAGTTTATAATTTTTAAAAAAAATGTTAAATATCCAATAAATTTCATTCCACTTCACGATTGTGTCCCACTTGTTGTTGATTCTTCCCCAAATAAATAGAATTTGATATCTTTATGTTTGAAGCCAGAAATGTGGCAAAAGGTAGAAAAGTCAAAAGGCCAAATACTTTCACAATGCACTGTAGGTTCCACACCTATCGCCGAGCAGGAACCTAAGCCCTGAATGTCCGTAGAGCTTGGCCCTAGATAGGGAGGGGACATGGTGAGAACTAGTCAAGCCCCACTACAAACTAAAGACAACAAGGTAAACAAATGGGATACACTTAGCTTAAGCAGACACTAGAGAGATAACGCCAACTGTTCTCCAAGGGCACCGGAGAAGAAACTAGCCGACTGCTAGTGCTCCAAGACTACACAGAGGTTCAGAGAACTATCACCGGTGACTCTCTGGAAAAACTGAGACTTTTTATCTACCCAGCAAGGGTGTGTCAATCAGCAGCAGAAGGTGGAGGTCGATGCTGGGTCCTAAAGGAAGAAGGTTATAACCATATAACAGAGATGAGGAAATCAAGAAGGCGTCTGCAATGCCAAGCGCAGTAACCTTCTACAGCCGGCTCCAGAGTAACTGTCTGTCACATCTGACACACCCGTGACATAATCAAAGTTTTATCTCCTGTTGATTATCATTGCTGTGACTAGCTGGCGCCCGGGCTCTCGTCCACCCTCTTCTGTGATAATCAGCTGCCTATAGAATTAGTACATATAGAGCCTGGTGTGGGTGGGGTTAGCCTTCTCAGCTTTGCTGCACTGCTAAATCTAAAAGCTCTGATTGAGTCAGAATGGCTGCACCCAGTAATCTAAGTGGTACATTGTTGGATTCAGGGTTTCCTTCTCTACACTACGCTGCTCTCAGATGAGGTAGAAAAAACCTGCTGACAGATTCCCTTTAAAAACAAAATAAAAATGTAGCAATCAGGAGAGCTGTGAATTTTTTTTTGCATCTTTTTTTTGTGATATATGGGGCATCGTTTTTATGCATATTTGTATGAATACTTTCCAAACATAAAATATAGGTGGATGACATTGGTGGGAAAATAATGGATAATGTCTGCTTTTCACATTTTTGTTATATGACTGCAAATATATAAATTAAAATTTAATATCAGACACGGGTTTTTTTTCAACAAGGGTGGGGCTAAAACAGCAATTTGGATTCTCAGCGTCTTTTTTTATTTACCATGCTATACAATATACTATCTTATTGCAGTATATTGTTATTTATTATATTATTCGGAATTCAGTGTAATATTATTCATCAGGCATTAGAGGTTAGACATCTACTCTTCATGAGTATGTCGGGCATTGTATACATCTGGCTGTTTAATCACGTGGTCTTGTGATTATTCGTAGGCAATCCCTTCTTTCTTTTTATTTCTATCTTTCCTGAGGACAGGCCATATAATGTTAGAGGGGCTTCCACACAGGGAGCACAAGCCACCACACAACCTATGTCAGCTCCCGTACATACCAGGCTCCTCACGGCATGTCACTGTCCGCAAAGAGAAATGTTACCCCTTGGATTCCAGTCAGACACCCCTCACTCAGCCAAACCAGATCTCACACTTTGCACTGATGAGGGGCAGTAGCCCGAAACACAGTGTCTGCAAACTAAGGTTCTGGTTTGGCTTTTATCCTAAGTCATGTGACAAGGCTTGTTAAAGGTCGATATTGACTTTTAGGATTGCTGCTTCCTGTAGGTGGCGCTAGAGTTCTAGGCCTCTTCCAGCTGATCTGACAGGCGCAGCTCACTTCGTTTCATTTCTCTATTTTCAGTGGTTTGTCTGGGAAACACCCTCCTCCCAGTACCTTCCTAACTTTAAAGGCTGTGTGAAGCCTGAGACGCCTCTTGTGCTGCAGAGCTTCAGGAGATCAGATATCAGTGTTTTGGCTTCTCAGGCTCATTGCCCCTGAATGCGTCACACCTTTGACGGTTAGTATTTGCTGTTTTTATTCATCTCAATTGTTTTTTTAGCTTGTTTTATGAATAGCTGGTGCTAAATTTGTGGATTTGCCATAGAAGGTTTTGTTAGAAATAAGCGTGTGCTTCTCAGGCACATTGCGCCCTAACACATATTTTCTCTCTTGCTTCAGCTTTTCTTCTGAAATGACGAGGAGAATATTTGACTTGTCAAATGCCCTTCATGTTGAGCAAGTGCAAAATATACTGCTTGATGATGATGATGAGACAGACCCCTTACAGCTAGAAGATTTAGGGGAAGAAAGTGACATTGATTCAGAAGATGATGTGGAAGAATGTCCAGATGTGTCTGATGCAGATCAAGATGGAGAGAGTGAGGAGGATGCTCAAGACATAGAAACATATTATTTGGGCAAAGATAAAACAACTAAATGGATAAAAAAGCCCCCCCTAAACGTTCTCGCACACGCTCGCATAACATTTTGAGCCACCTTCCTGCTGTCATAGGAACTGCAAGGAATGCTAAAAATGAAATGGAATGCTGGAACTGTTTATTCACTGATGACATTCTGGTCACAATTGTGACATATACAAATCAGTACATGGACACCATAGGGGACAGTTTCATTAGAAAGCGAGATGTCAGCCCTATTGATGTAATTGAACTGAGGGCGTTTATTGGTTTGCTATATCTTGCAGGCGCCTATAGGGCAAACAGACAGAGTTTGGAGGAGCTCTGGGGTAGAGATGGGGATGGCATTGAGAAATTTTCCTTGGTAATGAACATAAAGAGATTAAAAATTATAATGAGGTGTCTTCGTTTTGACGACAGAAGTACCAGAACTGAGCGAAAAAAATATGACCGGCTTGCTGCGATTCGTGAGATATTTGAAAAATTTGTGCAAACCTGTCAAAAAAGTTATTGTCTAGGTGAAAATGTCACTATTGATGAAATGCTCCCGGGATTTCGTGGTGGATGTGGCTTTCGGCAATATATCCCATCTAAACCAAACAAATATGGGCTACGTTTTTTTTCCCTTGCTGACTCCAGGATTACTTCTACCTACAATATGGAAGTTTATGCGGGGAAACAGCCAGCAGGTCCATATTGTGTAAGCAACACACCGAGTGAGGTGGTAAAGCGAATGGCTGAGCCTTTGTAGGGTTCGGGGAGAAATATAACTGCACATAACTGGTTTACTGATGTGGATTTGATTGATTTTTGAAATCCAAAAAAATATCATATGTGGGTACTGTGCGAAAAAATAAAACACAATTGCCGCCACAGTTTATCAATGTGAAAGGGAGAGAACAAAACCACAGTATGTCTGGATTTAGTGATGGCAAAGTTTTAGTGTCTTATGTCCCACGCAAGAACAAAAATGTTATTCTTGTATCCTCGCTTCATGATGATGTTGCTGCGATCGATCCTCGGTCTGAAGCACAAAATAAGCCGGAAATGATAACGTTTTACAACGAAACCAAGGGTGGTGTAGCCCCTGCAGATCAGATGTGTGCTACTTTCAGCGTGTGCAGAAATGTCAGGCGCTGGCCAATGGTCATTTATTTCACTATGCGAAATGTGGCAGGAATAAATTCTCAAGTTATTTACATAGGAAACCAGCTGGGATCACAGCGTAGAAGACTCTATCTAAAAACATTGGCTCATGAACTGGTCATTGCAGAGCTTCACAGAAGAAGGGTGACAACAATTGGAATACCCTCTAGCATGCAAATGCGGCAGAGAAGACTTCCCACAGAACAGGAACGCGAAGAATCACCAGCTCCCCCAGCACCCAAAAGACCGAGATGCAACACCTGCACTGTAGAGACAGGACTCCGGAGACCCTCAAATTCTGCATGGAAAAAGTGCCAAAATGCTATTAGCCTGTCTGATGCAGAAATGCTCTGCAAATCCCGCGCAATGCTCTGCCAGTGCACTGCTACAGGTGACCCGCTAACACCTGACAGGGACTGACTTTCAGGACTGGACTATTTCACCAACCTTACAATTTATTTTCCTTCTCTACATTTTAGGTTTACTAATAGATTTTGAAGAAAACTGTCGGGTTTTTTGCAAGTAGCATAATGTGAGCACTTTGAAGCATATGACTTTTCACGTTAGTAAACATTTATTTCCAGCTGATTATGTGACATTTTAAAAAGAGGAAAATAGAGCCAAGTTCCTAGCCTGTGCCTGACAGGGGCAATGCCCCTAAACTCGTTATGACACCTATTGCCCCTGACGGAGGGTTAAAGGGCAATGTGCACCTATGTCGTTCAAAACACAAAATCCCACTATGGCTGGGTGCCCACGTAGCGTCTTTCAAGCGTTTATGCTGCGGAATTTCCGCAGTGGAAACGCTTGTTAAACGCTAGGTAATCCGCACCCCATGGTCCCCAAGGGGATTCCGCATGTTCTATGCACATGCTGTGGATTTTTCCGCAGCGTTTATGCTGCGTACAAAAATCCGCAGCATGTCATTTAATTTTGCCGAAGCGCAGCGGAACTCCCGCCATTGACTTGCATTGAGACGCATAGAAACCGCGACTGTACATTTTTACAAGCGGCTTCTATGCGTTTCTATGTGCGGATGGTACCCAGTTCTGGAGGAGAGAAGACTCTCATCCAGACCTGGGTACCATTGTACCTGTAAAAAAAGAATAAAATAACAAATAAAGTTTATATTCACCTTTCCGAAGGTTTCTCTCTGAAAGCCGGCATCGCTTGAGGACCTGCGGTGACGTCACAGTCATGTGACCGCAGGCCCTTCACCGCTCTGTCTCGCGATATGCCGGCATCCAGGAGCCAGACAGGAAGCAGCGCTGCAGCACACGCCGGGGCATCGGGGGTGAGTATAGCTTTATTTGTTTTAATTTTTACGGTCACACTGTATAAGGCTATGTGCCCACGATGCAGAAATGAAGCAGAAAATTTCTGCAGCATTTCTGCATGTCCCTGGCAGAAAAAAATGCATGCAGATTGTGCATGCGTTTTTCCTGCAGAATACATGCGGATTCACATGCGTTTCCGCATGCAGATTGACAAGCACTTTCCAGGCGATAGCATCACTTGGAAAGTGCTTGACAACTAGGTCACACTATATAAATCCATGCAAACAGCATGGATTTATACAGTGTGAACCGTAAAAATTAAAACAAATAAAGCTATGCTCACCCCCGAGGCCCTGGCGTGGCTGCAGCGCTGCTTCCTGTCTGGTTCCCGGCTGCCGGCATATCGCGAGACAGAGCGGTGAAGGGCCTGCGGTCACATGACTGTGACATCACCGCAGGTCCTCAAGCGATGCCGGTGTGGCACCCCAGGGGTCTGGTTTCCACAGTAATGTAATGTTATGTCTGAGAGCAGGTGGGAGGTCCTTTGGTCAGGGATCCTGTGCATGCCACACCTCCTGCCCAGTCTTGGGAGGGGAAGAACTTCCCCTATATAAACCCGGGGCTGAGGCAGGGTTAGGAGTCAAGGAGAGTAGAGACGAGAAACAGTCATAGGAAGAAACAGCAGAAGCTCAGTGGGAGCAATACTACTACGAGTCAGGGGCTGGCAGCTGCAGAGCTCGCCCTGGCTGAGAAGCTTTCTTACCGGACCCGGCGTCCGAGGCTGTGGGGACTAACTCTTACCCAGCAGCAGAAGCCGACCGGCAGGGGATTTCAGGTCCTCAGGCCCAGAAACCCGAAGGCAAGGTCACACGCGTGGGACCAGCACCGCCATCGTGGAGCGGAAGCCATTAGAAGGCCCCGAGTCACCGGCCATACGGGTGAGCACCACACGGCACACTCAGGGACGTGGGCTACTTATATCCGCTTCTAGCAAGGTAGCCAGAAGAGTACAGTCAGTTTGGGAGGCCTACAACTCCGCCTGGCCAGGGGAGATCCCATCTGCTCAAGGACTGACCAGGCCCCGTTCGCTAGCAAGTACTCCGGGAGGGTCTATCGTTGTTACCAGTAAAGACCCTGAATTACACCGCACCGTCTCTGAGTGGTTCCTGCTACCCCCATCTTCCACGTTGGCTGCCCTGAGGCCATACCCCTCCCGTTGGGGGTTATACTATCACGCTGCACAATTCTACACCGGCCTCAGCGGTCTGCCCTGCAGCGGCAGCTCCATAGCTGCAAATCAACGGGTGGCGTAGTCGACACTCAAATAACACCTATCAAGACTGCCACACACTGAGTTTGACTCCCTGGGCACGGACCGGGTCCCCGCCACTCGGAGACTACAACCCTCATCTGATCCGGTTCCGGGTAAGCCCCCGTGCGCGAGACGCTGCGCGACACAGCAGGCCCAGGGGCGCGTCAACTTTTGGCGTAGTCGGCAGGATTTCGTGCCCGCAACCACCGGGTACTGCGTGCCTGAAAAAGAGACTTTTAAAACTTACCATCCGTGAAGTTTTCCCGCCATCCGGCGCCATCTTCAGCCTTCTTCCCGCCATCCGTGAAGATTCCCGCCATCCGGCGCCATCTTCAGCCTTCTTCCCGCCATCTGTGGAGTTTTCCCGCCATTGGGCGCCATCTTGAGGACGCCGCGCGGGAAGAAGAGGGGCGTGGACTCCGAAAGCGCGCGAGAACTGAAGCCTCGCCTCACGTCCGGACGTTGCGTAAGGTCCTGGAAGGAGCCCAGCAGACGCCGACGTCACAGGAGCGCGACGGAAGGTCCTCAACCCTGACGATCTACTGCGGAGCTGCGGCCTACGGAACAGGATCATCGCAAGGTAGGCCACGGTCCACTAGGGGGGAGGAAGTTGTCGGATGCGGAGGAGAGCTTCACTGCCTCAACCCCCGCCAGCGCCACCGCTGCTGCAGTTATGCCCTTCACCATGCCCTATATCCCGGGAGCAGCTTGGCTACCCCAGTACTCAGGGGAGTCACATACCCTGCATGACTTTAGAGAAAAGCTGGATAGCCTCTTTCAGGTGTACCCCCTCACAGAAGAGCAAAAAGTGAGCATCCTGGTGGCCCAACTAACCGGGGCAGCCAAAAGGGAAGTAAAATCCTGGCCACCTGGGAGGAAGACTGTCGCAGGGATACTAACCCGGCTGAAGGATACCTTTGATACCCGCACCTCAGCCGAGATTAAGCTTAGATTCTACGGGTGCAAGCAGCGAGCGCATGAGAGTATAAGGGACTATGCACTAAACCTACAAGAGGCCCTGAGGGCCATTAAGCAGACAGACCCTGATGGAGTGGGAAACGAGGACAGGCTGTTGACCGAACAATTTATAGAGGGACTATATTGTAATGCCCACCGAACCCAGTTGCGGGCGATGGCCTTACAGGATCCCCATCTGGGCTTTGCACAGTTCAAGGACAGAGCCATCCGGCTGCTCCGAGAACCGGCACCGGGTGGCGTTGTGACCCACAGGCGCCCAGCTATCACTTACCACCAGGAGGCGGCGCCCTTGTCGGCAGGGCCTGTGGGAGCTGATGCGCAGGCTTTGGACAATGACCCGGCTCCAGACCTACACCATCAGGTCCAAGAGCTAGCTAAGAGCGTTGCTGCGCTAACCCGAACTGTGCAGTCTTTACAGGTTTCCACCCCAGGGAAGATCCAGCTGGCATCCGGACCGGAGGACATCCCGTGGCGTCGACCAAGGAGGACCCCACCGGCCAGAGGAAGACCCAGTGGCCGATACAGCGAAGACGGACGACCCATCTGCCGCCGCTGCAATCAACCCGGACATATGGCAAGGTACTGTTCTTTAAACGGGCACAACCTGGGGTAGAGGGCCAACCCCCAGGAAAAAGATCACCAGGCCCATCGAACTGGCGCGACAGATATGTGGGAGGACGTCCAGTCTTGCCTGTGGTACTGGATGGCATTCCCATGAGTGCCCTACTGGACACCGGGTCACAGGTCACCACCATACCGTACGTGCTCTTTAAGCAGTACTGGAATGACTCGGATATTACCCGCTACCCTGACGACGACTTGAGTATCATCGCCAGCAATGGCCAGCCCGTGCCACAGATCGGATTTAAAGAGGTGACCATCAAAATCGGTAGAGTCGAACTGGCAGCACAGGGACTGATCATTGTAGATATTGACAAACATGAGAGTCACCCAAAAATAACTCTAGGAACTAATGTAATTGAAAATTGTCTTGCAGAGGTGATTTTCCTTTTATAGCAGGTTGCCAAGAACGCCAGCTCCGGCGAGCAGCGGGTGCTCCAGAAAGAGATCCGGGCACTGATGCGACGGCAACAGGTGGAACTCTCCGGCGGTGAGATTGGTAGCGTAAGAATGTGTGACCCTTTTCCTATTGCCATGCCCCCAAAAAGTGAAATGATGATTTGGTGCCGGGCAGCTATTGGTCTGAGAGGTAGGGATTACCAGGCAATGGTAGAACCAGTTTACTCGGACAGTAGGCCCACCATTTTGACAGCACGGGGGGTGGTTGATGTACGCCATGGGAGGGTGCCCGTTCACATAATAAATATCGGGGAGAGGGAAGTGTACCTGCCCCGGTATGCCACGCTAGCCAAATTATATACCATTAACCAAAATTCTATACAATCTGTGGAACCCTTGCCTCCATCTCACCCGGAGGAAGGTAACGGCTCTAAGAAAAACATGGAGGACTGGTGTCAGCAACTACATCTGGGTACTGACTCCACTCCCGCACACCAGAAACAAGGAGTCTATCGGGTGGTTCAAGAGTACGAGAGAGTGTTCAGTAAACACCCGTTAGACTTCGGGCGAGTCAAGGGGGTAGAACACCACATCCCCACGGGAGACCATCCTTCTATAAAAGAGAGGTATCGACCCGTACCCCCTGCCCACTACCAACACGCCAAGGGGATGCTTAGAGACATGAAGGAGGCTGGGGTGATCAGGGATAGCTGTAGCCCCTGGGCAGCTCCACTAGTCTTAGTCAGAAAAAATGACAACACCATGAGGATGTGTGTAGATTACCGGAAAATCAACCGTATCACACACAAGGATGCGTACCCCTTACCAAGGATAGAGGAGTCATTGGCTGCTTTAAGATCTGCTAACTTCTTCTCTACCTTGGATCTCACTAGCGGGTACTGGCAGGTTCCTGTAGCAGAGGCGGACCGGGAGAAGACCGCATTCACCACCCCGATGGGACTTAGCGAGTTCACCTGCATGCCGTTCGGACTCTGCAACGCACCAGGAACCTTCCAACGACTAATGGAGTGTTGTCTGGGCCACAGAAACTTCGAGACGGTCCTGTTGTACCTGGACGATGTCATCGTATATTCCAAGACGTATGAGGACCACCTGAAACACCTGGCGGAAGTGTTCGAAGCTCTGGCGAGTTACGGCCTAAAGGTGAAACCCTCCAAGTGTCACCTCCTGAAACCAAAGGTGCAGTACCTGGGACACGTGGTGAGCGCTGACGGAGTGGCTCCCGACCCTGATAAGATCACCGCAATTAAGGAATGGCCAAGCCCCTCCAGCGTAAAAGAAGTGCGGCAGTTCCTCGGGTTGGTAGGCTACTACCGAAGGTTTATTCCCGGTTTCACCAAAAAGGCAGCACCTATGCAGGACCTCCTGATAGGCCAGTCCCGGAAGGCCAAGAACCAGAAGCCGCCCTTTAAATGGGAGGAGCTGGAAGAAGAGTCCTTCCGCCAGCTGAAGATGGCCCTCACGGGGGACGAAATCCTGGCGTACCCGGATTATAGCCAGCCCTTTATCCTCTACACCGACGCCAGTAACATCGGGCTAGGAGCCGTACTGTCCCAGATCCAGCAGGGGAAGGAACGAGTAATCGCCTACGCCAGCCGAAAGCTGCGACCCACCGAAAGGAACCCCGAGAATTACAGCTCATTTAAGCTAGAGTTCCTGGCCGTAGTATGGGCAGTCACCGAGCGCTTTAAGCATTACCTCGCTTCTTCCCGGTTCACCGTGTACACGGATAACAACCCGTTGACACACCTGGACACGGCAAGACTCGGTGCCCTGGAACAGAGGTGGATGGCCCGTCTGTCCAACTACGAGTTCAGAATCAAATACATGGCCGGACGCTCCAATACCAACGCGGACGCCCTGTCCAGGATGCCCAACCTGCCGGACGAAGGAGAAGATCCGGAGGGACTGGAAGAAGTTGAACTCCCTGCGTTCCACCGTCATGGGACTATCCAGTATTCCCACCGGGTAAGGAGTAAGCAGGCTGCTACGTTGAACCCCTTACCTCACTACAACTGGGCGGAAACGCAAGACAGCGACCCTGCCGTCCGACTGGTGAAGGAGATGCTGACTCGCCCGGAGGCTTGCCTTGAACCAGACGCTCCGGAGGAAGCCAAACAACTATGGGCAGAGAAGAGTCGACTGTTCCTTTACAAGGGGAAGTTGTGCCGCAGAATGGTTAACTCCCGGACGCATGAACTACTCTGGCAAGTAGTGGTGCCACGAAGAGACGCAGCCATGGTGATGGAGGCATACCACGACGGAGCTGGACACTTCGGGTGGAAGAAGCTGGAGTTCCTGCTGCGCAAGCGATTCCACTGGGTAGGCATGAGGGGAACCATTGAGAAGTGGTGCAGAGACTGTGGCCCGTGCAACCTGAGAAGGAAGGACCGTGCCAGCCAGAAGACTCCCCTGCAGTCCATCGTCACCCGGCAACCGTTGGAACTGGTAGCCTTGAATCATGTAAAACTGACCCCAAGCAGAAGTGGCTACGTCTACGCGTTAACCATCGTGGATCATTACTCCCGGTTCTTGGTTGTCGTCCCCGTCAAGGACTTAACGGCTCAAACAGCAGCTAGAGCCTTCCAGCAGCACTTCTGCCGTCCACACGGGTACCCGGACCAAGTGCTGACGGACCAGGGACCTGCCTTTGAAGCGGAGGTCTTCCAGGAATTCTGCAATCTGTATGGCTGCCGGAAGATAAGGACGACACCCTACCATCCGCAAACTAATGGACTTTGTGAGAAAATGAACCAGGTGGTAATGGATCTTCTAAAAACGTTGCCCCTGGAAGAACGCAGTCTGTGGCCTGAGAAGTTGCCCGATCTGGTGGACCTATACAACCACATCCCGGTAGGTTCCACCAACTGTACCCCGGCTTACCTAATGAGGGCAAGACCTGGTAAGTTACCTGTTGACCTGGAAATGGGAGTCCTGACACCCGAGGACACTTCACCAGAAGCAGACTGGGACACAGAGAGGCAGCAGCAGTACCGGAGAGTACAGGAGAGCGTGGAGCGAAGTCTCTGTCAGGCTAGGGAAAGACAAGAGAAAACTTACAACCAGTATGCTCCCGCTGTTCCCCTGGTACCCGGAGAGCAGGTCTTGAAGAGGAAGAGACGGCTCCACAAGTTGGACGACCAGTGGGAGAAGGACCCGTACACCGTACTGCCCTCAAGCCACGAGAACCCGAAGGTTTGTACCATCAGTAAAGACGGAGGGGAAACCACAGCCATTGTATCCCGGGACCACCTGAAGAAGTGTCCCGAACAACTGAGGAACCCTGAAGAGGAACAAGAAGACCATCGACCCGTTGAGGAAAGGGAAGATATGGTTAGTACTGTGCTCGGGGACTTCCCTCGGTCTTGGACTCAAGTCAATGGTGCAGTTGTGGTACCCGTACTCACCTTCCTTCAACCAGCATCCCAAGCACCTACGGAGCAACAGGTAGAGCTGGAAGAACAGCCGGTCCAGGAGGCAGAAGACCCCACACCCGCAGACCAGGAGGATCAACCCTCTGCTTGCAGTGAGCCTGCCATATCCCTAGTGAGCCAAAGAGCCGGTAGACAGCTGCCCAGTTTACCCTTGACAGCTCCTACACCCTGTAGTTCAGGGCTAGACAGTCAGCTCCGTAGGTCCACTAGGGCCACTAGAGGCCAGTTACCCGCACGTTGGAGGATTTGAAGTGTATAAATTGTTTTATTTATGTTTACCTGTGTATTGTTGCTTGTGTATAATTTTGTGTTTCTAGTTATTTGTAGGAGTCCTTGGTGGATTTACCGGGAATCCTTTGTACATAGTTGGAGCGTAACCCAGGACGGACTAAAGACTGTTAAGGACTCGGGGCAGGACAAACCCCTACCTGGTTACGTCTCCCTGTTTTGGTGAAATGGACACCTTGCTTTTCTTCAAAGACTGCACCCGGTTACGGACATGCCGTGACCACCTTTATGTGTTTCTTCTTATTGTACTATTATTGTTGTTATATCTTGTTATGTTTTTCTAAAATATGTTTAGTCCCGGAGTACTAAATTTCACTAGGGGGGAATGTGGCACCCCAGGGGACTGGTTTCCACAGTAATGTAATGTTATGTCTGAGAGCAGGTGGGAGGTCCTTTGGTCAGGGATCCTGTGCATGCCACACCTCCTGCCCAGTCTTGGGAGGGGAAGAACTTCCCCTATATAAACCCGGGGCAGAGGCAGGGTTAGGAGTCAAGGAGAGTAGAGACGAGAAACAGTCATAGGAAGAAACAGCAGAAGCTCAGTGGGAGCAATACTACTACGAGTCAGGGGCTGGCAGCTGCAGAGCTCGCCCTGGCTGAGAAGCTTTCTTACCGGACCCGGCGTCCGAGGCTGTGGGGACTAACTCTTACCCAGCAGCAGAAGCCGACCGGCAGGGGATTTCAGGTCCTCAGGCCCAGAAACCCGAAGGCAAGGTCACACGCGTGGGACCAGCACCGCCATCGTGGAGCGGAAGCCATTAGAAGGCCCCGAGTCACCGGCCATACGGGTGAGCACCACACGGCACACTCAGGGACGTGGGCTACTTATATCCGCTTCTAGCAAGGTAGCCAGAAGAGTACAGTCAGTTTGGGAGGCCTACAACTCTGCCTGGCCAGGGGAGATCCCATCTGCTCAAGGACTGACCAGGCCCCGTTCGCTAGCAAGTACTCCGGGAGGGTCTATCGTTGTTACCAGTAAAGACCCTGAATTACACCGCACCGTCTCTGAGTGGTTCCTGCTACCCCCATCTTCCACGTCGGCTGCCCTGAGGCCATACCCCTCCCGTTGGGGGTTATACTATCACGCTGCACATTTCTACACCGGCCTCAGCGGTCTGCCCTGCAGCGGCAGCTCCATAGCTGCAAATCAACGGGTAGCGTAGTCGACACTCAAATAACACCTATCAAGACTGCCACACACTGAGTTTGACTCCCTGGGCATGGACCGGGTCCCCGCCACTCGGAGACTACAACCCTCATCTGATCCGGTTCCGGGTAAGCCCCCGTGCGCGAGACGCTGCGCGACACAGCAGGCCCAGGGGCGCGTCACCGGCATTCAGAGAGAAGACGCCGGACAGGTGAGTATAACTTTATTTGTTATTTTATTCTTTTTTTACAGGTACAATGGTACCCAGGTCTGGATGAGAGTCTCCTCTCCTCCAGAACTGGGTACCATCCGCACATAGAGACGCATAGAAGCCGCTTGTACAAATGTACAGTCGCGGTTTCTGTGCGTCTCAATGCAAGTCAATGGCGGGAGTTCCGCAAAATTAATTGACATGCTGCGGATTTATGAGCGCTGCAGAAACGCTGCGGAAAAATCCACAGCATGTGCATAGAACATGCGGAATCCCCTTGGGGACCATGGGGTGCGGATTACCTAGCGTTTAACAAGCGTTTCCACTGCGGAAATTCCGCAGCATAAACGCTTGAAAAACGCTATGTGGGCACGCAGCCTTAATCCATGCCGTTTGCATGGATTTATATAGTGTGACCTAGTTGTCAAGCACTTTCCAAGTGATGCTATTCGCCTAGAAAGCGCTTGTCAATCTGCATGCGGAAACGCATGTGGATCCGCATGTATTCTGCAGGGAAAACGCATGCACAATCTGCATGCGTTTTTTCTGCCAGGGAGATGCAGAAATGCAGCAGAAATTTTCTGCTTCATTTCTGCATCGTGGGCACATAGCCTATAACTGAGAAGTGTGACGTAACGTGACGGGAACACGCAATCTGTGACGTCCGCAAAAGGGAACCGCCCCTAAACACAAACCAACCAATGACAGAACAGAACTCACGCCCCTTTGTTACGGCGCACGCACGGCTCTGTGACGTACTCAGTGGGAAGGAAGAGGAACCGGTGGCGCTTGGTGATCAGAGATGGTGGCCGTGATGATCCCGCAGGCCTGCTCGCAGTGTGACGCTGGGGAGAGAAGCTGAGCCCGGCGACTGCGATGGTCTTCACGGTGAGCAGACGGAACATCGTGCCCGCTTTATCGTGCGTGTCACTGCCTGGAAAAAGAGCGGAGCCTGACTGGCCGTGTAGGCAGCGTGCGCGCTGCTGGCCGGGGCCGTGCACTGGCTCAGTCATGGCAGGCTGCTCACTGCGAGGTCTGCTCTCCAGACGGGAAAGACCACAGTGAAAGCTGTCACATCTCCCCGGCCACGGGGGTCCCGGACTCTGCATTCTATATCCGCCCTGTAGGGGGAGTGCCAGACACCACCGCTATGAGTGCAGGGCTGGCATCACCCGCTGCTGACTGTCCTGTACATGGGGCCATTGCCCTGACTGACAGCACCGCGTCCTCTACTGACTGACAGCACCGCGTACTCTACTGACTGACAGCACCGCGTCCTCTACTGACTGACAGCACCGCGTACCCTACTGACTGACAGCACCGTGTCCTCTACTGACTGACAGCACCGCGTACCCTACTGACTGACAGCACCGTGTCCTCTACTGACTGACAGCACCACGTACTCTACTGACTGACAGCACGCGTACTCTACTGACTGACAGCACGCGTACTCTACTGACTGACAGCACCGCGTACTCTACTGACTGACAGCACCGCGTCCCCTACTGACTGACAGCACCGCGTCCCCTACTGACTGACAGCACCGCGTCCCCTACTGACTGACAGCACCGCGTACCCTACTGACTGACAGCACCGTGTCCTCTACTGACTGACAGCACCGCGTCCTCTACTGACTGACAGCACCGCGTACCCTACTGACTGACAGCACCGTGTCCTCTACTGACTGACAGCACCACGTACTCTACTGACTGACAGCACGCGTACTCTACTGACTGACAGCACGCGTACTCTACTGACTGACAGCACCGCGTACTCTACTGACTGACAGCACCGCGTACCCTACTGACTGACAGCACCGCGTCCTCTACTGACTGACAGCACCGCGTACCCTACTGACTGACAGCACCGTGTCCTCTACTGACTGACAGCACCACGTACTCTACTGACTGACAGCACGCGTACTCTACTGACTGACAGCACGCGTACTCTACTGACTGACAGCACCGCGTACTCTACTGACTGACAGCACCGCGTCCCCTACTGACTGACAGCACCGCGTCCCCTACCGACTGACAGCACCGCGTCCCCTACCGACTGACAGCACCGCGTCCCCTACCGACTGACAGCACCGCGTCCCCTACCGACTGACAGCACCGCGTCCCCTACCGACTGACAGCACCGCGTCCCCTACCGACTGACAGCACCGCGTCCCCTACCGACTGACAGCACCGCGTACTCTACCGACTGACAGCACCGCTATGAGTGCAGGGCTGGCATCACCCGCTGCTGACTGTCCTGTACATGGGGCCATTGCCCTGACTGACAGCACCGCGTCCCCTGCCGACTGACGGCACCGCGTCCCCTGCCGACTGACGGCACCGCGTCCCCTGACGACTGACGGCACCGCGTCCCCTGACGGCACCGCGTCCCCTGCCGACTGACGGCACCGCGTCCCCTGACGGCACCGCGTCCCCTGCCGACTGACGGCACCGCGTCCCCTGCCGACTGACGGCACCGCGTCCCCTGCCGACTGACGGCACCGCGTCCCCTGCCGACTGACGGCACCGCGTCCCCTGCCGACTGACGGCACCGCGTCCCCTGCCGACTGACGGCACCGCGTCCCCTGCCGACTGACGGCACCGCGTCCCCTGCCGACTGACGGCACCGCGTCCCCTGCCGACTGACCTGTAAGTGGGGCCATTGCCTTGCCTTGACTGACAGCACCGTATGCTCTACTGACTGACAGCACCGCGTGCTCATCATTGTGGCAGGTAGTGATGGCTGTAGTAGGCTCCTGCCTGGACATTACTGCCATCATTTATTTGACTGTGATTGACAGCGATTATTTCACTGCCTGACTGACCTTAGTCGGTGCGGATCCATGAGGTTTTGCACATACTGCGGACACTAGCCAGACCTACCTGTGGGGCGATTGAGTTCATAAGTTTGCAGTAACATATGAGGTATTACTGATAAACCCGTTCACAGTGGCCCCCGAGGTGGGTATGGGTTTTTGTCACATGTGGCAGCACATCGTGGGACTTTACCCTTAGGAACAGACTTGCATGTACCGAATTCTAAAACTCGGCATCTTCTCTGAAGAATTACTGTAGTTGTTTTTCTTTATAAATTCACCAACACCTGATTATTTCATTGTCTGCGCTACATGTAAAGAATTCCATTCTTTAAGGAAGAATTTGGAGCAGATCTGTTTCAAAATCCTCCAGAAATAAACTTTGTAAACCTAGCCATTCATTCTGTGCATCATGTAATCAGCTAGAACTAGTACCACTTCTGCCTTCTGTAATAACTTATCATCTCGTACACTATTCTCATCAGTGACCAAATAGATTATCAGTTTACAGTCAGGAGTCTGAATGGTCATCATCTTTATTGTAGCTGGCTAACTGGAGCTGTGTAGCCATCATCATTACTATGATAGGAGTTTGTTTCTACCTTTTGGAAAAGGTTACATTAGACTCATTATGCAGCATGGTCTGGTGACTGAAATGGTGACCTCCATTAGATAACATGGTACTTCTCAGCAATGGTCATAAGATCACATAACTTAACTGAGGAGAAAATAGCCTTCATTTTATAGATTTTTTTAAGTAGTCTGGGACCCTTGCCATTGGAATGGTCATGTCTGTGGAGCTGAAAGAAATGGCCAGAGTGCTGTACTCTAGTCCGTGAATGGAGAAGCAATGGGCATGCTCTTCCTTCTAACTCCTCCTCCCTGACATTGTGTAGTGAGAAGGAATGGTGGATTCCCCATCATCTCTAGATTGTTAGTAGTAGCTGTGCTGTGAGTGACTCCAAAAGCTGTAATCCGTACAGGTGGCTGAATATCTGTCATACGTGTCAAACTCTGTCCTGTGGGCGAAATCTGGCCCTCAGGGTGATTTTATTTGGCCCGTGACATCAGAACCACCACCCCTATGTGGGCCCCATTATACTGTATGGAGGACTATGTGGGCCCCATTATACTGTGTGGAGGACTATGTGGGCCCCATTATACTGTGTGGAGGACTATGTGGGCCCCATTATACTGTGTGGAGGACTATGTGGGCCCCATTATACTGTGTGGAGGACTATGTGGGCCCCATTATACTGTGTGGAGGACTATGTGGGCCCCATTATACTGTGTGGAGGACTATGTGGGCCCCATTATACTGTGTGGAGGACTATGTGGGCCCCATTATTCTGTGTGGAGGACTATGTGGGCCCCATTATTCTGTGTGGAGGACTGTGTGGGCCCCATTATTCTGTACGGAGGACTGTGTGGGCCCCATTATTCTGTACGGAGGACTGTGTGGGCCCCATTATTCTGTACGGAGGACTGTGTGGGCCCCATTATTCTGTACGGAGGACTGTGTGGGCCCCATTATTCTGTACGGAGGACTGTGTGGGCCCCATTATTCTGTACGGAGGACTGTGTGGGCCCCATTATTCTGTACGGAGGACTGTGTGGGCCCCATTATTCTGTACGGAGGACTGTGTGGGCCCCATTATTCTGTACGGAGGACTGTGTGGGCCCCATTATTCTGTACGGAGGACTGTGTGGGCCCCATTATTCTGTACGGAGGACTGTGTGGGCCCCATTATTCTGTACGGAGGACTGTGTGGGCCCCATTATTCTGTACGGAGGACTGTGTGGGCCCCATTATTCTGTACGGAGGACTGTGTGGGCCCCATTATTCTGTACGGAGGACTGTGTGGGCCCCATTATTCTGTACGGAGGACTGTGTGGGCCCCATTATTCTGTACGGAGGACTGTGTGGGCCCCATTATTCTGTACGGAGGACTGTGTGGGCCCCATTATTCTGTACGGAGGACTGTGTGGGCCCCATTATTCTGTACGGAGGACTGTGTGGGCCCCATTATTCTGTACGGAGGACTGTGTGGGCCCCATTATTCTGTACGGAGGACTGTGTGGGCCCCATTATTCTGTACGGAGGACTGTGTGGGCCCCATTATTCTGTACGGAGGACTGTGTGGGCCCCATTATTCTGTACGGAGGACTGTGTGGGCCCCATTATTCTGTACGGAGGACTGTGTGGGCCCCATTATTCTGTACGGAGGACTGTGTGGGCCCCATTATTCTGTACGGAGGACTGTGTGGGCCCCATTATTCTGTACGGAGGACTGTGTGGGCCCCATTATTCTGTACGGAGGACTGTGTGGGCCCCATTATTCTGTACGGAGGACTGTGTGGGCCCCATTATTCTGTACGGAGGACTGTGTGGGCCCCATTATTCTGTACGGAGGACTGTGTGGGCCCCATTATTCTGTACGGAGGACTGTGTGGGCCCCATTATTCTGTACGGAGGACTGTGTGGGCCCCATTATTCTGTACGGAGGACTGTGTGGGCCCCATTATTCTGTACGGAGGACTGTGTGGGCCCCATTATTCTGTACGGAGGACTGTGTGGGCCCCATTATTCTGTACGGAGGACTGTGTGGGCCCCATTATTCTGTACGGAGGACTGTGTGGGCCCCATTATTCTGTACGGAGGACTGTGTGGGCCCCATTATTCTGTACGGAGGACTGTGTGGGCCCCATTATTCTGTACGGAGGACTGTGTGGGCCCCATTATTCTGTACGGAGGACTGTGTGGGCCCCATTATTCTGTACGGAGGACTGTGTGGGCCCCATTATTCTGTACGGAGGACTGTGTGGGCCCCATTATTCTGTACGGAGGACTGTGTGGGCCCCATTATTCTGTACGGAGGACTGTGTGGGCCCCATTATTCTGTACGGAGGACTGTGTGGGCCCCATTATTCTGTACGGAGGACTGTGTGGGCCCCATTATTCTGTACGGAGGACTGTGTGGGCCCCATTATTCTGTACGGAGGACTGTGTGGGCCCCATTATTCTGTACGGAGGACTGTGTGGGCCCCATTATTCTGTACGGAGGACTGTGTGGGCCCCATTATTCTGTACGGAGGACTGTGTGGGCCCCATTATTCTGTACGGAGGACTGTGTGGGCCCCATTATACTGTACGGAGGACTGTGTGGGCCCCATATTGTATACTGGTTGGCCTGCGACATTGTCCACGTTTTTCATTTTGGCCCTCTGTGTGTTTGACGTCTCTGATCTATGTTGTAATGTACAGGATCTCCATAAATAGATGAAATAGCACATTACTGATGGGAGACACGGTCCAGTAATCTGAGTTCAGCTGCTGCACCTGGCAGAAGAATGTGGCTTGTGCCCCCCGCAGCGCTGCAGGGAGTTTCAGATTTGCATTTTCTTTCTCCCTTTTAAAAGAAATGTTGTACCTAGTAATGGAAAGTAAGACCGCCGGATTCAGAGATGACAGAGATTTAGGAAAACTGGTGCAATGGAATAATTGCTATAGCAACTAGTTTGCTTCCTTAATTATCATATGGGCTTCTGAGAAATTTAGAGAAACCAAGAACAAGAAAAATACCCAAATAACTGAAAGTAGATGTATAAATCGCACAGTGCAAAAATAATAATATATAATAAAGGGTATTTAGTTAACATAATTTTGATCAAAATAATGTGAAAGCCATCCCGCCACTTCACGGCAACCCTTATGGGACAGTCCTAACTCTAATATTAAAAACCTTACCATTTGTCATTTCTGAGAAATTGAGTCTGATTGCTAAGATCAAGTGCGCAGGTTTTCAGAATTCGCCCTTTATGCCTATTCGGCAAAGATTTTTGTAAAATCAAAATTGTATCCAGTTATAATCATGGCTAAAGGTCAACGAAGCCTTGAATAGGTGGCATATGTAAAGACTTTTCCTTAAGTTTGTAACACTGTATATTTTGCATGTACTGCAAATACACCAAGCGTATGGACAAAATAAATCCATAGGTTGTTACCAAGTTTGTTGTCTTGGCCTCAGGGCTGTGGAGTTGCAGTTGGTATAAAATGGACCGATTCCTAAAATATATAATAAATTGGGTACAGTAGTACAATGCAGGATGTGCTGTAAATGTTTTCATAAGAATTTGGGAAAGTTGTGAAATGTCCTATAAATGTCTGTTCTGTTCCTGATGTAAGGGTCTCTGCTTAGGTGAGATGAATCTGTGCTGCACTTTATGTACACGCTCAGCAGTGAGGCCGTGCTGTGAAGACGGACATCAAGGGGGCGAAGGTTTGGCTTACTGACTCCACAGCCCTGCTTGGCATACGTTCAGTGGGTATATGGTGACTATACCTTTCAGTGCAAAGTGGCCCATTATGGGAAATAATCTAGCATTTTTCTATTGGCCATGTAAGCACCTGTATTGTGTATGGGTGCATATGACTGGAGTGTCCTTTCTGTGCTTATATATATAATATACTGGTGTAATATTACTGTGTTTTCATTTACTTTGTTTAATTTCAAATTCTTGTTTTTCTTCTGAAAGAAAAATAAGATGCCGAATCTTGAGGCCCAAGTAACTAGCAGCTTGCTGCAATTTCCGGAGATCACAATAGAAGCTCTCCAGGAGGATGAAATTAACCTGGAATCTGTCTTGCGTGCAAAGTTTACCCCAGGTAAGAGATATGTAACATCTAATAGAACGATGGTCTGTTTGCTCATTATTTTACCAAATGAATGGTAAAGGTTTTTTTTTCCAGTCTTCTTTAATCTTTTCTGATAAGTGATGATTGTTAGATTGGTGGGGTAAAAGTAGGACTAAAGTGGAGTTCATACAAGCGTATCTTGTGGTCGTATACGGGCTGCATCGCCTGACCTCGTGGCCGGCTTCCCAACCTTAGCTTACAGCCTCGGGTCTGAAGCGGTACGTTTTGGACCTTGTGCTTCATATACGGACTGTGAAATACAGTTGTGCGAGCCCTGCCTTACACCGAATTATCCCCTATACTATGCAGCTAACTCTCTGTTGTGGGGGCATATGCCCAGTGTTTCTTGTAAAAACTTATATCTTTAATCTGTTTTTACAAATATGAAGTTATAGGCTCAGAAAAGGTTGGCAGTGCATGTGTGTAATTTATTTCTCTTTTCTGTAAAGGGAGAGCTGGGCTTGCTTGGCTCGCATGTGGACCCCAGCTTGAAGTTACCAATTCAGTAACGGGTGAAAGACTTTCTGCATACTGTTTTAGCTCAGTGACTGAGAGACCTCCCACTGTTGTCGCTGTCAAAGAGTTTTCATGGCAGAAGAAGACAGGACTTCTTGTGGGTCTGCTTGAAGCAGAAGGCAGTGTTCTTTGCTTGTATGATGTCGGCATTTCAAAAGTTGTTAAAGCAGTGGCGCTCCCTGGCTCGGTAAGCACTTCTAAACTTGATTGATTTGCTCGATCCTTTTTGGGAAACTGTTATAATTTATATATTTTCTTGTGCTTTCAGGTAACGGCTGTTGAACCCTTAGTGAATGATGGCGGAGCCAATGCCAGTACTCAGCATTTACACCAGAGTCTAAGATGGTTCTTTGGCGTGGCAGCTGTGGTTACAGATGTTGGGCATGTTCTTCTTATTGATCTATGTTTAGATGATATCTCTTGCAATCAAGATGAGTTGGAAGCGTCAGGTATTTTTCTTAATAAATCAGGATTTTTAAAAGGTATTTTAACAAAACTAAATCAAGTTGTGTTAAAGGGGTGACCACATTTTAGTAATTGATGGCATATTACTAGGATTTGTCAGCACACAATAAACACAAGGGGTCTGACCTCTAGAGCACCCAACAATCCTAGGAATAACATTTCCCTTCTGAACATTGGTGTGAGGCCACCTGCTACGGCACTTCTTCATTCATGTGGATGGGGCTCTTTGCCTTTCCCAGCACAGTTCAGATATCACGACCACCTTTGTGCAGAAAAAAAATTAAGAGCCCCAACTGCGCCCCCCACCCCAAATTGGTTTGGGGCCCCAGAGATCAAGTGATGGCATATCACATATCAGCATTATGCTATTTACTTGATTTGGAATTCCCTTTATGATTTCACAAAACAACATAATGCCATTAACCTCTTTAGTGCCTTTGCGATATACTGTCTGTATTCATTCCTCGTGGTTTTTAAGATGTCTGCTTGCTGTCCTTTATTAGTAATATTCATTGTTTGCTTCTGGTGGATAAACATTTTGCACTGGTCATGTGATGGGCACATAGCTACAGCGCTGTGTACACACGTGCTTCTCACTAAATTACAATATCATCAAAAATGTTATTTCAGTTCTTCAATACAAAAAGTGAAACTCCTATATTACATAGAGTCATTACAAACAGTGATCTATTTCAAGTGTTTATTTCTGTTAATGTTGATGATTATGGCTTACAACCAATGAAAACACAAGTCATTATCTCAGTAAATTAGGAAGCCTTTGCAGGTGTTTCTTAGTTCTAAGCATTTAAAAAGGTCCCTTAGTCTGTTTCAATAAGCTCCACAATCATGGGGTAGACTGCTGACTTGACAGATGTCCAGAAGGCAGTCATTGACACACTCCACAAGGAGGGTAAGCCACAAAAGGTCATTGCTAAGGAAGCTGGCTGTTCAGAGTGCTGTATCAAAGCATATTAATGGAAAGTTGAGCAGAAGGAAAAAGTGTGGCAGGAAAAGGTGCACAAACAACCGGGATAAACGCAACCTTGAAATGATTAAGAAAAGGCCATTCAAAAATTAGGGGGAGATTCACATGGAGTGGACTGCTGCTGAAGTCATTGCTTCAAGAGCTGCCACCACACGGACGTATCCATGACATGGGTTACAAGTGTCACATTCCTTGTGTCAAGCCACTTATGACCAATAGACAACGCCAGAAGCGTCTTACCTGGGCAAGGAGAAAAAGATCTGGACTGTTGCTCAGTGGTCGAAGGTGTTGTTTTCAGATGAAAGTAAATTTAGCATTTCTTTTGGAAATCAAGGTCCCAGAGTCTGGAGGAAGAGTGGAGAGGCCACAATCCAAGCTGCTGGAGGTCTAGTGTGGAGTTTCCACAATCAGTGATGGTTTGGGGAGCCATGTCATCTGCTGGTGTAGGTCCACTGTGTTTTATCAAGACCAAAGTCAGCGCAGCCGTCTACCAGGACATTGTAGAGCACTTCATGCTTCCCTCTGCCGACAGGCTTTTTGGAGATGGAAATTTCATTCTCCAGCAGGACTTGGCCCCTGTCCACACTGCCAAAAGTACCAATACCTGGTTTAAAAGCCATAGTATCACTGTGCTTGATTGGCCAGCAAACTCGCCTGACCTTAACCCCATAGAGAATCTATGGGGTATTGTCAAGAGGAAGAGGAGAGACACCAGACCCAACAATGCAGACGAGCTGAAGGCTGCTATCAAAGCAACCTGGGCTTCAATAACACCTCAGCGGTGCCACAGGCTGATCGCCTCCATGCCACATTGCCGCATTGATGCAGTAATTGATGCAAAAGGAGCCCCGACCAAGTATTATTTACTGAACATACATTTCGGATTTTATTTCATTTTTCAAGCTGTTATAAAGTATTCTAATATACTGAGATACTGACTTTTGCGTTTTCATTGGCTGTAAGGCATAATCATCAATATTAACAGAAATAAACACTTGAAATAGATCACTCTGTGTGTAATGACTCTATATAATAGATCACTCTGTGTGTAATGACTCTATATAATAGATCACTCTGTGTGTAATGACTCTATATAATAGATCCCTCTGTGTGTAATGACTCTATATAATAGATCACTCTGTGTGTAATGACTCTATATAATAGATCACTCTGTGTGTAATGACTCTATATAATAGATCACTCTCTGTAATGACTCTATATAATAGATCCCTCTGTGTGTAATGACTCTATATAATATATAAGTTTCACTTTCTGTTTTGAAGAACTGAAATAAATTAACTTTTTGATGATATTGTAATTTTGTGAGAAGCACCTGTAGTTATGAGCTATGCCCGTATGTGTCTTGTATTACCAAGACTGACTTTCACTAGGCAAATTAAAGGTTTCTATTCAATTACATCAAATGGAGGTATTGAAAACTGTAGAGAATTAATGTAGAAAGTCTATTAAAATATTGTATAACTTGTATTTAAAGAAACCGTAATATATTTAAGGGAAGAAGTAAATTTAATCTAGTGTAAAACAGTAAAGAGAGGCGAGGGATTTGCTGCAGTGGTATCTTTCATTTACACATTATAGCACTTGCTCACTTAGTTTGGGAATTAGTCAGACATCAGCATAGAGAAGACCCAAAATGGATAGGACAGACTGCACGATGTAAAATGTGTCAAATATTCCTATTGTTTTTCTACCCTCCGCTCCTCCCTCCTGTCCTTATATTTGTTGCAGGATCTGTCTTTTGGTAGGACATAATGAGACTTGGTGTAAGGAGAAGCACAAATCAAGATGGTGCAGGGAGGTGGCGAGGGTGGACTTCGGTTTTGCTTCAGTTTGGGCATTTTAAAATGTCCAGAACAAAATGGGTATCTAGGAGCGGGCTTTACTCCAATGTTCTTAATACGGACAGACCTTTTTCAGATTCCCAATTGTTATTCAAAACTCCTTTTAAGTGGTCACTGATTCTATAACCAACGCTGAAATCAATACTACAAACCGCTCATCGCTTTTTGCATGTTTAACTTGCTGCCTCCTGATAAAGTGGCTGAAGAGCTGACTAAAATGTAGTTTTTTTTATTTTCCCTTTTAACAAACGTTCTGCGGCTGTTGGTATTATTCCCCTGTACCTGGGATAGGTTGTGTTGGATGTAATGACATGACAGCGTAGCTCTTCTCCTAGGGGTTTTCCAGGGGGTTCCTGGCCCTTGTAATGACTGTAAATGCTGGAAGTGAGATCTGAGAGTGATGAGATTTTTTTTTCCAAAACTCGCCATTCCCTCTGAAAAAAAAAACCACAGCTAAAATGTGTTTTATATCACCTTACTGCTGGTTGTACTGCTGTATTATAGCCATGCTACTTTTCTCTGTGTTCTGCATAGGGGCAGGAGAGCAGGAGCCCCTCATGTCGTATAGGAGACATCATAGCTAGTCTTTACTTAACTTATTCCACTGAAAATCAGAGAGGAAATGTAACAAATGTTTGTTCCTCATGTACAAACACGACAGCTTATGTAATTACAGGCAAATAGACTTAAAGGGGTTGTCCACTACTGGGACAACCCCTTAAACGAAATGTTCGGCCCCCCAATAAAAAAACCCTATATTCACATCCCGTGCCGGCTCCGTTCCAGCGGTGTCAGCACTCGCGGTCCCGGGTCTGTGATGCGGTGGAATGACCTGTGATGCCCGGCGCCCAATCAGTGCTGGCGTCAGTCTGCGCCTTCGTACAAACTGAACATGGAGGATCCCAGATTTCTTCTTCTTGTTTAGTTTGTCTGAAGGCCGGGACTCTGACGCCAGCACTGATTGGGCGCCGGGCATCACAGGTCATTCCACCGCATCACAGACCCGGGACCGCGAGTGCTGACACCGCTGGAATGGAGCCGGCATGGGAGGCGAGTACAAGTTGTTTTTTTTGTTTGTTTTTTTTATCAGGGCTGAACGTTTAGTTTTAAGAAGGTGTTAGTGACAACCCCTTTTAATGTTGAAATGCTTGTTTCTGTCAATTTATTTATAGACCTTGAAGTCATTAGTGGGATACCTGCAGAAATCCCTAAACTCCGAAAAGCGGCTAATCGAGAGAGACGACACATAGGTCTTCAGCTGCTTGCACCTTCTGGAGCCATGGTCACCACAGTCGGCTATATAGCTAGAACTAATCACCTGGCTGTAGGATTCTCTGATGGATACCTCTCTTTATGGAACATGAAAACTTTAAGACGAGAGTAAGTAAAGTTTTGTTTATTTTTCCATATTCAAATGCATTACTTCATTCTTAGATACATTTCAAGATTTTCCCTCACGTGGCTGTATTAAGCTTGTTTTATTAGGGAAAATTGGTATTTTTTTCTGGCCACACATTATTGTACATAGTAATTTAATATATAACTTTGATTAAAATGTGTGTATATAATGATTTTTTTCAAAGCTACGGCATATACTCGTGTATAAGCTGACTTTTTCAGCACATTTTTTTTTATGCTGAAAAAAAAAAAACCCTCGGCTTATACTCGAGTATATACTTACATTCTGGCTGTGGGGTGGGAGAGGTTGCGGCGGAAGAGCGGTGCACAGGCAGTAGCCGGCTGCTGCAGCTACCATGTGTGCCTGCTGCTAAAGAAAATTAATATTCACTCTTCTCCACGCCCATGGGGGTGGAGAGGAGTGAATATTCATTTTCTTTAATAGCGCACACTGTCAGTCGCAGCCACTGGCTCAGCGATCCTCTGTGCACGCTATTGGAGCACACAGTATCGCTGAGCTGCTGCAGGAAGCCGACTGCTGCGACTGACACTGCGCTATTAAAGAAAATGAATATTCACTCCACTCCACGCCCATAGTCCCGGCGTGGAGAGAAGTGAATATCCCGGCAGCTCACCTCAGCGTCTGAGGGCGCATGGCAGTGGCGTCATGCGCTCATCAGCTGCTGGAAGAACAGGACGCAGCACTGGAGCAGAGGGAAGGTGAGTAGAAGTGTGTTATTTTTTTTCATGTGTGCATTGATGGGGGGCCATGCATACCAGGATTGGGGATGAGGATGATATGCACACCAGGATGGGGAAATTTACCAGTAGCTGCTGCATTTCCCACCCTAGGCTTATACCCAAGTCAATACATTTTCCCAGTTTTTTGTGGTAAAATTCAAGGCTTATATATATATATATATTTTTTTTTTTTTATTCTGTCCAAGTTGCATTGAAAGCCAATGGGAGGTGGGAAATGCTTAACCCCTTTACCCCCGAAGCTTGTTTGAACGTTAATCACCAGCGCAATTTTTACAACTCTGACCAGTCTCCCTTTCATGCAATAACTCTGGAACGCTTCAACGGATCCCACTGATTCTGAGATTTGTTTTTTTTCATGACATATTGCAATTTGTGATAGTGGTAACATTTATTTGATATGATTTACGTTTATTTGTGAAAAAATTCGAAATTTGGCGATAACTTAGAAAATTTTGCAATTTTCAAACTTTGAATTTTTATGCCCTTAAATCAGAGAGATGTGTCACACAAAATAGTTAATACATAACATTTCCCACATGTCTACTTTACATCAGCACAATTTTAAAACCAACATTTTTCTTTGTTAGAAGGGTTAAAAGTTGACCAGTGTGTTCTCATTTTTACAACAAAATTTACAAAACTATTTGTTTAGGGACCACATCACATTTGAAGTGACCTTGAGGGGCCTTTATGACAGAAAATGCCCAAAAGTGACACCATTCTAAAAACTGCACTCCTCAAGGTGCTCAAAACCACATTCAATACATTTATTAACCCTTCAGGTGCTTCACAGGAATTGTTGGAATGTGGAAGAAAACACTGAACATTCTACTTTAGACCCAATTTTTTTTTTTTTTCATTTTTGCAAGCGTAACAGGATAAAATGGATCCCAAAGTTTGTTGTGCACTTTCTCCTGAGCACGCAGATACCCCAAATGTGAGGGAAAACCACTGTTTAGGGGCATGGTGGGGCTCGGAAGGGAAGGGGCCTTGACTTGGCTATTTGAATGTAAAATTTTATTTTTACACCAGGACACACCGGAAGCAGAATACTACTGTCAACATTGTTCCTTGCTCGTGCTGATGCATCGGCATGGGATAATGATGAGGGCAGCATTGATCACCCAGCGCTTGGGAACAGCGTTAACTTTACCACTGATTCCCAGGTGCCAGTTCGTGTGCTCCTGATGCAGCACACAGTTGCCACACGTATGTCACACAGGTACACACGGACACGGTTATCTCCGGTACCAGTATTTCCTTTACCGGAAATATCAAGATGCGTGAAACCGGCCTTACTCTGGACTCAGTCTGGCCTCTGTTTAGCTGTGTCCTGTTTTTCAGTGGTTCACAAAACTATGCCCGACAGCACTTTTATGCACGCCTAATAAAAAGACTGACAATGTTGGATCACAGGCCAGACGGCGTCCACGGTGCCTCCATCTGCCTCATTACAGGGAATCTTCCGCTGGGGGTTCCTTCTGAATCGCATACTTACAAGGAAGCCCTAGCGTAAGCGCTCAGCACAGAGCGCAGGATAAATGTGAGCCGAGCCATACTGCGATCTTTGGGAGGCAGAATGAACAAAGCAGCAGATGAAGAATTGTTTTAATTTTTTACGCCGTTCCTCATGCGGTGTGAGTGATTAGATCGGGTTTTTATGTTTGGTAGCTGTCACACACTAAAAACATTTTTGTTTTTTTGCATCACTATATTTTGAGAGCTATAAGTTTTCCATATTTTAGCCGACAGTCATGTGACCCCTGACGAAGCTGCTAGTGGGCAGCGATACGCGTGGGTGACCACAACGGGTATACTAACTTTGACCTCTTAATAGCGCATACAGTTATTATATTACACTCTGTATACTTTTGAACTCTGAGTGCCTGCATAGTAGATGGTTTATGATTAACATTATGATCAGGATGTTTAGGCGATATTATTAGATGTCCTCCTCTTTTGATTGATCCTATTTATGCATCTTGTATTGTATCAATATTCTATATACTACTGCACTTTATAGTCATTCACTATTAAACCTTATGATCATGTACTTTTCTATCTTGGGCTATTTATGACTTTCTTTATGGTCACTATGACACATGTCTTGAATGATGACTGATTTTTCTATTCTAGTTAACCTGTTGGTGCATGTGTGGGATATTACGCCCTCACATGGTTTTGCTTTCCTTTTTTAAATGCTTTTAATGTTTTTTGTGTGGTCTAATGTCTTTTTGTCAAACTTCTGTTCAATAAAATGTTATATATTTTTGTAATACAAATATTTGGGTGCCTGGCTCTTTGTACCTGTGGCTCTTTCTCCTTCTTTCCACACCATGGCAATGATGTCACTGGGTCTCCGATTCAAGAGCAGAGCGGCATTTGTTTTTCTGCTCGCTCGCTAAATGCTGCGATCGCAGCATTTAAGGGGTTAAAGTGCTGGGAGCGGTGCGGACACTGCTCCTGGCTCTGGGTTCCAGGTATCAGCTGGCACCCACCGGCAACCGCGGCTGCACAACTTGTGTGGGCGCGATCGCCAAGAAGTAATAATACTTACCTGGTCCATAAGGTCCAGGGCACAGGGACGTATTATTACGCACAATGTTAGAAAGGGGTTAAAAAATCTGAACATTTTAATGTAATGATTTTGAGAATTTGGAAAAACCAGAATGAGCACCAAAAATGATTTTCACTGCAGGCGCTATGTAGAGCACTTTGATATTTTGCTACAGACTCAATCAAACATCGGACCACAATGATTAAAGCGAACCTGTCAGCAGGATTTAGCCCTTTAAATTAAAGGCATGGCGATAATAGCACTGTGGTGCTGATTACTGATACCTGAGGTGAAGGGATCCGCTCAGTGGCTGTTGAATACTCACCTTTATGACGTTTTCAGAAAATGACGTCTTGTGTGCGTCAGAGGCGGTGCATATGCAGTGATGGCTGCGTTGTGGAATTTTATAAAGTATGCGAGTCCCTGAATAATCTGTTACCTGCTCCAGAAATAGAGGAGTCTGGTGTGGAGGGGTGGAGAACCAGAAGACGACCCAGCCCCCACGCCCTGTCCTGAAGCACAAGACACCATTTTATGAAAACTTTATAAGATGAGTAATCAGCAGCCACTGAGCGCATCCCTTCACACCAGGTATCATATTAATCAGCATCGCCGTGCTATTATGGCCATGCCTTTAGTTTATAGGACTAAAATCTGCTGGCAGGTTCTCTTTAACCGGTGTGAAATGTGCTTGCCGGCGCTTAGTGTGGTGGGCTGCATCATGTTTGTACAGGCCGGATATCCAGAAGCCGTGATGTGTTATTATAGCAGCTCTGCATGCAGTTATCATCTGGGATAAATCATAATTGTATGTCGCTTTGTGTAGGACATTTTAATGACTTAATGTGTGTGTATATATATATATATATTTTTTCAGATACCATGTTCAAATTGAAGGGGGCAGAGTTCCTGTTTTCTCCGTCACTTTTCAAGAACCTGAGAATGACCCCCGAAACTGCTGTTACCTTTGGGCTGTCCAAACGAGTCAAAGGTAATTGTTAAAATCCAATTACTAACATTGCATCCTTTCCCCAAATTATTTTACATTTCAAAATTAAGAGTTCTGTATGTTGTCATTTCTTTAGCTCTCCAGTTATGTTCTCATCATAACCTTTTAATCTTTTCTACTATAGTGGTAGAGATTTAAGCTTTCATTTGCTGCAGTTGGCTTTTGGGGACAGAAAACGTTTACCATCAGGACAAATTATGTATGAGGTAAGATGTCTGTATATTTTTATTCTGTATGGTTTGTAATGTAAAGGGGGCATTCTCAAGTTGTCTGTAGAGCACCTCACAGCTCTGAACCCTCCTTACTTCCTTGGTGAGTGCTCCTCCTCGAGTGACACTTCTGGTCAGGAGCTTTGTTTTATTACAACATTCACACTGTCATTGTTTGTTCTGTTACCACTTTATTTACATTATGGATGTATACACATTTGACTGCTTTAGGATCTTCACCCACCTCCAGCTGGTGGTCACTGTTCACTTTCCACTACATCTCTCCTGTGTCCCTTGCTGTCTTTGGTTATGTTTAAGTCCTTGCATATATTGTGTAGGGATTCATGCTCGGCAGTAGACGGCTTTTACACAGGCACTGGATTTTATTTTTTAAAGAAAACAAAACCATAAACACAAAATCCCTAGCCTTGTCCAGGCACTAACTGAACAAAATAGACCTTGGCTACTCATACACGACTCAGCTAGTCCAAGTTTGGTCAAACAAAACTGCTATTGTCCAAAGCAACCACTCATATTTGCAGTTTGGCGCACATGGCCTGTGTAGTCTCTTCTCAGAGTGGAATTCTGGCTTGTCTCTCTCTAACATCTCCAACACAACCCACTCTGCTTAGTCTTCCCCAGCTGACTGACTAAGGTGAACACCTAGCCTGGCTATATGCAGAGAAATCCAGGTGCACTTAATCAGAATCTGTAGGGCTAGGTTTTAACCCTTTGCACCATCTGCCAAAACAGAGCCTATAGGGCTTCAAATTGATTCAAATGTGAGGCTTGATGAGCTGCCACTAGATTCACACTGCCTGAATTATAGACGGCATGAAACATCGTGGTTGTACGATTATAGCCGTGTACACTTTTCACTGGAACCCCGCAGCATTTCAGAGAAAAATTTGTTTGAAAAGCCAGCCATGGACTATAGAAATAGACCTGACAAATCCGGCATGGTCCTTGGCTCACTTGTTCCTGCCCGCTCCAGTTGATTGATTTTGACAGGTCTCCTCCTATGTACACACACATGGTACAGACCTGTCAACCACCTGGAGTGGGGCAGGGAGAGGCTAGACTAGGTATATCTATTCCTATAATATAAATCTATCTATCTATATGTCAATTATTCTTTCTTTATTTTTTTTACAGAACTTGGAATACTGTGAGGAAAGGTATAACCTGGATCTTTCAGCGAATACCCTATTTTTAAGAGGTCAAACAAACAGCATGAAGTTACTGGGCTGTCAGACTATAGAAAAATTCCATGCTCATAGCGAAAGAGAAGACGGTCTCCATGATGGTTTGTTTTTCTGTATTTTTCTCTTTCATGTCTTTTATTATGTTTGCAAGGCATATACAGAAACTGATCTGAAATTTGACTATGTAGAGTACAACAAAGTCTTATCTCATACATCATTGTTAATCAGAAGCCGACTAGATTAAGTTTCTTCAAATGTAAAATATTTGGACCATCCTGGTCTGTCTGTACACGCTATTGTATACGATCACTTTCAAAAATTGGAAAATCCCTTTAACCCCTTAATTTTGGGGTCTTTAGGACAAATATTTTTTTTTTTCATCACATTTTTTGAAGATATAGCTGAATGAGGGCTTGTCTTTTGTGGAATGAATTGTATTTATAGGTGGAAATAGAAAAAATTACAAATGTATGTATATATGTGTATGTATGTGTGTATATAAAACACACATATATACATACACTTTGCATTGTTCACCATGCAGCTTCGCATAAATGTTGATATCATTATAGTAATCAGAGATACGGAATGTTTTTCAAAGGATATATATATATTTTTTACACTACAATATTAGTACCCTAAGGGAACTTGAACATAAAATCTCATGATCATATTGTTAACGCACATCGCTACAGTGGATTACCTAATTTATCCCCGTCAACCTATCAAACCCCGACTCTGGCAGTATCTGTTAAACTGTACTGTATGGCAGACCAAAAGGCCATTTTCGGGCTCTTGGTTGCCATAGTCCATTGGCACCGCTGCGCACATTAGAGGTGCTGATGATGGTCTGACAAAGGGAGCGCTCTTTTTTTTTTTGGTCAGATTCTTTGTGTGCTGTTGTCACTATCGGCATATCAGATTGAACTGCTAAACCTGGTGAGAACACATCAGAATCCTGGCTGTGTATATCAATTGAGCTCCTGCTGCTCCGATGCAGAGGCTGTACCGTACAGATCCCTCAAGCAGTGCACAAAGTGACCTGATCATGACGGTTTTATACATCAGTTTGCGTTAAGGAGAGAATGTTTTCAATCCCCAGAAGTACTTTTTTCTACATAATTGAATCTACAGTTAGGTCCATATATATTTGGACAGAGACGACATTTTTCTAATTTTGGTTCTAGACATTACCACAATGAATTTTAAACAAAACAATTCTGATGCAGTTGAAGTTCAGACTTTCAGCTTTTATTTGAGGGTATCCACATTAAAATTGGATGAAGGGTTTAGGAGTTTCAGCTCCTTAACATGTGCCACCCTGTTTTTAAAGGGACCAAAAGTAATTGGACAATTGACTCCAAGGCTATTTCATGGACAGGTGTGGGCAATCCCTTCGTTATGTCATTCTCAATTAAGCAGATAAAAGGCCTGGAGTTGATTTGAGGTGTAGTGCTTGCATTTGGAAGGTTTTGCTGTGAAGTAAACATGCGGTCAAAGGTGCTCTCCATGCAGGTGAAACAAGCCATCCTTAAGCTGCAAAAACAGGAAAAAAAAACATCCAAGAAATTGCTACAATATTAGGAGTGGCAAAATCTACAGTTTGGTACATCCTGAGAAAGAAAGAAAGCACTGGTGAACTCATCAATGCAAAAAGACCTGGGCGCCCACGGAAGACAACAGTGGTGGATGATCTTAGAATAATCTCCATGGTGAAGAGAAACCTCTTCACAACAGCCAACCAAGTGAACAACACTCTCCAGGAGGTAGGCGTATCAATATCCAAATCTACCATAAAGAGAAGACTGCATGAAAGTAAATACAGAGGGTTCACTGCACTGTGCAAGCCACTCATAAGCATCAAGAATAAAAAGGCTAGACTGGACTTTGCTAAAAACATCTAAAAAAGCCAGCACAGTTCTGGAAGAACATTCTTTGGACAGATGAAACCAAGATCAACCTCTACCAGAATGATGGAAAGAGAAAAGTATGGTGAAGGCGTGGTACAGCTCATGATCCAAAGCATACCGCATCATCTGTAAAACACGGCGGAGGCAGTGTGATGGCTTGGGCATGCATGGCTGCCAGTGGCACTGGGTCACTAGTGTTTATTGATGATGTGACACAGGACAGAAGTAGCCGAATGAATTCTGATGTATTCAGAGCCATACTGTGTGCTCAGATCCAGCCAAATGCAGGCAAACTGATTGGTCGTCGTTTCATACTACAGATGGACAATGACCCAAAACATAAAGCCAAAGCAACCAAGGAGTTTATTAAAGCAAAGAAGTGGAATATTCTTGAATGGCCAAGTCAGTCACCTGAACTCAACCCAATTGAGCATGCATTTCACTGGTTAAAGACTAAACTTCAGACAGAAAGGCCCACAAACAAACAGCAACTGAAAACCACCGGAGTGAAGGCCTGGCAGAGCATCAAAAAGGAGGAAACACAGCGTCTGGTGATGTCCATGAGTTCAAGACTTCAGGCAGTCATTGCCAACAAAGGGTTTTCAACCAAGTACTAGAAATGAACATTTTATTTACAATTATTTAATCTGTCCAATTACTTTTGGTCCCTTTAAAAACAGGGTGGCACATGTTAAGGAGCTGAAACTCCTAAACCCTTCATCCAATTTTAATGTGGACACCCTCAAATGAAAGCTGAAAGTCTGAACTTCAACTGCATCTGAATTGTTTTGTTTAAAATTCATTGTGGTAATGTCTAGAACTAAAATTAGAAAAATGTTGTCTCTGTCCAAATATATATGGACCTAACTGTAAGTAACTATATTCCGCAAAAGCATGAAAAAAAAATCTAAATGTTTAAACCTTTTCTGCTGTTTAGTAGATTTACTCTTTCAGAGCACTAGATGCTGTGCATTAGATGAAATTAAAGGGGGTGACCACTGCTGGACAACCTCTTAAAGGGAAACTGTCACCCCCTGGGACTTTTCAGACCTCTAATATGGGCATACAGGTAATAGAAATGTAAATCTATACATACCTGTATGCCTCATATTAGAGGTCTGGTTGGGTTGAAATGTCTTTTTATTCAATCTATTTACTGATGCTTGGGGGATGGGAAGAAATCCCCGCCTACTTTATGAATTACAATGTCCCCCACACCCACTCCCTTGCCCTGTGACATGCAGTCTCGTCTTCCAAGTCCCGCTCATGCTCACATCACCTTTAACACAAGGCGCACTTTTTTTTTCTCCTAGCTATGTGACTCCCTGGCGTCTGCTCACAAGATCACTGCTGGAAACATAACCGGGAGAAAAAAGTGTGACTCGTGTTAAAGGGAATCTGTGGCCCCCCCGGGTGATATCATACCACTACTATGGCCATACAGGTTATAGAAAAGTAAGGCTATGTGCCCACGATGCAGAAATGCATGCGGATTTTACATGTGTTTTTCCCGCCAGGTAGAAGCATTGTCAAGCGTTTTTGCATGCATTTCTACATGCGGGTTATTAAGCGCTTTTCAAAGCGATTTTAGCATCACTTGGAAAGTGCTTGACAACTTGGTCACACTATATAAATCCATGCAACCGGCATATATAGTGTGACCAAGTAATAGTTAAAAAGGAAAATAAAAATAAATGAATAAAATAAGAATGGTGAAAAGTAAAAAATAAAGATTGTACTTGCCTTCCGATGGCCCGTGGTCTTCTTCTCTGATGTGTCCAGTTTCCCCTGTGTCTCGTGGTGGTGTGAAGGACCTGCGATGACGTCATTGAGTCATGTGACAGGTCACGCGACCGCCGACGTCAGTGGTCGCGTGACCTGTCTCATGACTCAATTACGTCATGTCAGGTCCTCACACCACCGCGAGCCGCCCAACACACCGCACGCATCGCTGAGGAGACCGGGATGACATCAGAAGGTAAGTATAATCTTTATTTTTTTATTTTAAATTCTTTTTTTTTACAGGTACCATTTTACAATTACGCTGCGTGTCCGCAAAATTAATGGACATGCTGCGTATTTTTCCGCATTGATAATCCGCAGCGGAAATTTCCGCACAGCACATGCTTATTATCATTGGGGATCATGGGGCACATATTACCAAGCGTTTTTTAAGCGTTTTCGCTGCGGAAATTCCACGGCAAAAGCTCTTGAAAAACGCATAGTGGGCACGCAGCCTTAATCTATACATACCTGCATGGCCCATAGCTGAGGTCTGATTGCAGAGAAAAGCACTTTAATTAATTATTTTTTCCACAGGCTTGAAGCAAACCCCGCTTATGTGCTTATTATTCCCCTAAATCCCCGCCTCTCTGCTTAATTATCATATCCCCCCACTCCCCTGCATGTCACAGGACCCTGTGTGGTGCACTGTGCTCCCTGACTTCCGGGCATGCGCAGAGGGCCGCTCACATAGAGCGCGCTTTGCTTCATCCCGGCCTCGACTCTCCGTGCACTGTGCTGCAGGGTTCTATTGCGCAGGCGCCGGGAGTCACCGTCACTTTCCGGCACCTGCGCAATAGAAACCTGCAGCGCAGAGCACAGGTAGACGGGCCTGGATGAAGCAAAGCGCGCTCTATGTGAGCGGCCCTCTGCGCATGCCCGGAAGTCAGGGAGCACAGTGCACCACACAGGGTCTGTCACAGGGCCCTGTGACGTGCAGGGGAGGGGGGATATGATAATTAAGCAGAGAGGCGGGGATTTGAAGGAATAATAAGCACACAGGCGGGGATTGCTAGGCGTCTCCCGGACACCAAGCCTATGGAAAAAAGAATTGATTAAAGTCCTTTATGCCCAGAGGTCTGATATCGCCCAGGGGGGTGACACATTCCCTTTAAAGGTGAGGTGAGCGTGCGCAGGACCTGGAAGATGAGACTGCACGTCACATGCAGGGGAGTGGGGTTGGGTAACATTGTAATTCACAAAGTAGGCGGGGATTTCTTCACCCCAAGCATCAGTATACGGATTGAATAAAAAGACATTTTAAATCAACTAGACCTCTACTCTGGGCCATAGCGGTAGGTATTCATTTACATTTCTATCACCTGTATGCCAATATTAGCGGTCAGATAAGGGCCAGGGGGTGACAGATTCCCTTTAATAATGGACCAAGTTGCTATCTAAATTAATAATGGTGAAAAAAAGCAATATGATGTTGCTCTTCTGTTTTTAGCCTTCTGTTCCCCGCTTGTCTCTTAACATACAAATATCCCATAATTGCTGCCGTGGTCATGTGACATTTGTTCATGCCAGGAGATGGGCAGAGTACACAGGGCTGAGGGCAGAGGTGCAACGCCGACAGATTGGTAAATCCAACATGGTAAGCTAAACCTCCGACTCCACAGCACGGCCTCACTACTGAGCGTGTACATAAAGTGCAGCACAGATTTATCTCAACTAAAAGCCCAGATCCTTAGATCAGGAATAGAAAAGACATTTATAGGACATTTCATAACTTTCCCAAATTCTTAGGAAAACATTTACAGCACATCCTGCATTATACTACTGTACTCAATTTATTATATATTTTCAGAGTCGGTCCATTTTATACCGACTCCACCTAAATGGAGACCGACTCCACAGCCCTGGTTACATTTATTAAATCAGTAAGGTGACTGAGGTTGAGACGTCAGTTTAGTAGCTGTATAGAGCTACTATATATGCATATGTGCTAATCAAACTGCCCTGCAGTTACGCAATGTGGCACTTAGCAGTGGTATTTTTGTGCCAGACATCCATATAACTGATTTGTGAGCTACAGTGTATAGTTTGATGGATAGATATATTTGTGTGTGTATGTATATAAATTAACACATGTGGAATTATATACTTAACAAAAAAGTGTGAGACAACTGAAAATATGTCTTATATTCTAGGTTCTTCAAAGTAGCCACCTTTTGCTTTGATGACTGCTTTGCACACTCTTGGCATTCTCTTGATGAGCTTTAAGAGGTAGTCACCGGAAATTTTCTTCCAACAATCTTGAAGGAGTTCCCAGAGATGCTTAGCACTTGTTGGCCCTTTTGCCTTCACTCTGCGGTCCAGCTCACCCCAAACCATCTCGATTGGGTTCAGGTCTGGTGAATGTGGAGGCCAGGTCATCTGGCGTAGCACCCCATCACTCTCCTTCTTGGTCAAATAGCCCTTACACAGCCTGGAGGTGTGTTTGGGGTCATTGTCCTGTTGACAAAATAAATGATTGTCCAACTAAATGCAAACCGGATGGAATAGCATGCCGCTGCAAGATGCTGTGGTAGCCATGCTGGTTCAGTATGCCTTCAATTTTGAATAAATCCCCAACAGTGTCACCAGCAAAGCACCCCCACACAATCACACCACCTCCATGCTTCACGGTGGGAACCAGGCATGTAGAGTCCATTCGTTCACCTTTTCTGCGTCGCACAAAGACACGGTGGTTGGAACCAAAGATCTCAAATTTGGACTCCTCAGACCAAGCACAGATTTCCACTGGTCTAATGTCCATTCCTTGTGTTCTTTAGCCCAAACAAGTCTCTTCTGCTTGTTGCCTGTCCTTAGCAGTGGTTTCCTAGCAGCTATTTTACTATGAAGGCCTGCTGCACAAAGTCTCCTCTTAACAGTTGTTGTAGAGATGTCTCTGCTGCTAGAACTCTGTGTGGTATTGACCTGGTCTCTAATCTGAGCTGCTGTTAACATGCGATTTCTGAGGCTGGTGACTCAGATAAACTGATCCTCAGAAGCAGAGGTGACTCTTGGTCTTCCTTTACTGGGGCAGTCCTCATGTGAGCCAGTTTCTTTGTAGCGCTTGATGGTTTTTGCAACTGCACTTGGGGACACTTTCAAAGTTTTCCCAATTTTTCGCACTGACTGACCTTCATTTCTTAAAGTAATGATGGCCACTCGTTTTTCTTCGCTGCTTTTTTCTTGCCATAATACAAATTCTAATAGTCTATTCAGTAGGACTATCAGCTGTGTATCCACCAGACTTCTGCACAACACAACTGATGGTCCCAACCCCATTAATAAGGCAAGAAATCCCACTTATTAAACCTGACAGGGCACACCTGTGAATTGAAAACCATTTCCGGTGACTACCTCTTGAAGCTCATCAAGAGAATGCCAAGAGTGTGCAAAGCAGTCATCAAAGCAAAAGGTGGCTACTTTGAAGAACCTAGAATATAAGACATATTTTCAGTTGTTTCACACTTTTTTGTTAAGTATATAATTCCACATGTGTTAATTCATAGTTTTGATGCCTTCAGTGTGAATGTACAATTTTCATAGTCATGAAAATACATAAAAATCATTAAATGAGAAGGTGTGTCCAAACGTTTGGTCTGTACTGTATATATAATATATGTATGTGTGTATGTATATATATATCTATATCTCTATCCATATGTATATTTGTCACAGGGCCCTGTGATGTGCAGGGGAGGGGGGGATATGATAACTAAACAGAGGCGGGGATTTAGGGGAATAATAAGCACATAGGCAGGGATTTCTTGACATTCTACAGGAACGGGGAAGGAGACAGTAGGTTGGGGGTGGTTGCAGTAGCTTTGGTGTTGAGGTTGCAGCAAGCAAGGTCATGGCAGGCTGTAAGCTTGTTTGAAGAGATGGGTTTTCAGGTTCCGTCTGAAGGATCCAAATGTGGAGGCTAATCAGACGTGTTGAGGCACAGAATTCCATGGGATGGGGAGAAATCTTGGAGGCGATTGGGTGAGGAACGAATTAGTGTGTAGGAGAGGAGGTGGCCTTTGGAGGACTGGAGATTACGTGAGGAAATATATCGGGAGATTAGTTCAGAGATGTACAGAGAGGAAAGGTTATGGATGGCTTTGTAGGTCAGTGTAGTTTGAACTGGATATTCTGCGCAATTGGGGGCCAGTGAAGAGATTTGCAAAGGGGGGTAGCGGAGGAGTAGCGATGCGAGAGATGAACCAGTCACGCAGCAGAGTTGAGGATGGACTGGAGGGGTGTGAGAGTGGTAGCAGGTAGGCCACAGAGGAGCATGCTGTTGTTGTCGAGGCGGGAGATGATGAGGGCATGCACAACCAGTTTAGTAGATGGAGGGATTCTGGAAATTTTTGAGCTGCAGGCAACAATAGGTGGCGAGAGCTTGGATATGGGGTTTGAAGGACAGGGAAGATTCAAGGGTTACTCCGAGGCAGCGGATTGCCGGTACTGGGGAAAGTGTGGCGTCATTTATTGTGATAGAAATATCAGGTGGGGAAGATATGCAAGATGGGGGAAAGATGAGTTCAGTTTTGTCCACATTGAGCTTTAGGAAGCAAGAGGAGAAAAGGAGGATATGGCTGATAGACATGCTGGAATTCTGGACAGCAGAGCGGTGACATCTGTGCCAGAGAGGTAGATCTGGGTGTCATCAGCGTACAAATGGTATTGGAAGCAGTGAGATTTTGAGCTGTCCCAGGCCAAGGGTATAGATTGAGAAGCGTAGTGGTCCTAGGACAGAGCCTTGAGAGACTCCCAGAGTGGGGGCGGGATGAGGAGGTAGCGTGGGAGATGCTAAATGTGCGGTTAAAAAGGTATGAGGAGATCCAAGATAGGGCAAGTTTTTGATGCCAAAGGAAGAGAGGATCTGTAGTAGGACTTGCAGTGGTCTACTGTGTCAAAGGCTGAGGACAGGTCAAGAAGGAGAACAGAATTGTCAGCTTTGGCTGTAAGTAATTAGTAATTTTGGTAAGGGCAGTTTCGGTGGAATGGTGTGGGTGGAAGCCAGATTGTTAGTTGTCGAAGAGGGTTAGATGAGAAGTGAGAGGAAAGTTCAGCGTGAACGTGTTGCACAAGGCTTTTGGAGGCAAATGGGAGCAACGATATAGGGCGGTAGCTAGACAAGGCGGTTGGGTCGAGGGATGGCTTTTTGAGGATGGGCATGATTGTGGAATGCATGAAGGCAGCGGGGAAGGTACCAGAAGTTAGTGATTGGCTGAAGAGATGGGTAAGGGATGGGATGAGTGTGGGGAATGAGTGTCGAGGGTGACCGAGTCAATAGCTGATGTGAGAATGGCATTGTAGAAAGCAGTGGCGTTGACGGTGTCGTGGAGTGAGGATATGGATATCAGTGGTAGAATAGAGTCAGAGAGTGTACGAGTGTCTAGATGTGCAAGGTTTCTGCGGGGGTGTGCTAGTTGCTGGGCATGGGTGGCAGGTGAGGAGAACTGGGATGAGAGAGTATATGGTGGTCAGATAAGGGTAAGGGGGAGGTTTTGAGGTTAGATCGGGAGCAGAGTCGGATGAAGGTGAGGTCTAGTGTGTGTCCGTCTGTGTGGGTAGCTCAGGAGGACGAAGTCCAAAGGATGAAGTAAGCGACAGGAGTTTAGATGCTGTTGACTGGCGAATGTCAGTGGGGATGTTGAAATCACCCATGTTGATTGTGGGAATGTCAGCAGAGAGAAAGTAAAGAAGCCAAGAGGAGAATTGATCAATAAAGGCAGTGACCGGGCTCTCAGGTCGGTATGACAGCCACTTGGAGGGAGAGTAGATGCGGACAGAGTGGACTTCAAAAGAAGGGAGGGTAGAGGTGGGATAGGGATAAAGGTGTAGTTGGTAGAAAGGAAAAGACCTACTCCTCCACCATGTCTGTTACCAGGGCGAGGAGTGTGGGTGAAGTGGAGCCCACTATAACACAGCGCAGCAGGGGAGACAGTGTTGGCGTGTGTCAACCATGTCTCTGTGATGCCCAGGAAGGAGAGATGGGCCTCTCTGAGAGGTAAAGAGGTCGTGGACAAAATAGAGCTTGTTGCAGACAGAGTGGGCGTTCCAAAGTGCTCCAGAGAGAGGGAGCAGGGGGGTGGGCGTTAGGGGCACAGGTTTTATTTGGGAGAGGTTGCGGTAGTTTGCAGTTGGTTGGAAGCGATAGGAGGAGGAATTGGTGGGAGTTGGGAATTATGGGGCTCCAGGATTGGGAGAAGGAGAGTGTCTGGCTTGTTTTATGTTTATAGATAGATCTGATGTTGAGGAGCAGGTGTGCAGATGAGGTCAGGTGAGGGGGTAAGCGGGAAGGAGAGATTATTATTTGGTTAGAGAGTGCTGGGGTTTGGGGGATAGTGAAGGAGAGTAAGGATTAGTGGTGCAAAGACAGCAAGGGCGTATGTAAGCATAATGAAGGTTTAAGTGTGAATGAGAGAGAGAAACTAAGCACAATTAGTAAATAGTTACTCCTACCTTCTGGCCTATTTCCGGCTTATTTCAGATTAAGACCCTTAAGCACGACCCTTCAGAGCCAGACCCATCTTTATCTAGAAGTTTCATCTCTACCCAATGTGGGTTTGCGTTTTTTTTTTTATTTATTGGGATTCGCCCTTTTATGATTCAGAATAAGATGTTTAGATTTTTTCCAACCGCTTCAATTAAGTGCTTATGACCTGCTATTAAAGGGAATCTGACATCTGATACTTGCTGCCCAATCTGAGGGTGGCATGATTCAGGCAGTGGCTGAGATCAGTTAGTGGATTGGGCATGAAGTGTCAGATGTCAGGTTCACTGTAAAGCGCTTGCACGTACTGTGTGTGTTCGGCTACTGCTGCTAGACTGCATTTGTGGCCGGTTCCTTTGGCAATAAGCTGTAAACAATAAAAAAAGAAAATTTTTAAGTAACCTGTCGCCATGAAAATGCAGTCCTATCTGCAGGCATCATGTTATTGAGGAGGAGGAGGAACAGATTAGATTGATATATAGTTTTGTGGAAAAAAAAAAATTCAGTATAAGCTGTTTTCATCACCTAAATCTGTTCTTTCTGAGACTTTCAGTCCAGTGGGCAGTCCTGTCAATGATTGACATCTATCACTGTAAGTACACTTGTACAGAGAAAGTTGTCAATCACTGATAGGACCGCCAACTGGACAGAAAATCTCAAAAGGCAGAGGTTTGTGATGAAAATACGGGTTATACGGACCTTTTTTTTAGTAAACTATAGATCAATCTAATTTGATTTTCCTTCTCAATAACATGATGCCTGCAGATAGGACTGCATTTTCATGGTGACAGGTTCCCTTTAATATCAGGGGAACAGATGCAAATTTTAATGAAAAGTAACTGCAACAGTGATTATGTATTTTATCAAATGCAACATATGTAATATTTTATGTAAGATTCACTTCTACGTCATTAAAAACACATGCAATAGAACATCTAAATAGGTTTTGTGATACTAACACACAAGGTTTCCAATCCAGTTAAAATGTATTACTATTATACTGCAGTTAAAAGGATTGTTCACCACTCGGGGAAACCCCCTCCTCAATCCCTATGTTTTCCCCTTGTAAAATAATACATATACTCACCTCTGTTGCCGGTGCTGTTCCCGAGGTGTCGACACGGGGTCTCCCAGGGCTCGCATAACATTGTCATACGATCCTTGCGGCCAATCAGCGCTTGCTTCACTCTGCCCTATGGGTGTTATTTTACTGTGCCAAACAAGGATTGAGATGGGGTTGTCCAAGTAGTGGACAACCCATTTAAAGACGGTGTCTGTCTGAAAATGCAGTACCTTATATGCATGTACTTTGTGGAGTTTTAAAATCTTCTGATAAAAATTGTGACCTGCAGGTTAAAACTTATTTCAAGATTTGTCAATGAAATGGAAAGCCCTCTAGGGTATTATTATAGACTGCAAATAATGTTTTTGTACATATTTCTAGCAATATGATTTCTTTTCAGTTACATCGCCTGATACCAGTGTGTCAATATTTAGCTGGCAAGTTAATACGTATGGACAAAATAAGCCTTCAATTTACATGGGAGTGTTTGATATAAATCGTTGGTATCAAGCACAGATGCCGGATTCGTTAATGTAAGATTTTTTTTTTGTGGGAGAGGAGAGTAATGGCATTCCTTTCATTGTATACTCCAATTATTTTCTTTCTCTCACAGGCCTGGTCAGTTTCTTAGAAACTGTTCATATGTTGCATTTTGGTCTCTTGAAGCCTTGACAAACATGACTGATGACACCATCTTTGATGTTCTTGTACATGAACGTAGTTTGACTAGAGGTGTTCCGCCTGCATATCCACCACCAGAACAGTTCTACTTTCCAAGCACCTATAATTTTGGTAATGATTATTTTTAATTATTATTGATGGCCTTGAATAGTAAATTAATTTATATATATTTTTTCCTATATAAATTAGACCTATTTTAATATAGTAATGTTTATGTACCCCTCCTGCTACAGTTTGACCCTGTGATAGTACATGCTCTGGCATTATTTCGGCACCCTGATTTTGTGCCATTATTAGTCATTGTTCGCTTCTGGGATTTGAACTGAAAGCTGTCTAGAAGCCAGTGCAGTAGCCATTGAGCTATACACTGAATAAATCTAGGCGTTCTATTAGGTTATATGATTTTCAGTGCAAACCAGTCTGCAACTCATTGGGACTTTCACACATACCTCCTCCAAGCCAAATATAAATGATGTGTGACTTTGATATGTGATTCTGATATCTGACTTTCTTCAAACATCAGAATCACAGTGACTTTTAGACACCTCGGGTATTTTCATGGTTGATCTCATAAGCCAAGAAAAACTTCTTTCATCAATTGAGTGAATAGCTCAATGGTAAGTGCACTGGCTTCTGGACAAAGTTTTGGGTTCAAGTCCCAGCGAATAGTGACTTTTTTTTTATCACATGTCAGTCAGTTCTCAGACAAGGTATTTAGCCTCAAACTGGCATAATTCTGATGTTTGACTTTGATGTCTGATCATGTCCTAAAATGGACACTGTAAGTTGATTCCCTGTCATAAACAGGTACAGTGTTCCACCTCACCCATCTCCTCCTCACCCTTTCAGCAGCAATAATGTGCCATCTGTCCATTCCACATCTCATCCCTATATATCACCAAGAACAAATGCCACTTCTCCATCCCACCTGTCATCAGGAATGATGCACCCCTTGTCTGTCCCTCTCCCGTCCTCACCTGTGATCAGTAGGAATGATGTGCCATCTCTCCATCCCACGCCTTATTAGCAGGACATACAGCGCCTTGTGAAAGTATTTGGCCCCCTTGAACTTTTCTACCTTTTGCCACATTTCTGGCTTCAAACATGAAGATATAAAATTCTACTTTTTTGGGGAAGAACCAACAACCAGTGGAACACAATCATGAAGTGGAACGAAATTTCTTGGATATTTTAAACTTTTTAAAAAAATTAAAAACTAATTTAGGTTTAATGAGTTTTCTGACGATATTTTTTTTGTTTTCTGTCATATTGAAGATGCTACTTGCTTGTTGAATTCCGGAGTTATCCACATCACATGCACTGGCTTTCATAAAGAGGTAAAAGAACAATGAAATCTTTCCTATCTAAAATTGACAAATTTGCTTGAGATTTTTATTTATTGAAAATTATAATTTTTTTCTTTAAAAGGAATCTGTCAGCATGTTTTTCCTATGTAAATTAAGGACAGCATGACGGGGATAAAGCACTAAACTCAATGGTGTCATATGTCCACGCTGTGTGGTGGTGTTACACTTTAATCACCTTGATTAACATTGCTGTGAGGATCCGGCAGGCCGGCAATCGTCCAACTCAGCCCCCTTCTGTGATAAGCACCTCACTGTCTGTAGAGAGCCTGGTGTGGGCAGGGGCAGCTTTCTCATCTCTGCTGCATTGCTAAACCTAAAAATTGTGTCCCTACTACTGCGCCCAGTAATCAAAGTGGTACATCGTTGGATTCAGGGTCTCTTTGCCTACATCAGGCTGCTTAGAGGAGGTAGCAATAATCTGCTGAGAGATTCCCTTTGATAATTAAATCTTCTTGGAACAGTTTATATACAGTAGATGCACTTTGTTTTTGCAACACTTTTCACCTACTCAAATGAATGGGAAAAATAACGCTATACATACATACATACATACATACATACATACATACATACATACATACATACATACAAAATGCACGGTTGTACGGAGTGTTTTTTTTGCCAACACTTTGTTTTGGGGCAGAAGCATTTGCAGCAAAAATGCAATGTCTGAACATTTATGTTTCTGCTTGTCAATGGAAATCATTAAAGTGAACCTGTCACAAGGTTTGTCCCATATAAGATATGGCCACCACCGTTCAGCCCTGATATACAGCATTCTATAATGCAGGGTATATGCCCCCAAGCCGGCCTGCAAGACAATAAAAAGATGTTTTATTATACTTCCCTGCGTGGCGGTCGAGTCTGGTCCGAGGGGTGTCGCCCGTCCTTGTCCAGCGTCGTTGTCCTCCTTGCTTTGTGTGGATGACTCGTCCTGTACGTCATCCACAGATTCTCCCGGCATCGTGCTCCTACACAGGCGTACTTCTCTGTCCTGATGAGGGCAGAGTACAGTAGTGCAGTGTGCATGCACCTGGGCTCTTTGACCTGTTCCGGCACATGCACTGCAGTACTTTGCTCTGCCCTCGACAGGGCAGAGAAGTAGGCGTGCACAGGAGCACAATGCCAGGGGACTGTATAGATGACATACGGGACGCGTCATCCACGCAAAGCAAGGAGGAGGATGACATCGCAAGAAGGGAGGCACCGAACCAAGACGAGCGACACCCCTCCACAAATTTTCCAGTGATCAGGACCTCCTGATGTCAGGCTCGAGAGGATCGGGATTCTTCGCATTCCTCTTTCCTTTTGCCGTGGTCCGGAGGCCGACATCTTGCTGATCAAGGGGTCCCTCAGCCTGTCCGGTTGAGCCAATGCTCCCGAAGAAAACTGCTTCCCCCTCGGGGGGCTCTCAGTTCACGCTGCTCAAGCCCTGCGTGCAACTCCTATGCGTCCTGAAGATTGAATTCGCAGCACTTCCGGTTATAAAGGTAGCGACATGCAGACCTCTAGTGCCCGGTGAGCGTTCCACCGTGGAACGCACTGCTTCTTTTTTTTTTTTTTTTTTTAAATGGTGCCAAATCCTAAATTTAAGGTGAAATGCCTTTTTGATGATTCTGATGGAAAACAGGTGTGATAATACTATTTAAGTATTGTTAGAGGGGAGCTGAGGTTACCAGTGCATCCAGAATGACCGCTATGGAAGGACAAACCACTGGTCGCTCTGATACACCTGCTGAACCACCAGTACAAGTCAGTTATCTGGGGATTACTCCCTTTCTGTTTCACTTACTGATTCCATCTGTCTTCGTTAGTATTTTTATTCTATGATCCCTTGTTCTTATAGGACAAGGTGATCCCTGAAATATCTGTGATGCCTTTGGCCACTAAGAAAAGAGGGAAATGATTTTCCATCTGTAACACAAAGCTACCGGATACATATGGGAAACAATTATGCACTGACTGTATTGCCAAGGTGGTTAAGGAGGAACATTCCTCTTTTATGACTGATATAAGCACCATAATGTGGGAAGAATCTAGTTCTGAGGAGGAAGAATTGTCAGGTTACTCTGATCCTGAACAAGAGGAAAGAGAAGGATCTATCTCCGTTTCCCCAAAGGATAAAAATAAATCTTTTTTCCTGGGAAGATACTGATGTACTTCTATCAGCCGTGAGAAACACCATGAAAGTCGAGGACACTCACCAGCCCTCCCCGGTACAGGATAAAACGATCGAGGTTTGAGAAGCCGTATGAACAGAGTATTCCCCGTTAATAATCATATTAAAGCCATGATACTAGAGGAGTGGAAAGACATGAAAAATACACTAATTTATTCCCAGAAGTTTCAAATCACGTCTACCGTTTGAACCAGAGGCAATTAAAATTATGGAAACAAATCACTAAAATTGATATCCCGATAGCCAGAGTAGCGAAGAAAGCATCCACCCTATTTGAGAACTCATCATGTTTGAAAGACCCTATGGACAGGAAAGCAGACTGTCTTCTCAAAAAGACCTGGGAGACCTCTGCTACAATAATAAAAGCTAAAATAGCAGCTACCTCAGTAGCAAGGTACATGAATATATAGTTAAAGCAATCAGAAGGTCATCTGAGGAAGAAGACTTCCAGAGATGAGGTCCTAGAATCCATTTCATTACTAAAAATGGCAATGGGATTTATGGCTGACTCCTCAGCCGAGTCAATTAGATTTGCCGCAAGGAATGGGGCACTTTCCACCATGGCTAGGCGAGCAATATGGCTAAAAACTTGGTCAGGTGATAGCCACTCCAATAACAAACTGTGTTCCATCCCCTTTTCTGGCCTTTGAGTATTCGATCCAGTTCTGGACGATATGGTATAAAAAGCCTCAGAGGAAAAAAAGGGGTTTCCAGAAGAAAAACCTAAAGTATCATCCTTTCTGAGGCCTCGTTCCTATCAAAGACCAGAATATACTGGGAAGATGGAGCTACCCGAAGGGAGGTAATAGAAGGAATATCTTTGCCAGTGCAGGAAATGGCACGTGTAGACAATGATGCGAAGAGAGTAGTTGGGAGACTCCAATACTTAAAGCATGGACAGAAGTATCCAACAATCCATGGATACTCCAATCAATTGCAGAGGGATGCAGAAGAGCTTTCGTAGGGAAGATTCCACCTAACTACGCAGTCCCCACAGGTCTCCAGAAAGCTAATGACGGATGTGGAAAAATTGGTGGATTCAGGAGTAGTAATACCAGTGCCAGAAGCAGAATGGCTTGTGGAATACTATTCAAACCTATTTTCAATAAAAAAAAAAAAAAGGGGGGGGGGGGGCGATTATAAATCTAAATTCTCTAAACATGTCAGTGGCATACAAAAAATTCAAGATGGAGTCGATAAGATCAACGATTCCACTAATAAAACATGATAATGTGTACGATAGATCTATTATCATGTACCCATTCACCCTCACAGTCAAAAATATCTAAGATTTGCACTGAAAAAGGGGGAGAACATTCTGCATTATCAGTTCAGATGCCTCCTATTTGGTCTATCCTCAGCCCCACGTATCTTCACCAAACTGGTGGCAGAAGTTATGGCTTTCCTGAGAGAGCAGGGAGTATTAATTGTCCAGTATTTGGACCATTTCCTATTAATTGCAGAGTCACCCCAGCAACTTAAAGCCAGTATAACTTCAACCGTCTTGATTATAAAAAAAAATCTGGGATGGATTGTAAACTGGAAGAAATCAGATCTTATACCAGGAAGAAGAAGAAACCTCTTCAGGAATCCTCCTAGACTCAAAACTAAAAATATCCTTTTTACCAGACAAAAAAACAAACTTAGAGACAGAGTCCTTGCTTTCGGAAGGAAATCACAAATCTCCATCTGGGAAAGCATGAAAATTTTAGGATTAATGACCGCTTCGATACCCAGAGTTCAGTGGAGCCAATTCCACTCGAGACAACTACATCAGATTCTAACAACCTGAAACAGGAAGATGGACGGTCTAGACAAGAAAATAAGCTTGTCTGTGATAACCAGGAAGTCATTAACATGGTGGACTTCCAGGGCCAACCTACGGAAGGGGATTATGTGGAAGTTGTCTCCATTTGTAACCGTCACCACTGACGCAAGCAACAGTGGCTGGTGGGGTCCATATAAACGATCAGTACCTACAAGGTACCTGGTAGGGGCAAAACCTGCCCAGATCATCAAACCTCAGAACTCCAGGCAGTCTGGGAAACATTAAAAAGATGTCGGGCAGATCTAAAGAACCAATACATCAGAATCCTGTCGGACAATATCACAACAGTGGCCTTCCTCAGACATTAAGGGGGATCAAGACATCACCATCTGCAAGATTTAGCAGGAAAGATTTTTTAGTGGGCAGAAGAAACAGTACTATCAGTAAGTGCAATACACCTGAAGGGGTCTCAGAACTCCGTGACAGATTTCCTCAGTCGGGAAACAGTGCAACAGTCAGAATGGGAACTAAAGTGGGAAGAATTCCATCGCATAATATATCGATGGGATACTCGGTGGTATCTGTTCATCACAAGGAAAAACGCACAAACAGCCAAATTCTTCTTCCTTGATCCAAAAGACAGGCCAACAGGGGTAGATGCTTTGTCCCAGAAATGGGACATGGACTTGGCTTATGCCTTTCCTCACTTGCTCTTAATTCCAGCAGTGCTAAGGAAGATACAGGAAGACCAAGCCAAGGTAATAGTAATATTACCCTTTTTGGCCCAGGAGAAGCTGGTTTCCTTTACTGAAAAAATGTCCCTAGAAGATCCAATCGTTCTTCCAGAGAGACTGGATCTGCTGATCCAGGGGCTGATATACCATCCCAACGTAAAGTTCCTCCAACCTACATCCTGAGAGGCAGATCTTGAGATCTAAAGATCGTTCAGATTCTGTCAAATCAACTATGCAAAATAGTAGAAAGCCAGTAACATGCAGCAATATACACGAAAATCTGGGGAAAAAATTGTGCACAGTATCAAGAAACTGACAGATTTCTAGTCCTAACATTCTAAATATACTAGAGATTCTATAGACTGGATTTCATAAAGGCCTAAGAGCTAGCACCCTAAAAGTGCAAATTGCAGCCCGTGGAGACACTGGGTCTTTCATGGGCATAATACTACTCAGACAACACAGGGTGAGAGTAAAACAGTGTGGCAATACTTTATTAAACCACCAATAACACCAAGGCGGATGGGAGAAATACAAGCATTGTCAACGATCCATACCTAAGGACCTAGACGACTGCATTACTGTCAGGCTAGATCCAGCTTTTTTTTACCAAAAGTAGTAACTTTTCATATGAGCAAGGAAATAGTCTTACCCTCTTTTTGCCAAGGCCATAAAAATAATCAAGAACTGACTTCACTCCCTGGATGTCAGGAGAGTAGTCCTCCATTACTTGGAGACAACAAAGGACTGGCGAGTAGACCCTAACCTGTTCGTACAGTTTGCAGGCAAAAACCAGGGGAAAAAGACATCAAAAACAGTGCTGGCAAGGTGGGTTAGGTCAGTGATAAGTCTGACCTGTTAGTCTGAAGGAAGATCCTCTCTGGATAACATCAGGGCCCATTTGGCTAAAGCAGTAGCCACATCACGGGCAGAACGAGCAGGGGCCTCGGTGGACCAGATTTGCAGAGCTGCAACATGGACAAGCCTGAACATCTTTTGCAGACACTATAAACTGGACATTCTATCAGGCCAAAAAATGGCCTTCAGAAGAAAGTCCTCAAAGTAGTAGTCCCACCCTGAATGTATACTCTGGTATTCTCCTGATGGTGATGTCAGGAGGGACATTCTGGAAAGTAGGCATTAGTCCACCGATAATAGGTTTTCCAGGAGTCCATCATGACAGCACCTATTACATTCCCTCCCTAACATTCCAGTCTGCGTCTGTGAAGGTAACATAGATAGAAGGAAACTAAATAAAATAGAGTGCGTCCGTCGTGGTGTGGTACTTGGAAAATTACTGGGGTTTGGGTGGAGGGAGGGCCTTTTATCCTCTTGTGTGTTCCTGTCCCTATCAAGGATACGAAGGACGACCTCCTGATAGTATTGTCATGATGGACTCATGGAAAACCTATTACCGGTAGGACTAATGCCTACTTGTCTTGCAGGCTGGGTTAGGGGCATGTATACAGCATTGTTATACTGCTGTATATCAGGGCTGGAAGGTGGTGGTCTTACCTCATATGGTAAAAACCTGTTGACAGGTTCCCTATAATGAGTAACTAAATCTTCACTCTAAGTCTGGTGTAAAAAGCTTTGAAAAGTCGCAACATTTTTGTACAACACGAGGCTGCTCAAAAATTTAGCAACTTTTGTCATTTTCACACCCAAATCTACCAGCTACAAAAGGTTGGAGAGACGGAGTTTGGCAACCCCCCCCCCCTGTTTGTAAAATTTATGATGAGCTTATGGTGTTCCATCAAGACAAGCGTGAAAAACGCCAGTCTTGATGAATTGGTGCTTTTAATGCTTCATGTAGATTCATTTCCAATATAAAGTGATGGTGAACTCTAGGTATATACTTAGTTACAATGTGGTTGTCCTAGCGGTGAAGATATCATACTGCATTATTTGTTTTAAGACTCTGCACTACTTAAAGAATATTGGATCATCTTTGAATGAAGAGATTGCAGATGGTTATAACAGATGCTTAGTAGCTGGTCTCCTGTCTCCAAGACTTGCTGATGTTCAGTCTTCCGGCCTGACTCGGGTAAGCTCTCCTTACTGCCATGTTGTATTTCACTTCCTATAAAATTCAGCCTTTACAGCTTTTATGTGATACCTAGGAAGAACAGCTACAAGCTGTGTTATCAGCTGCCATTGAAACTAGCTCCATCAGTCTTTTAACTCGTTGTATCAAGCAATGGATTGTAGAAGGTAAGTGTAAACAACAAAAAATGTATTCACATTTATATTTGTGCAAAATACACTATTTTGACTTTTCTCACCTGGTTCTGACTTGTGTAATTCACTTTGAAGAGAAACCCAGGTCAGCTCCAAACCTTCGCTTTGTGCTTGAATGGACGTGGGATAAAGTGGTCCTTACGAAAACCAATTTTGACAGAATTGGTAAGTTTTTGTATTGTTTTTTTGTAAGTATATACTGTACATGTGGTAATGGCTCTTATATATATGTCAAAGGTAGTGTCCCTGCCTTTAATGTGAGATCGCATGCTGAGCTCTCATCTTTCCCTGCACTTGATGGCTGATTTAATCAGCCATCAAGTGCCTCCGCAGATGCAGCGGTTCTCCACCCGCGGCTGTTAACCTGTTAAATCCCGCCGACAATCGCTGATAGTGGGATTTAACACTTGCCGACCACAAGCATGTCCTTAATCCCTCCTGTCATGTGATCGCGAGGTGCCAATGGGTTGCCATGACAGCCGGGGGTCTGCTGACCCACGTGCCTGACAGTGTGAATATCCTGTGACCATTGTCTCGTGGCCATCACTCATAGGAGAATCATCATTTCCGCAATACATGCTGGAGCACTGCAAAAAAATGCAATAAGAGGCAATCAAAGCATCGCATCTAACCCAACATCAGCTCAGAGCGCAAAAATAAGCCAATACCCAGCCCCAGATCCCGAAAAATGAAAACATTACAAGTCTCTGAAAATGGCGACAAGTGATATTTTTGTTTTTTTTTAAAAATTTTTTTACAGTTTAGGAAAAAAAAAACAAAACCTCTGCATGTTTGGTAGCTGCGTACTTGTATTGATCTGGGGAATCATATTGCTAGGTCAGTTTTACAATATATAGGGAACATGGTAAATAAAAAAACAATTGTGGAATTGTACTTTTTTTTTTGCAGTTTCTCCGTATTTGCAATTTTTGACTCGTTTTCCAGTACACTATGTGGTAGAATGGTGTCATTAAAAAGTACAAGGATGCATGATGGGATTAGATACACCAGTCTGGGGCGTATTGCTCATGATGGAATTGGATACACAGGTCTGGGGTGTACTGTGCATGATGGGATTAGATACACCGGTCTGGAGCGTATCTCACATTTTGTTGCTCACTGTCAGTGATACTGACAAGTAGACTGTCACCGAGGATGGCCGGCAGCTCCGATGCTGTTAGTTGGTGCTGCTCTCTGTATCATAAGCTGGAGATAGATATGTGACCCTTTTGCCATAGAAGTGGACGGAGCGGGGTCACGCTTGCCACCACTGCTGCCATATAAGTGGACGGAGCGGGGTCTTGTATTACACCACTGCTCCCTTAGAAATGTGTGAACCTGCTCCATCCACTTCTATATGAGCAATGGTGTAATGTGTGACCCTGCTCTATTTACTTATAGTGAACGGAGCAGGGTCACACATTACACCACTGCTCCTATAGAAGCGGACGGAGCGCGGTCACACATTACACCTCTACTCCCTTAGAAATGTGTACCCCTGCTCTGTCCACATCTATGGGAGCAGTGGTGTAATAGAATGGATAAATGTCCTGTAAATATATAATTTCACAAGCTCTCTACATATAATAAACTTACACCCTTTAGTGCCTTTCGTTTGGCACTAAAGGGTGTTTACCCTAATAAATGAAGAAAACGACGTGGGGTTCCTCTTATTATTGGTAACCAGCCAAGGTAAAGCAGGCAGCTGCGTGCTGATATTATCAGCCTGGGAAGGTTCCTGGTTATTGGGCCCTTCCCAGCCTAAAAATACCAGCCCACAGCCGCCCCAAAAGTGTTACATCACATTAGATGCGCCAATTATAGTGGTTTGCCCAGCTCTTCCCAACTGCCCTGGGGCGGTGGCAATCAGGGTTATGGTAGTTGAGTTTGACAGCTGTGATTTGTCAAAAATCACATCTGGCATCAAGCCCTGGTGTTCGTAATGGAGACGTGTCTATCAGACACCCCCACTACTAACCCAGAAAGACAAAAACACAGACAGAGAAGTACATTTAATTTGAAAAAAACATTCCCCGGCACTTTCTCTGGTTCACCAATCTATTTTGGGGTGGTGGGGGGGGACTCCATGCTGGTCCGCTGTAGTCCAGGGAATCCTCCGTAGTCCACAAATGGAAACCTGAAGAAAATAAAGAGAGAAATAGATAAGACATTGGCCCTCGTTCACCAATTTATTTAAAAAAAAGTTCCCATGCAGGTCCGACGTAGTCCATGGCAACGCTCCATAGGCTGTAGCAGCAGCCACTCCAGGTCCCCATGTGCTCCACGAGACCCGGCGGCTGTGATGAGCGGTGATGTAACTACACCGCTCATCAGTCACATAGTGCTCCATACAGTATAATGGCCCCATATAATAATAATAAGCTTTATATAGCGCCAACATATTCCGCAGCGCTTTACAATTCAGAGGGACATATACAACAGTCATAAGTAACATGGTTAAAGATAATACAATAATTAAAGCAAAAATAATGACGACCCTGCTCGTAAGAGCTTACAATCTACAATGAGGTGTGGGTAACACAAAGTACAGGGGCTTATTTACAATAATGGTCCATATAGTGCTCCATACAGTATAATGGCCCCACATAGTGCCCCTCCCTACGGGGTGATGTCCCCACATGGTGCCCCTCCATCCTGGTGTAAATGGCCCCCATCTATACAATG